>NW_028263380.1:2694684-3294684 GCF_051168715.1 Poecilia mexicana | reverse complement strand
ACCAGGGCTTGACCGCCCCCTGGTGTGGCCTTAATCTCTTATATTAATAGGAGGGTCCAAAAGTTATCAAAGTGATCTTAACAATTCAAAAGGGAACAATTAATAGATTTTGGTTCAAAATTACCTTACATATAAGTTAGAATAACTGCCCAAAGAAAAACAAAATTAATAGAACTCATCATTTGCAAAAATCCAACATAAATGGTCACAACAATGATCAACAAACTTTTGATGCTTCCAGAATTGTAGTTCTATTTTATGTAATGATCTGTCTTCTCAATCTGAACATTTCTTAGACAAAAAAAAAAAACTCTCACAGGTCAGTGCAGTATCTACCTCAGTAGAGCAGAGACGTTTGCAGTCCTCATCCTCCATGGATTCGGTTATCCTGACCGTCATGGATGATGTGGTATAAATGGAGGAAGTGAGCCTCTGCTTACAGTGCAGTAGCGAGAGTACAGTCTTGCTACAGAGCCCAGGTGGGTTGGGGTCATAGCCACTAGTAGACCACGATGAATACACCGAGGGCTCCTGTTCATCCAGAGTTGATGGATTCGGCTTTATGTAGTTCAAATAGCACCAGCTGTTACAAGTGCTTGAGAGCAGGCTGGGGTAAGAGGGTTCAGCACATGAGGCTGGAGAAGAAACATCTGGTAAGCACGACAGAGTTTCCTGTTTGAGCTCTTGACTCTGTGTATTAAGTGCTGATATGTTGGCACATCCAACCTCCTTCTCCTCTTCTTCTTTTACTCTTTTCTGCTGCTGCTGTGACTCAGGGTTGAGCTCTATACTGTTTGAAGGGGAAAGCATACGCTTGTTGCTACTGGATCCTGGACACCTTGGGCCATCCTCAGACCATGATTGCAAGTCTAAACTTGTGTTTGGGTGGTTTCTGAGTTCGGCTGTTGAAAGACATACTTTAGGTGAGATGCCGTTGAACGCATTGTGTGGCCTCTGGGAGACGGACTGAGATAGAGTAGTGTATATGGCACATCCTGGGGTGAGAGTGTCTGTCTGGAGACGAACAGCTATTGCTGGAGATGTAAATGGCCTCAGTTCTTCTAAATTGTATGTGATATGAGGGGTACGTTGCTGAATGTGGGATTTAATGGTAGGCCCCTCAGCGTATGTTTGATGTTGTGGCGGAATCTCTAGTTTCAGCCCAGTAGACACAGGAAGATAGTGGGCTCGGGCTGCCCCTGAGGGTCCATATGAAGGATTAGTCTGCGGTACTCGAGGAGGAACTTGCTCTGGATGGATGTACGAAGCCTCCTTTATCACATCTACTGAAGGTCCGTAGCTTATTGACAGTTCTGTGCTTCCTTTTAAGTTAATATTTTGACTGAGTTTCCACTTGGTGAGAATCTCTTTGCACTGCGATCCCTCTGGAATACCCAAGACTCTGACACTTGATAACGGGGGAGAAGAGGACCTGCTACCATAAACAGTAGTCTGACTTCCTTGAGAACATCTGTCAGAGCTTACATGTTCTGGACTATGGCTCAGGACAGTAGCATGCCCTACCTCATCATCTTGATCTCGGATTACTGCATGTCTCATGAGGAGACATCTTCGTCTCTCTTTCCAGCCAACTGCAGAGCGTTCAGGCGAAAGACAACTATAGTCAAATGATTTACTGCGGGTCTCGGCCATTTCAACACTAGGTTGTGGGTCATGAGGGGCTTGTTCAGATGCTGAGCGCCTCATCTCTCTTTGATGATGAACTCCAGGCACAGTCAACATGTGAGGGGCTCTTGATCTCCTCAGGGCTGTTGATGTCGTTATCTCCATGTCTGGTCTGCTTGGTTCCTCAAAAGATGTGGAGCGGCTCGACGCGTATGATGCACTGCTGTCCTGACTGGGGCTACGGGGCAGAGACATGGAATCAAAGCTAGAGTCACCTGAGGACTGGGCAGCCTCAGCTAAACGCAAGCGCTTCTTCTTTGGGGGAAGCTTTTCAATGGGAAGCTGTGCTAACGAGGGGCTCCTCTGTGGCCAATGAAAATCATCAAGTTTCTCCAATTTTTTCTCTGCCAAGTTTGGCTCTTTTGAGTTATCTGGGCAAATATTTAAGTCTTCTGTTACAAGTATTTCTGGAACCTGCACATTATTTTGACGGACCAGCTTTCGGCTGGTAGGTTTAACTGATTGATGTTGGGGTTGGGTTTTAGAGATAGGACGATTTTCTTTATGAGGTGGAGAGCTGTTTGTTATTTTCAGGCTTTGATATTCATAACATGAAGATTCTTGTTTTTCAAATAAACTAGTGTGCTGAATCACAGAGCAGGTCTGCAGTGCTGGCCGTCTAGGGCCCTCAACAGCTACAATAGCCTCATCTTTGCACTGTCCTGATGAGAGAGCCGAAGGGGACAAGGAGAGGTCATCAGAATCAAAACTCTCCTCTTTCCTTCTCTTACGCATTGTTGAGACTCCGGCTCTGACTACATGGTTACTTAGCTGTGAGCTCTCCATTGGACTCATTACCATTTCATTTTGCGGATAATGTGCATGGCATAGGTTTTGCTTGTGTTTCTTATATCCTTCCCAATCCTTGCAACCAGTGCCACAGGCTTCACATTCATACGGCTGTGGTTGACGTTGCCTCTGACCAGATACTGTGGTTACACTGTTGCAGGAAAATGTATGTGACATCTCTTGTTCTTCTTTTGTAGGCTCAGAACCTACAGGGATTTCGATGGCTGGTTGCCTTCTTAGTGTTCCAAAACGGCGCGGCGTTTGAGTTTCAGAAGGTTTTTCATCAAAGGACTGAGTTTGACGAAATTTACAGGGAACAGCACTTGAAGTGTCTAATGAACTTGATGCAGATGGCATTGAAAGACTTCTCACCATGGAGGCAGACGATATTTGGCAAGAAGGTTGCTCCACTTTTAGGGATGCATGATGAAATTTTTCGCAGGGAACTCCCATACTGATGGAGCCTGTTGTTTTATACCCAAGATTTCCAGATTTAGGGCTGTGAATAATGGGTTCTTTGATGCTAGGACTCTTTTGGGCCTCTGAACTATTCTTTCTAGTCAGTGAAAATCTCCTTGGTTTTACACTGTCAATTTTACTGGTATCCACCACTGCCTCGTTGATAGTGATGAGTTTTGTGATATGATCAATAACTTGCTTCTTGGGGACACTGAATGAGATGTTTTTTTCCTCATGACCAGGGAGATTCTGGTCATGATGACGGGTCATCCTCTGTAGTTGTCCAAGGCGTCCATATTTTCCAAGGATGATCTCCGCATAGCTTTTGGCACTTGTGTTTGTGGGACTGTCTTGTGGTTGCTCTGTACTTTCAGAACGGGAGAAGTAGCCAGATTCTGTACTGCCTCTGCTACCTAAAATGAGAGAGGAGGTCTTTTCATCAGAAGACTCTTGAGAGCAATGTTTCCCTCTACTTAGACGAAGGGCCAGTCTCTTTTTCACTGCAAAGGAGTCATTGCTGGGTCCAGTTCTGTCCTTTGTCACATCAACTTCAGGATTCTTAACCGAGGCCACGCTGTTTTGTCTATTTGTAAGGGCTGAAGCAGAGGATAGATGTCGTGTTTCATCCTCTGATTCAGTGACCTGCTCTTCTAAAGATTTTGGCTCCCCAAATGCCAAGCCTGCCTTTACCTTGTGGGTATGTGATTTGCGGTGTTTGTACAGGTTGCTCTTTGTCTTAAAAGAGAACCCACAAGGGGCACAAGGATAGGGTCTTTCGCCTGTATGGGAGCGAATATGTTTCTGTAGAACACTGGGCTTTGCACATGCACGGCCACAGTAAGTGCAAACATATTTGCCTGGTTTCTGAGGTTTGCGCTCACGTTTCTGTTTGGGATTGTCCTCTTGGGTTTCTGATGCAGACTGGATAGTAGCGTCTTGAGTGGAAGGTAACCCTCCTAGAGAGGAACAGGAAACTGTAGCTTCTTCTGTTGCTGCTTCTTGTTTGTGTTCCAGCTCTGTACCAGAGGCAATGCTCTGGCGCTGGTGCCTAAGACGTTTACGTTCAGGGTTATGTCTTCTGGACAGCTTGGGCACCTGTGCTGTACATTGAGACTTTGGGCAAGCAGTTGGTTGTTGTTGAGAGGTCTGGAATGGAGACTTGCACCGCAGACCTTGCTGAAGAGATTCTGATTGATGTTGTTCTTGACCTCCAGTCTGCTCCCCAGTTGTTTTCTGACAATGCAAGGCCTCCATAAACAAGAAGGAAATCCCCAGGTAGACACTTGATTTGCGTCTGCCTCAACCAGGCCACAGAATCAAAGGCAAATCTTTAACTGGATTTCACATAAGGTGGTTTGGTCAACTTGCCTACCTGATGTAAGTGGTAGGCTTCATGATTCTTGCTTTATTGACTCAATCTTTATTGCTTCATAGCAAACAATATCAACTACAGACCAATGACATCAAATAATCCAGTTGTTTGGGGAAGGAATTCCTATGCAGTGCAGATCCAGTAAAGGTAACATGGAGCATTTATCCAGCCTTCAGACTCATTTGAATGTATGATTCCTGTCTTCTGAACATTATGATCTGTGAATACAAAAAATTACAAGTTCATTAGAAAAAAGGTTGTAGTTGACAAATTATCATATTGTCAATTTCAAATTAATCAGAATCGGAATTTCTTCTATTGTCATTGTGCACAAAGAAAGCACAACAAAATATAAAAACTGTTATACAGGTATATTTTTAACATTCTCATGCCTTCTGAAGATTTTAAATAATCCTTTCTGTGACTTTTGTAGAAAACATTATGTCGACACATGAATAGCCAAGCTTTTCCTGTGTCACTTTCCTAAAATAATGACCAAAGTTATTTTTTGCCCTAACATGAGGTGGTGATTATTTCTCTTTTTGTGCAGAAATCACTTTTGGTAAAAGAAAACAAAAACAAAAAAACAATTTAGGCCATTATTTTAAGAAGGTGGCGATATGCAGCCCTCTGCTCTAAAGCTAGCATTTCTAGAAACAAACTGTCACACACACACACCCTAAGTTCTACTTGAGGACCGACACACACAATCATAATAAAAAGCAACTCAATTTTACTTTGACTCTGGCCTTTTATGACTGGAGCTTTTAAAAAAATGACCATCTTTACTACAATCTGTCCCCTGATACGCAAAAATGCGTAACAGAAACAAAGTTGTCTTTATTTATTAACAATAAAAAAAAACAGAGAACTTGTGTATTGGACTCTTGCTATTTCTTTTAGATTTAAAAGAACAAACGTTGTCAGGTGTTACCAAATTTCAATCAAATTCACCTAAATCAGTGGTCCCCAACCTTTTTATTATCACGGACCGGTGAAGACTTGGAAAATTTTGCTGCGGCCGGGGGAGGGGAGGAGGTGAACCGGCAGATAAGGCTTCTGCATAAATCCTGAATATACCTAATTTGGGTTGTCTTCGGCTTTTTTTCGCAGCCTGTGGGGTTTACCCTGACTGGGAACGAGAATACAACCTGCTGAATGTGACAGGTAGCCAATCAGAAAGCGCGGTGACGTAAGAACAGAGGGGAATCCCAAACAGCTGACATATCGCGCAACTGAGAGTCCAGTGGATATCGGAGAAGATATGTGGAAATGTTTATTATTTTATGTAAAGGTCGTTATTATATATGTTTATTCAGTTAAAAATGTTAACTATGAAAAAACACAGTCACCTCCAAATCATAGTGCAGCAAATAGAGCGGCTGCTCCCGTCGTCTTTTATCCACCGCCTTTTCTTTTTGTTACGTCTTTTATCTCTTAAAATGACTCCACAAACTGTCACTATTGAACTACATCGTCATCCATGTTTGGTTATTCTAAATTCCCGTATGCTATGTTGGGGGGTTTTACTGGATTATCCTCTGGAATCGGGATGTTCGTGTGGTGTGTTCCTCCTGCCTTGGACACACGACCCGATCGAACCTCCCAGCCAGCATGGATAGGTGGGCCCCACTTGGGTTTGATGTGGGCTACATGGGTTATGAGTGGGCATGGGTTTTATCTGGGCTAACTGTATGGGACCGATATGGTAACCTAAAATGGGGCCCACTTGGGCTGGCCCATTTGGGCTAAACATATGGGCCCCATTCAGCATTAATGTGGGCTAACTGTGAATGGGGCAGAAGTGGGCAACACTATGTGGGGCCCATGTAGTTTCGGTATCACGGGCCCAACATGGGAAGCCCATGTGGGCTGACCACATTGAACCCACATGAGATAAGTATGGGCTGACCGTACATGGGTTGGACCTGGGCATGCCTATGTAGGCCCCATTCCTTTTTTATGTGGGCTAACTGGGGATGGGGCAGAAGTGGGCAACACTATGTGGGGCCCATGTAGTTTCAGTATCACGGGCCCAACATGGGAAGCCCATTTGGGCTGACCACACTGAACCCACATGAGATAAGTATGGGCTGACCGTACATGGGTTGGACCTGGGCATGCCTATGTAGGCCCCATTCCTTTTTTATGTGGGCTAACTGGGGATGGGGCAGAAGTGGGCAACACTATGTGGGGCCCATGTAGTTTCGGTATCACGGGCCCAACATGGGAAGCCCATGTGGGCTGACCACACTGAACCCACATGAGATAAGTATGGGCTGACCGTACATGGGTTGGACCTGGGCATGCCTATGTAGGCCCCATTCCATTTTTATGTGGGCTAACTGGGGATGGGGCAGAAGTGGGCAACACTATGTGGGGCCCATGTAGTTTCAGTATCATGGGCCCAACATGGGAAGCCCATGTGGGCTGACCACATTGAACCCACATGAGATAAGTATGGGCTGACCGTACATGGGTTGGACCTGGGCATGCGTATGTAGGCCCCATTCCTTTTTTATGTGGGCTAACTGGGGATGGGGCAGAAGTGGGCAACACTATGTGGGGCCCATGTAGTTTCGGTATCACGGGCCCAACATGGGAAGCCCATTTGGGCTGACCACACTGAACCCACATGAGATAAGTATGGGCTGACCGTACATGGGTTGGACCTGGGCATGCGTATGTAGGCCCCATTCCTTTTTTATGTGGGCTAACTGCGGATGGGGCAGAAGTGGGCAACACTATGTGGGGCCCATGTAGTTTCGGTATCACGGGCCCAACATGGGAAGCCCATGTGGGCTGACCACACTGAACCCACATGAGATAAGTATGGGCTGACCGTACATGGGTTGGACCTGGGCATGCGTATGTAGGCCCCATTCCTTTTTTATGTGGGCTAACTGGGGATGGGGCAGAAGTGGGCAACACTATGTGGGGCCCATGTAGTTTCAGTATCACGGGCCCAACATGGGAAGCCCATGTGGGCTGACCACACTGAACCCACATGAGATAAGTATGGGCTGACCGTACATGGGTTGGACCTGGGCATGCCTATGTAGGCCCCATTCCTTTTTTATGTGGGCTAACTGGGGATGGGGCAGAAGTGGGCAACACTATGTGGGGCCCATGTAGTTTCGGTATCACGGGCCCAACATGGGAAGCCCATTTGGGCTGACCACACTGAACCCACATGAGATAAGTATGGGCTGACCGTACATGGGTTGGACCTGGGCATGCGTATGTAGGCCCCATTCCTTTTTTATGTGGGCTAACTGGGGATGGGGCAGAAGTGGGCAACACTATGTGGGGCCCATGTAGTTTCGGTATCACGGGCCCAACATGGGAAGCCCATGTGGGCTGACCACACTGAACCCACATGAGATAAGTATGGGCTGACCGTACATGGGTTGGACCTGGGCATGCCTATGTAGGCCCCATTCCATTTTTACGTGGGCTAACTGGGGATGGGGCAGAAGTGGGCAACACTATGTGGGGCCCATGTAGTTTCGGTATCACGGGCCCAACATGGGAAGCCCATGTGGGCTGACCACACTGAACCCACATGAGATAAGTATGGGCTGACCGTACATGGGTTGGACCTGGGCATGCGTATGTAGGCCCCATTCCATTTTTATGTGGGCTAACTGGGGATGGGGCAGAAGTGGGCAACACTATGTGGGGCCCATGTAGTTTCAGTATCATGGGCCCAACATGGGAAGCCCATGTTGGTTGACTGCATAGAAACCAGATAAGTATGGGCTGACCGTACATGGGTTGGACCTGGGCAGGAAAATGTAGACCCTAATCCTATTTTATGTGGGCTAACTGGGGATTGGGCAGAAATGGGCAACACTATGTGGGACCCATATGGGCTGACTGCATTGAACCCACATGACATAAGCACGGGCTGACTGTACATGGGTTGGGCCTGGGCATACATATGTAGGCCCCATTCCATTTTTATGTGGGCTAACTGGGGATGGGGCAAAAATGGGCAACACTATGTGGGGCCCATGTAGTTTCAGTATCATGGGCCCAACATGGGAAGCCCATGTGGGCTGACCACACTGAACCCACATGAGATAAGTATGGGCTGACCGTACATGGGTTGGACCTGGGCATGCGTATGTAGGCCCCATTCCTTTTTTATGTGGGCTAACTGGGGATGGGGCAAAAATGGGCAACACTATGTGGGGCCCATGTAGTTTCAGTATCATGGGCCCAACATGGGAAGCCCATGTGGGCTGACCACACTGAACCCACATGACATAAGCATGGGCTGACCATACATGGGTTAGACCTGGGCAGGAAAATGTAGACCTAAATCCTTTTTCATGTGGGGTAATGGGAAAATTTTTTTTAAATCTGATTAGACAATGTGGTTACCCTGTCACTTTTAAACTTTTTACTATATGTCAAAAGCAAAAGCTGCAAGAGCAAGATTATAAAAACTTTGAAAAAAATTATGAGATGTCAGATTGATGGCCTTTAGCTAAGGAAATTGTTACTCAGTTGGCCTGTATTGGAGCTGATAAAAGGTAAATTGTTGAAGCAATTGTATAAGCTTTCTACAAAATGAAAAGCTCTCCTTGGATGGTTACCTCGTCTTGGAGGTCATAAAGAGGTATTGTATTTGAACCATGCTCACTACATGATTTCTGTGTCTGGCTCATTTACTAACACCGACATTACACTAGGGTTCCAGAAGACCAAAATATGCTTCAATGCTTTATTTTTTAAACCAGTTCAGTATTGTTCAAGCTACACTTTGAAGTCCTAGCATTTTACTTTTTATTATTTTACACTAGAACAGTCCAGATGTCCTAACATTTTTGTGACATTATCTGTTAAATATGCATAATCTTCTGCTGCTCACTCAAAATAGGTAATGGTTCAGAGTGGACTTTTGTCCTTGCTTCTTTTTTTAAATGTAATTTAATTTTATTTTATTATCAATAGGATGTTCAGACATCCAAAGTGTTCATTGCAGCTTTTTCACAGAAGGACTTAATTCTTATTTGGAGAAATAGTTCAGATCAGATCATCGTGAAAAATATTACAAAATGTTTAGAAAATGAATTCAAACAAAACTCAAGTGAGAAAGACAAGAGTAAAATTTTTAGCATCTGTTTTTTCATCTGTAAACATTTTCCAAGTTGTCAGCATAAATAAAATAAAAAAACTAAACATTTCTATTAATGATTATTTTTTATATCTTTTAATCTTTTTTCAATAATCTTTTTAACCTTTTTGTTCATTTTTTCTCTGGCACCGTTGCCAATAAAGGTTGGTGAATTGAAGTAGATACTTTACACATCCACTAAAGAAAGTAGTTCCAAAACACATTTGAATAAGGACGACTATATTTATTTATTTTTATTGAGAAAATTTGTGAGTGCTACATCGGTTTTACATTTGTTAAACCGATGTATTACTCTCAAAATTAATCTCGTGTTTCTTGGAGAACGTACAATTGTTAACTGCGGATGGATATGCGGTTTCAAAATCAAACGTAGTCCCATCAGTCCGTTGGCGCGGAGTCTGCAGGTTCGCTGGCCTTCTACTAAAGAATCTGTAAGTACACTTCTGTCTGTTTTGTCTGTCAAATTTTAGGGAGAGATTTTAAATCGCTAGTTAAAACATTTGTTGCTCGTAATGGTTCGGATGACCGGAGTACCCCGAAAGACCTAATTAGTTGTTTCTTCTTTTTTTTGGCTTTTTTTTTTTTTTTCTTTTAGGTGATTTTTTTTATATTGTTAAAACACACACAATAAGTCATTTGCCATTATTGAGGTAAGAATATTTGGATGCAGAGCGATTTCAAACTGTTCTGGGCCAGATCATTTTCAAATACGCTGCGGCGCCATTCACCGGTAAATTTGAGCGCCAACGCGGCAGAATAAAATCGGTTCACTAATGAATCTACGTTGCTAGCGGAGGTTGCTTTTAAAGTACCTTGACACGATAAAACCACTTACATTATTTATAAAGAGTAACTACTTCGCTTTCATTCTGTGTACATGGGTTTTTAACAATCTTTCTCGCAGCCAATTAAGCCAGCATGCATAGCTGGGATCCATTAATTGTGCATTTTTAATTATTATTATATTTTTTTCTTCATGAAACTGCATTGAATCGTGTCGTTATGGGCTAGATAGGTAATGATGAATGGGCATGGGTTTTGTCTGGGCTAACTACAGGAGGCCCATATGTTTAACCTAAAATGGGACCCATATTGTCAGCCCATTTGGGCTAAATGTAGACTGTATTCAGCATTATTGTGGGCTAACTGAGAATGGGACAGAAATGGGCAACACGAAATGGGGCCCATGTGGTTTCAGTATATTTGGCATAAAAGCTTTTTTGTAAATAGAATGAAGGCATAGTAGTAAATATTTTAAAATCATGTTTGTTTTATTGTGTAAGTGACATTTTAAAGCGTTTTATTCTGTCATCGTTTGACTGCAAAAAACATGACAAGTGGGTGTTTAGGTCTCAACTAGCCATTTGTTTGGTCAATGCAAATGGGAGCTTTAGATTTACCAATGTTTTAATACTTTTTAAAAAATTATTTTCTACAGACTACTATGGAGAAGCGTGAAGAAGGCTTGCAAGGGCAGAAGTGACATCAGATCTTCAAAGAGATAATGATATTCCAGAAAAGCGACGTAGAAGGTAACGTGGAACAGGGACTTCTGTAACACACAACTCTAGATCAGTGGTTCTTAACCTGGGTTCGATTGAACCCTAGGGGTTCGGCGGAGCCTCTGCCGCGGAGGGAAAAAAAACTTGTGTAAAGTCGTGATGCGCCGCTTTGCCATCATTTGCTGCGGAGGATCACGTTACATTGCTTAGCCAATCAGTGCTGCGGAGGAGCGCAGGGATGGGGCAAGGAGGGGGGGGGGGTTCGGTGAATGCGCATATGAAACTGGGGGGTTCGGTACCTCAAAAAAGGCTAAGAACCACTGCTCTAGATCTTCTGTCTCCCTGGTTGTCATTTGAGCTGCTCTCAGTTCTTTTACCCATTTGGTTCTCCTTGCTTTACTTTTTCCTTCTAATCCTTCAAAATTTATTGACTTAAATTGATACAGACATTAACAATTGGCATTTTGTTCATGTATAAAAAGTAAGCTTATAAACTATATATGTGTGAAACAATATATAGCTTATAACAAATCAATTAATAAAAACTAAATGTATCATGTGTCCTGATTTTAAAATGTTGTCTTGTAATTGTCATTATACTTAAGGTTGTCATGGTTGCAGAAATTGGAGGAGGGTCCTTAGATGATGCAGTACAACAAGCTGTGCGATTCCTCATGTCCCCTGAATTGGCCCTCCAGTTCAACCTGTTTGGCCGACATAGGAAACAAGTTCCGGGACCTGCGTCTCTGATGTTTTGTATGGTAAAGATCAGTTTTTATATTCACGTTTTTTCTTGAACATTTGTTAATTTTGGTTGTCTTATGCCTTTTGTTCATTTTTAGTAATCTTTTTTTTTTTTTTTTTCTTAAGATTAAAAACTGAGACTTCAATTTTTGGTTTAATTCACATAGTATTCTTTCACTGTGCTCTCAAGAACTTAAAGATTTGATTGCTGACAAAATTTGAAGGTAATATTGTTTGCATTTCAAACAGTATTAACAAAATATACAAGACCATGATAGAACCTTTATGTCAGTAGTTGATTTATATACATTAATATATTTTAAATTTACAATAAGAATATAGTGTGTGTACTAGGGATGCTCCGATCAGGTTTTTTGCTTCCAATTCTGATACCGATCACCCATGGGGCTCATCTCTGCCGATCATCTGGATTGGCTGTTATTTTTTCACTTTAGGTATAAATGATAACATGTTATCTGGCAAAATTAAAAAGTCTGCGCAGTGTGACGGAAAGAGTAGATCAGCTGCACACACAGGCTGCGAATGAGATACAGGTGATCTGCAACAAGAGGCCGTGATCAGCGATCACCAATCAAACACATTTTCACGGAAATTAACCGATTATGATTGCTGATCGATCTGCACACCTCTATGTACATAATAATAATGACTCCAGAGTGCTTTGATTTTGGCAGATCCCTGCAAGCATTTCTGCCCCTTGAAGGGGAAGAGATGCACATTTCATTAATGTTACATTGTACTAAAAGTAAAACACTAATGCAATTTCTACCTTTGCTTGTTTTTTAGGGGCACTTAAAAGAAATGGATCCATCCACGGAATCACACAAAGATACGGAAAAGGCACTCGAAGTGGGTTACTGGAGCCCCGGACAGAGGTGGAAATAGAAAAGTTAGAGCGACTAGAGCCAGCTCAGACTCAGGTGGGCAGGTTCCAAGATGGACAGTTACAATGATGTATGAGAGCTTTCAAGTGTGGCATATAGGTTATTAAAAATATTTGACAAAAATGTAGTGTGAAAGAGCTATGTAGGTGTGTGTGTGTGTGTGTTGATATATATTTATATGTATTTATATATAGATGTACAGATCTATCTATATAGTTGCATATCTAGATATAGATCTATATACATTTATGTATCTACATATTTACATAACTAGATGCATAGTTATCTAGATAACAAGATATAGTTATTTAGAAATATAACTAGATATATAGATCTATATATATAGAGATAAATATATATTTACATAGCTAGAAATCTAGTTATATAGATAATTATATATCTACATATAGATCTATGTTTATACATTTGTTATATTAAACTAGTTTCTGTTATTTTCAAATCTGCCATATGAATAATTTTGTAGATTTCTTTTGCCAGTGCATTTCTTGTGGCATCATTTGCTCTGTGTCAATAAAGCTCTTATAATTGACGAGTTAAAAAAACTGAATATTTTAAATTACCAAATAAAAACCTTGACCAAAAGACATTTTTCATCTCTTTTTCTTTAATGCAGGTTTTGTGCTAAAGCATTTTAATACTTTGGTTTGTTGATTAAGATTGTATATCTATTAATGTAATTCACTTTCAGGTTAGGTGAGAAAGACCCCATTGTTCCTACTGGAATGAGGCATCTGGGCCCCACTGAAAACCCAGTCAGCACCCATTTAAATCTACCTGGGCAAACCCATGTGGGGCCACCATGGAACCCGTGGACAAACCCACTTGGTACCCATATTCTAGCCCAGTTTAGACCCAGTTGGGGCCCAGGTAAAAATGAAAGCTCCCAAGTGGGGCCAAGATGGGCCTCATGTAAGTTACCCATCTGGGCCCCACTGAAAACCCAGTCAGCACCCATTTAAATCTACCTGGGCAAATCCATATGGGGCCACCATGGAACCCGTGGACAAACCCACTTGGTACCCATATTCTAGCCCAGTTTAGACCCAGTTGGGGCCCAGGTAAAAATTAATGAAAGCTCCCAAGTGGGGCCCAGATGGGCCTCATGTAAGTTACCCATCTGGGCCCCACTCAAAACCCAGTCAGCACCCATTTAAATTACCTGGGCAAACCCATGTGGGGCCACCATGGAACCCGTGGACAAACCCACTTGGTACCCATATTCTAGCCCAGTTTAGACCCAGTTGGGGCCCAGGTAAAAATTAATGAAAGCTCCCAAGTGGGGCCCAGATGGGCCTCATGTAAGTTACCCATCTGGGCCCCACTCAAAACCCAGTCAGCACCCATTTAAATCTACCTGGGCAAACCCATATGGGGCCACCATGGAACCCGTGGACAAACCCACTTGGTACCCATATTCTAGCCCAGTTTAGACCCAGTTGGGGCCCAGGTAAAAATTAATGAAAGCTCCCAAGTGGGGCCCAGATGGGCCTCATGTAAGTTACCCATCTGGGCCCCACTCAAAACCCAGTCAGCACCCATTTAAATTACCTGGGCAAACCCATGTGGGGCCACCATGGAACCCGTGGACAAACCCACTTGGTACCCATATTCTAGCCCAGTTTAGACCCAGTTGGGGCCCAGGTAAAAATTAATGAAAGCTCCCAAGTGGGGCCCAGATGGGCCTCATGTGAGTTACCCATCTGGGCCCCACTCAAAACCCAGTCAGCACCCATTTAAATTACCTGGGCAAACCCATGTGGGGCCACCATGGAACCCGCGGACAAACCCACTTGGTACCCATATTCTAGCCCAGTTTAGACCCAGTTGGGGCCCAGGTAAAAATTAATGAAAGCTCCCAAGTGGGGCCCAGATGGGCCTCATGTAAGTTACCCATCTGGGCCCCACTCAAAACCCAGTCAGCACCCATTTAAATCTAACTGGGCAAACCCATGTGGGGCCACCATGGAACCCGCGGACAAACCCATTTGGGGCCCATATTGGCAGCCCACTTTTATCCCATATGGGGCCCACATGGGTATGCTGGCTGGGCTGTTGGACTTTTATCAGCTCTGTGGTCACAGAGGTTTGGAGAATCGGCCGACAATCCTTAAGTCTTGCCGTCTAAACCAGATTTAAGACTCACAAGCTCTACTCATCTCCTCTCGACCACTGCCCAAACGCTCTGACTCTGGTCGCTATGGTAACTTTTACATATCCCTTCAAAATAAGATACAGATGCGCCACAAAAACGAGCATTTTACTTTCGTGAAAATTTTAACTCACGATAATGACTAACGGGAGCCCTGAGCTTGTTTCTCTGCAACGAGATGGTCCCATCAGGGAGTGATGGGACCGTTGCAGATATAAGCAACCCGAAGTGTTGCTTATATCCACAGCCTGCTTGGTCTCTACGTGGCAAAGCAGTTTGAAGCTTCATTGCTGGGCAGGCATGCGTTTCTGGGCATAACACCGGTGGAAACGCGGTCACTCCGAAATAGAGCCGAGCCGAACCGGGTTGTTTCTATTGCCGGTGGAAAAGGGGCAATTGAAAGTCATCAAGCAAATCAGAACAGCGGAGAGGACTTAACAGAATGTCGCCAGTGAAAGTCCATGAGTAGGAGGAACAAAATAAGACCACCAGAGGGCGGTGTTGTCACATAGAACAGAATGGAATGGGTCAAACACGTCCATTTCTTATGGAACAATCGTGTAAACAAATATTTTTATCTGAAAAATGTTATTTTTTGAATGTGAGGTAAAACATTCATTCATCATTCACTTTAACCCTCAGCCCCCTGTGAGTATCCCCCCGAACAGGTGCCCTCACAGAGGGTAACGTTTCGGACGAAACATTACTCCGAATCGTTCGCCAGTTGAACATCGGGGGCGAGCGGGTTAACGCCCCTGGACAGATCGCCATCATTGTCGCAGGGGGAACATAGAGACAGACAACCATGCACACACATTCACACCTAAGGAGAATTTAGAGGGACCCCAATTAACCTGTCATTCATGTTTTTGGACTGTGGGTGGAAACCCACGCATGCACAGGGAGAACATGCAAACTCCATGCAGAAGCGTCCGGGCCGGGAATCGAACCCACAACCTTCTTGCTGCAAGGCAACAGCTCTACCAACTGCGCCAACTGTGCAGCACGCTATAAATGCCTAAAAATACTTTTAAGTCTTATAATAATTACGTCATGAGGGAACACGTGACGAAGCTCGGACCCTGTGACGTGTTTGACCCATTCCATTCTGTTCTATGTGACAACACCGCCCTCTGGTGGTCTTGTTTTGTTCCTCCTACTCATGGACTTTCACTGGCGACATTCTGTTAAGTTCTCTCCGCTGTTCTGATTTGCTTGATGACTTTCAATTGCCCCTTTTCCACCGGCAATAGAAACAACCCGGTTCGGCTCTATTTCGGAGTGACCGCGTTTCCACCGGAGCCTTCTTGGCTCTGTAGCAGGGTGCCGCCTCCTGATGGCGGGGTGTAGCGCCATGTGCTGTGCTTCGTTACATGCGACCCAGAGGTCGCGTTAGCGGAATATTTTCCGTATTTGACCGGTTATTTTTTTTAACTACATGAAAATTTAAAGCCCGTCGGTCATTTGACAGGTTATAATTAACACCCTCATGCGAGGACGTGATAGACTTTACGCAAAGAGTTCATCGCAGAGGAAACTAAAATCAATCAATAAAAGAATCCTTTCTGAATATCATCTCATGGACACTGAACTAAATGCGTCTTTCTGACCGGTGTTATATCTTTAAAATGTCCTCTTCGGTCATATTTCAGTCCGTTTTCTCGTCAATATGCGAGAGCTTAGAGCAATGCGCGCTCCCGCGAGAGGGGATGCAATTTTGGGCAGGCATGCGTTTCTGGGCATAACACCTGTCGCCGCATGTTACGCAGAGCGGCTTGTAATGTTTGACTCACCTACCGGTTCGGGATAAATCCATTCTCCTGTCTCTTCTCTGGGCCTTTTCCCCTTTGCCAAGAAACTTTACAAATACATCTGATCCGTTTCTTACTCATTTTGCTGTGGGCTCAGTGTTGGCGCACAAGTAACTGAGAGAATCCGGTTAAAGGATTTTCAAAATAAAAGATCCTCCAGACTCAAATAATACATAAAACGGAAATATTTAATTATTTCTTGCGCGGCCCGGTACCAATTGGTCCACGGACCGGTACCGGGCCACAGACCGGGGGTTGGGGACCACTGACCTAAATAACCGACTGAGCAGGTGTGACTACCAGCATACCAGCAGAGGCAGAGAAGATCTGGATCACACATGTAAGGAAATACATCAGTAATATTCTTTCAGAACTACTTGTTGCTTCCTCTGCCATCAATCTGAAGTCCATATTTGTACAGTGAGAAACATAAGTGACAAGACTGTAGGGCAGCTGTCAAGCTTTCTATGACTGGACACCTAAGCAAATTCACCACACTATCTGCATTTTCATTAGCCATAAAACTGCAAATTTGGTGCATTTCCATTAAGCGAATATAGTTCTGTAATTTCAGTCCATCCACTATAAACCCGTACTGCAGCGCAGTACAGCGTAGCGTAGCAAAGACGCATGTAGTCTGGGCTTACTGGTGCTTAAAAAAACCTATTTAAAATAAAAATAAGCAGTGCTTAATATGGAGGTGGGGTTTTGGGGGGCGGAGGGGATCTTTACTTGTTTAACATATTACCAAGCTTTGAATTCTAACATTTGTTTCTTCTACAAAAGTGTAAACCTTTAAGAGTCACATTAGATCTAATATTTGATAAATATAAGCCATGTTTTTAGATCGTTCAAAGATCCCACCAAATGTAGTGGATGAATGGCCATTAGCTATCAGTTCCTCCATGAATAAATTTCCCACTGCTATTATGTGCCAGCACACTGAAACAGTAAACAAGGCATCCCACGCACAGACCAGCTGGTTTCTACACCCACATTCTGGTGGAAGACGGCGAAGCTGCTGGATAATATCCAAATGACTGATAACAGGTTGATAACCATCTTTGAATTAACTTGTGGGAGAACTATACATGTGAAATTTGAACCTTCAACAAAACCATTTGTGCTATATTAGGGTACGTGTATAGAGTTTGTGCAAGTTATCTGGGACCAACATTACAAAATATGCAACATGCTTTCTTTAACTGAGAACAGAAAAAACTAACTGTAGACAGTAAGGTAGTTACATATGTACAAAAAGGTTCTGAGACTAATTTCAGTCTTGAGGATGTCAGCACCGAAATGCTGAAATGTAAAAGAACTGTAAATACATTTTTAACAGGATCTTGTCCATTAGACAGTGTCCCATTTAATATCTTGCAATTTGCTAATCTCCGTCTCGTATGCTGCAGGTTACAGACATATCTTGGTGAAATTTGTATGACATGAACAAGTGAGCTAACAAAACAAAGGAATATAAATTTAGTTTGAACTAAATAACATTATCATCCAACATTCCACTAAAATAAAATTTTAAAAACACATTTGTAATACCAACAATTTCCAATGTTTTTTTTTTTTTTTTTTTTGATTTTTCAGCTCCTCTTCCAAAAGCATCACTTTAACTCAGCCTGCATTCAGGCTGTTGCAAGTTTGAGTTGAGACTGATGTGAGCGCATATATCTTTGGAAATAAAGAATACCATGTGGTAAGTGTGTTTACATCTCACACACACTCGCTCAACGTGTGTTCCGGCAGCACTTGGCCCTGTGTCTCTGCTGTAACTTGATAATGTCAATGTAAATTAACTACACCACTAGCCAATCACAGACAACTCTTTCATCTAGGATTCCTTGCAAATCCTGCATTCACCCGGATAAACAACAACCAACCACAAACAGAAAGTTAAAATACTGCACCAAGCAGCAGCCAGTGCTTCACAAATATTACTTATTACTTAATCTCGGTCACCCAGGAGGGACACAGAGAAAGCCACTGCTTCTATACATCGAGACGAGCCAGAGCAGGTGGATCGGGTATCTGGTCAGGATGCCTCCTGGGCTGCTCTTTGGTGAGTTGTTCTGCACAAGACCCACCAGGAGGCCCAGAGGAAGACCCCGGACATACTCGGAGGGATGATGTTTCTTTGCCTGGGATTCCCCCGGAATGCCTGAAGAGAAGGGAAATCTGATGCTCTCTGCTATAGGCTGCTACCCCACGGCCCGATCCCAGACAAACGGAAAACAATGGACGGGTGGATGTTAGAATACCATAGTATATATAGTGAGTAAGTCTAGCTTAACAGAGCAAACAGAGCAAAGCTGAACAAAATATTGTAACAGAGAACAGAAATTCCATAAAACATAGTTCGACATTCATGAAGCCTTTATTCTATTTGGCTTTTAGAACCAGCTCAGATAAAGGTGATCATAAAATTGCAGCACATAGACTAGTTAAACCTAGATACAATGACTCTACAGTATTGTAACTAGTTTCATCATAAAGGTTAAAACATTGTATTCTCTCGTTCTCGTGATCATCTCGTCTCGTCTGCCACCTATGTCGTTAAGCCCCGATTGAAAAATACCTCTCGTTTCTGTCAAATGGCTTGAATGCAGAGCGGACAACACAACTGGAGTTACCATGCTGCATGGAAAATGCAACAACTAAATGTAATATGTTTGACAAAATAGAACCTCCCCCCTAAAAAACATTTAAAATCTGGAATACACACATACTGGATTGCTTAAAAAAAGCTTTTTTAAAAAATCTTGACAATTTCCTCTTCTCAGTCTAATGGGCACCCAGCAGTGGTTCCTATGGTAACGGCCCTAAACCATGTGGTAGCAGATGGAAGGAGAGCTGGAGGGCTAAATTTATCTTCTAGCATCCTCACGGACAAAAGAGAGAGAGAGGAAGAGAGAGAGAGATTGGAAGGCAGGGTAAGGTGCCTCCCCCTCAGGAGCTGCTTCTTTTTGGAAGAGAGTACATTGCTAAAAATCAATAGTTTAGAAGCCTTGAATTTGTACAGCTATGATTCTGCATCCTTTTAGACGGTTTTAGGAAGAACAATATCTCAAATGTAATGACTAGTACCGAGTTTTTCAATGAGGAAAAAAATGGATCAGTTCCTTTGCTATATTTTACCTATTAGGTTTGACCAGCGGACACATTTACTGATTATTCAAGGATGCAAAATTCAACTTATTTCATCTTAAAAACAGCGTTTAGCTCCCTTATCTGTGTTCCCACCATGATGTCAGCTGAGGAGTTCATCAGCACCTTTCCAGGGTCCTCTCAGCTGTATTGTACACCACCTTCCCCTTTGTGTGTGTGTGAGTGTGTGTGTGAGTACGCAGCGTTAAGGACTGCTCCCACTGGTCCACGCGAGGAGACTGGCTGCACAACACAGGCAGCTCATTCACTCCCAGTGTGAGCTGCAGGCTGTAATACACACACATCCCACGGACTGCACACTGCATGCATCATCCTCTGCTCCATTCACACACACACGCACACACACACACACATGCTCCTTACAGAAGATGCACCGTCTGCACACCTATAAAATCGGCACAAAATGTTCAGCTCCCCTCTGAGTCTCCCAGAGTACGACGGCGCAGTAGTCCTGGTGTTTTTTTTGTTGTTTTTTTTCTCTGCCGATGCAGTGCCCGCTTGCAGCAACAAAGGCATGAATGGAGCAAACTCACGCAGTCACGTCACACACTTAAAATGATCAGAATGAACGTGGATGACAGAAAAGAAAGAGGGATGAGCGTGAGGGCTGATTTACCTGGCTGCAGGTGGGGATGTCCTCGGCTTGTGAATGACGGGAAGCAGAGAGGAGGAAGGAGAGGCAGGAAAAGGATGAATGAGAGTGACGGTGACGAGAGGTACGCGAGTCTCCACTCTACGTGTGCTGCACTGACAAACAGGTAGCCGAGTATGTTACGCGTATGAATGAGGAGGAGGGGACATTATGTACACCACACACACCCCTGCCTCGTCTCCCTCTCGTTGGGGTCAAAGTTAAGCAGCAGCTCCGTATTTGGAAGTTGACGTAAGCTCGTGTTTCTTTTGGCAGGCATCTTGGTCTGCACAGCTGGCAGGGATGCAGGGCGAGTGGGTTGCCGTTTGATGCAAGTCGAGGAAGAGACTTAAGAAACGCACTGTTCCCATTCAGGTCGTCATTACATTGACGGGTGTGATGAGCTTTGCTGTCCGAAAACCCTGGAAAGGATGAGGACATGTAAGGATCGAAGAATGGAGAATGTCCACAGTGTTCCTGCCAAGATCTGGCTGAGAAGAGTTCAGGCAAACCTGACATCATCGCTTCAATATGCTTCTCTAAGTGACTTAATGTTCATGCACACATGCAGGGCATCGAGAGGGCACCAGCTAAGGATCACATAAAGGCAAGGAGTGAGCTAATCTGGCTGTTAAAGAGGGAAATGGAGGAAGGCCAGATGCGTCCTTCCTTTAGCAGGCAACAAGTTCTTGTGAATCAGATTGGAGAGATGGTCAGGTTTACGGCCAAAGCTCTGGGTTCTAAGTGAAATCTTTATATTCAGTCATTTGGAACAAAACGTTCCTGCTGTAAAATTTTTTACATTCACAAAGATCAAAACTAATCCTACATCATTTCATCTGTTTCTTTTTGTGTCTCTTCTCTGTCTTCTGATATTACCCGGTCGCGGCAGATGGCCGTTCGAACTGAGCCAGGTTCTGGTTCTGCTGGAGGCCCCTTTAAAGGGGAGATTTTCCTCCTCTCTACTCCACGGTATGAGGGATCACTGTAAAACCAACAACACAATGCAAACCGTTGTCAACTGTCACAATGTGCTCATCATGGAGGAGTTAATGCTGCAAGTCAGTAGCTGCATTGCTATTATAAATGTGCCCAAAACTACGTCGGTGTCATGCTAATGGCTAAAAAAAAAAAAAAAAAAAAAACAATGTCAGAATTGTGGTGTTTCCACTAAATAAGAAACACAATTAAAATCACACGTTAATAACTGTTTATGCAATAAGTCATTAAAAATCACGCTGCCATCATCCTTCAACTACTTCCTGTCTTCATGGTTTGATCCAGTGGCAACATCCTGTTGTTGATCGTGTGACTCATGTGATGTGAAAAATGTGTTTTCATTCCAGTTTTCCAAAATAAACACCTCATCCTAGTGCCAAAACTATTTATCAAAGATTTTCAAAGTTGACCTACCAAATTGTTTGGTAACTAGAATTAATAGAAATGATTGAATTTAAATCATTTTTTGTAAAGTGTTTCAATATGACACTTGTTGTGAATTGGCGCTAAGGAAATAAACTGGATAGAAATTGAAAATTTCTTAACAGTCACTGTGTAACTTTGCCAATATGATGTCAAACTATGTAATTTTCTCTGAAACCATCTCTGATGTCACCAGTGATGATATCAACTGTGGTTCAAGTTAGTGGCCCCCAACCCTGGTCCTCAGGGCCCCTGTCCCTCATATTTTAGATGAGTCTCTGTTTCAATACACCTGACATCCGTCCATCAGGGTCTCCATAAAAACATCCCAGTCCTGCCCATAGGAACATAAAATAATGTATCAAATGATTAAATAATTGTATCTAGTTTTTAAAATAAAATCAATACATTTAATTGATTATATATTTACTAAATTATTTCTGTATTTTTATCCAGTTTTAATGAACTGACTTATTTAAATAATGGTTTCTTTGTGTGCTTTTAGGTCTCTTTTTCAACAAGAGTATTTCCACCGCCTTGTGGTTCCCATGAAGCATTGCAGGCAGTTGAGGTTCAGTGAACGCCTTGAATGATCCTGGTTGTTTGCAGGAAATGGAACATTAGCTTAAATCCTCAGGATTTAAGTCCCGCTGCAAAAAGACATTTTTGTTATTTTTAAGTTTACGACAAGATATACTAAACACTTGCCACGCCGTTTTTGACAAATGTTTACTGAGGTTAGGATCTGCTGAAAATAAGTGATTGCGACCTTCAACATTTTGGTTTGTTTATTCTTATATTATTTGTGTGTGACACAAAAACCAATATTGGTTTTGAATCTACATGTCTGCCTTCTTGGATGCAACAGAGCTGACAGTGTTAGACTTTTCCATGGATGATGTTCAGACTGTGGAGCTGAGGCTTATCTGCTTGGAGTATCACAGTGTGAACATCCTGCTACATCACACATTTCTACAACACTTTTTTTTCTTAGCTTTGTAGGATGGTGGCCAACGTGCAAGAGACAGGTCCATCCTGGACATATGTCCACATACTCAAAACAAAGCACAATTTAGTGAGACTGAATAAGGCAACAGTCATGTTTTTGGACTGTGGGAGGAAGCTGGAATACCTGGAGAGAACACACACATCCATGGGGAAAGCAAGCAAATGCCAACCAATAGCATTGCCCTGAGGTATTTCAGCTTCCCAAGCTGCATTTTGTTTCCGATATTTTACATATGTAGTAGAAACAATTCCACACATTTTTAATTTGGAGTTGTTTCATGAAAAAAATCTGCCAACAGGTTAATCCACAAATCCTGAACCACAAACAGGCCGCCTACTTCCACAAGTCTCCTCCTCAGAGCTGCGGACTCTAACCAAGCTTCCGTCTCAGAAAGCACCCCATGCCTCCACCACGCAGCTCCTCCAGACTAGCGGCAGCAACAGTTAGCAAACACCAGGTGGAACTGTAAGTGCTCAGCTTATCATACAAACTATACTCTCAAGAACGGCTGTGAACGGCATAATGGAGGAGTACTGTAGTGATGACATACTGAAGCATGAGTGTTGGAAAGAGTAGGAGTTTCTTAAAATGACAGAGGCCAATTTCAAGGCATCAAACTGCAAAGTCAAATTTCTTTTAAGTTATGTTTGACACATACTGGTTGTGGGACTTCATTGAAATTTTTAACCGAGTTAATTGCATGGTTTGTAATGAATTAATCTCAAGAGGATTTTAATCGAAAGCCACATAGACAAAATAAGGAATAATTTTAATTAAAAAGCCTTTTGCTGATAATTTGAGTCAACAGATATACAAGCTAAACAAGAACAATATTTATTGTTTCTAATCTGTTATTTATGTTATTCAACCTTCAGATTGGTGCTAAGTGCTATCATACCCATTTAAATTTTAAGGGTTTCAAGAACCTTATTCATGGGAAAAAAATGCTTCAGAAATGTGGATTGTGGGCACTGACATTAGCGTTAGCATGCTGCTGCAACATGTTTAGCATTGAGCAGCTTTTAGGCTGTAGCTTTGCTCATAAGCTAACTCCTTTTAGCACAACTTGACCACAATAATAGTCTTTGCCAACGTTCAATCAGATCAATTTTTGAAGCGAAAATTAATTTCTTTTTGGCTGAGAGGAGCGGCTTTGTCTATCGTTGTTGTTAGCAGATGTCGCTTGTGCGTCAGATTTATAGGCGCTCCAGAAACACAATACAAAAGTTCCAGATTGGGACTTTGCATAGTAAAAAAGAAATTCAAATAAAAATATTTAACCCATTAAAATCTGTGGAGTTACTTAATCAAAATGAACATGTTAAAAATAGACAGCATTTGTACAACAACTCAGGTTAACATAGTTACTTAATTATGCTAAAAAATAACAAAAGTGTGCCTGTAAAAAAACAATTCTATCCATTTAAAAGGCCATTAAACGCCACTAACAACAAACTGTTCCTCTGACACCGTTTGCTCCAGTCCAGGTTGGTCTGAGCTGCTTTATAACCTCTGAAATGCATTAGTACTCACTATTTAGAATCAGCCACGGCATGCCTGAAGTGAAATGTTGTTGTTCAAACTGTTTAGATTGAGCTCAACATAAAAACCAAGGATGAAGAAAGTCTTTTTCTGGTCAAGACTTCCCAGCAATAAATAAAACTGTCTGGATCTACAAAGCAGGAGTGTGCCTTTTACTACAGTTTGTGTGTGCGAAGGTGTACCCAACCAATAAATCGAGCAGTAGAACCACAACCACAAGGTCCTGTTGCCTTTCTGCAGACACCAAGCCACAGATTGACCAAAGACCCCCACCCTTCATGGCACAGCCACAAGCCATAACAGAACAGATGCGCGTCTCAACCCTAACCTGCCTTGATGGCCACAGAAAACAGCAGCGTGACCAAAGCAGAGCAGGCTGCGCTGCCTCCATTTAAACAGTCCTCAGAGATAAATAGTTGCCTAGACTACAGAAACCTTTGCAAATGTGTTCTGTGTTGACAGATGTTTAACAGAACGCAGCTATGGTTTAGATTCTCTAACTCAATTCTATGTTTGTACTTCTATAAGGTGGCCCTTCATAGAAGCCATGTTGTCTTCCGCTAGCTATTTACACTTGCTAGTGAATGCACCCATGAGTGACTGATTTTGGCACTAATTAAGTGAGAAATATGAATCCAAAACGTAGCAGGTGTTGTCAAAACGATCCATGATTTTAATGTGACGTTTGGTGTTTATTCAGCTTCCCTTCTGCATTACAGCACAAAACAATACAAAGAGCTGTGGAACATTTAAAGATTGGGTAATGTTATATGTTAATTGATTAATTAAAATTAACTTAATTAATAGCAAAGCTGTTAAAACATCAATTGTGATTAATCACTTTCAATGAAACTCATTTTACAAAAGAGACTTTTATGGCTTTGTTTTTACTCAGGCTTTAAAAGTGTTGAAATAAATTTTGCATAAAACAATCACAATATAACTCAATTAAATTACATTACAAACATTTTTTAGAGCATTCACTGTTTTAAAAATGTTGTCAATTAGTGCGAACTGCAGTTTGGAACCTCACAGAACATTTCTTTGATTCCTCCTCTTCCCGAATCCTCCATCCTCAACAAGTCCAGAGTCTCAGTAATGTCAATCACAATCTCATGTGATGCTGCTCACACCCTACCCCTCCTCTCCTTGCTCTCTGCTACGCTGCAGCTAGCAGAGCCTGCCATCAATGCTGATGCTGGTTAGCATGTGATAGCATTAAAAAAATATGTAATATATATATATACATATATTTTTTAAAAGTTACATACTGCAAAGTTGTAAAGTTTCCATTATTTTCTCTGATGCTTTTTAAATTTGTGATTTATTGGTTTTGACGTTTTCTTATTTACTAAAGGAAGCAGCTCACATGCACAGTTAACAGTTTAAATCATTCTGTGCTCCACCACAGCTGTAACTTTAATGCAGCTCCTCAGCTGCTGCATCCTGGGCCAGATACTGCTGCTGCAGTTCTTTGGACGGCAACACGCAGATAAAACTGTCAATACTTTGTGGTCTTAAATTACAGAGCAGCAGAGCTGGCCATGTGCTGTACCAGCTCACTGGGCTATTGACCTCCTGTGTGTTACAGATAATTACGTTATCTTAATATTCACGTAGAATCAGTAACATGTTCATGTAAAGAAGTGTGAAACTATTTACAGTTGGGGTAAACTATAAAGAAGGATAAAGAATGAGGGCTTTGTTCACGGTTAGAAAAAAGAAAAAATCCTTATTATAGAAAAAATGACCAGCAGATTGCTATGTTTGACTCCATGTCTAATTCAGACTGTCTATGTCAGTATTTGTGCTTTTTGAGAGAGTGGATATCTGTTTAACCTCTGACTAAAACTGAGCATACAGTTCAGGGTTTCCCCCAGAAAACCTGCGAGGCCCGGTGATGGACACCGGGTTTACTTAGTTTTAAAAAATGGCTAAAAGTTTGAAAATATCACTAGGTGTTAAGACATTATTTACAATACCTGAACACAAACTATAAAATTTAAAAAAAAGGCAAATTAAAAAGAAAAAAAAGAAAAGGAAAACATGAAATCAGCAAACAAAGCTTAGCCTGGTGGGCGGGAAGGTAAAGCCTGGTGGCCCCCCGGGGTTACCAGGGAAACCCTGCAATTACCTCCATGAAGACAATCTGTGATGCTGAACCCTTGGCTTCCTCTCACTCCACAGACCATTTTTCTGAGAACTAAGAATCAGTAGGTCAGAAAACATCTTAACATTAATCTCATTAATGTCTGTTTGAGGGATTTAAAAGAAAGTTTGGGTATTTTTCAGCATTTAAGTCCTAGAATATAAACTTAGGCAATTGTTGATCAGTCACAGATTTTGAAAAAGTGCTGCAGTCAATGTGAGTGTGGATACTGTTCTGACCAGACACACTGCATGCTTTAATTATTAAAAGATCTATGGATTATGTCAACCTTCTTCTGGGTTAAAAGTGACTTTAATTTGGAATGCATCGATCCATTATTCTAGCTCGGAGGAGGAGCTGCGTCTGAAAGGCGGGGCTAGGACCACCCAGGAGTTCTGAATGGTTTCCATGGAGAATAAGAGATTTCTGAAACATGCGTGAAAGAATCAAGACATCACTACAAGTATGATTTTGATGCATAAATAACATTGTAACATGATGGAAAGCACACACAAAATTAGATTTAACAAACCGTGAAGACATTTACAGAGCTGCTAGAAATGCTATTAAGTTTCTTTTAGGAAAACTTTGCAAGCTGTACATAAATTTCATTCCACTTCACAATTATGCCCTACATTATGTTCATTGACACATAAAATCTCAATAAACTACATTGCAGTTTGAAGAAGTAATGCGACAAAATGAATTATGGACACTTTAGCAGCAAACTTACGGCCACCAATAAAGTTTAAAGGAACAGACGTCTCTGTCAGACTGAAGTCATCAATCAGTTCTTCACTGAACATACCGTTCTTCAATCAGCTGTCCCATCATGCTAATTAGCCCCCACTGAATAGCAGCAAACAGTGGATGTGGCTTGTTAAAAAAAGTTGCTTGTCAGTTTGCTTAGTGCTTTGTTGGGGTAAAAAAAAAAGAAAAAAGTTGCTAGAGAGAACACTCTGTTGGCAACAGTGTAATTCGAGCAGCCTTCCTCCTGTACACAGTCTTGTATCGATTTATTGTGCATAGTTTGAGAGAGGGAGACGCTGGTAGAAAAGGGCCATGCCATGAAGTTGAGGCTCTACAGTAAAACATCATTTCACTGTTTCCTTGTTTCCCTAAAATCTTCTTTTTATTGTTACTGTTTGATTTTTTAGTGTAACAATCAGCCTTTAGCATCCAGCTAACTGACACACAAAGCTAGGTTCACAAGAAAATGAGATTTCAGCGCCATATTTAACAAAACAAACCTTTTCACAAACAGTGAAAATGTTCGACAAAGCATCAATTATGTTGTAAAGAACATATAATCAATGTGGAACATTTCAGACCAGACGTGACCACTCTGTAGAGAAGCTTTTGTGTTTTTCTAATTTGATGCAAAGAAACACTAAAAATGCCACTTTTGTGTTTTAAAGGAACTTTGTTCAGTGTAGAACTACACAGATAAGATTTGATCATTCCAGGTATGTTGGACTTCTTAGAGGATCAAACCCAGATGATTCTAAATAAACTAAAAAAAGAAATAATTTCAGTTTACAACAGTCCAGGAGCTCTGAATCACATCCCAACTTCAGTGCGGCTAACTGTTAGCAAGTTGTAATAATCTCAGAATCTTTACAAATTTCATTTGTGACCTGGGTTTTTTACCGATTTCTCCATTAAAAAATGTCATACTTTTAATTTGTCCTTGAGCTCTGTACAACATTAGCCTAGCTGTTGCCTTCGTAGACTTCAGTTTTCATCTCCCTTCAGTGATCTATATGGGATTTCTCCCATTGAGCTGGATTTCTCCTGTAGAATTTCTAGCAGGCCAATCTGCGAACATGAGCAGAAGTTGTTAAGGGTGATGTTGATTTTTGGCTCTTTCTTAAAATTGTAGTTTGCCTGCAATTTGGCAATGGCAACAGAGGAAGTGATGAATCCTGTTCAGTCCTTTAATGCCGGCTCTTGACACAAATTTTCTGAAGTTATTTCTAATCGTTGTAAACGTTCTACTGTACGGCTATTTCACATCGTTTTTGGCATTTGGTCTGGCATATCTCAAGTGCAGTGGAACATCAATAACTCTTGGACTTATAATATGGGCGTATCCTACTGGACTAAGTGCAAATTAAGCAAAGACCAGTTTGAAACATTTATTATGTGAAAAATTCTGTTTAAGGCCCACTGTCCTAGTTCATCAAATTGTGTGACCTCATGCCTGTAGGCCAACAACAGAAACCAGGAGTTGTGTTTTCTCAGAAACTTTGAAGACCTCTGATTTGATTTTTGAAATCTGACCTTGACCTTCCTGGTTTCAAGTCTTCAATCTGGTTTCAAAATCCTGAAAAGTTCTGTATGTTTGAAAGTGTCCTGTTTGCATTGTTTTCAGGTCAAAGGAATAAATCATAAAATGACAAATTCTTGTCTACTAAACCTTGCAGATAATAAATATGTTGTTCCCACAGCCAGTGAGAAAAACTGCTCCTGCATTAAAAGAGAGTCAGAGAGGCTAAATTAGAGAGCTAATGGAAAACTAGTGAATAGCTGATAAAAACCACATGCAAAGCCGGGCTGCTCACAGCCGGCAGTAGGTCTGCATGATGTGATATAACTCATATAGATCAATACTAATACAGTTGGGCCTCATGCATCTAGCTGTGCTGGGTGCTTGGCTTAAGCAGATTGCAGATTACAAAAAAAATGCATCACAAGCTGCTGGTATTTTTTTCAGAAGAAAGAAAAAGTTGACCTTTCTTTGCCCCCACTTCATTAAGAAGCAGATTTACTTAGAGAATACACACCGAGTTTATACCCTGTACAAATACATTTACAACAAAGGAGCGTTAGGGTTAGGAGGAGTAAATTTCCGCCAAAGAAATCTCAGAAATATTCTTGAAAAAAAAAAAACATGAAAATTTTCAAAAGAAAAATCCCAAAAGTATTTATTTTTGTTTTTTAAATCTCGAGATATTTCCACAATTTTTCAAGAAAATTTCTGACAATCTCAAGACTTCAGAATTCTTTTTTCTGTTTTTGGCCAGAAATCTATTACTACTTTTTTTTCTATCTAAACAAACTCACATAAACACAAAAGTTTTTTGTATTTCTTGAACTTGCCTGAAAAGGCAAACCAGCTTACTTAAATTTCAAGGTGATGTAATGCAAACAGGGAGAGAGCGAAAGAGAGAAAGAGAGAGAGAGAGAGAGAGAGAGAGAGAGAGCCATATGTTCTCCTATTTCACCAACAGAGAATCAACAGACAGCGACGCAGCAGCCTGCCAGAGAAGCCTGGTTATTCAGGAATCCATACATCCACACACACAAACACATATCACTGCTGCAACTCTACACAGAGTGAATGTTTTGACATCCACTTATGATGCAGAGCAGTAATTGGGATAAGGCTGGCAGAGATACCGTGGTTCACCTGTAGGAGCTGCTGCAGCTGAGTCAGCAGCAGCTCCGTGGGAAATCAGGCTACCAGCGCCGCAGTCTCTATCACACAGAGATCACTGACCACAGACCCACAGAGGGGCCGGTCCACACAAACCCACAACTGCTGTTACATAACACTAAATCCTGCAGTCTGCTTCCTGTGCTCTGGAATCGTCCCAAGCTTTAAGGACGGCGGGGTAAACATGGAGATGACACCCAACAAACTCAAGATGATAGCAACAAAAAAAGCAGCTCCAGTTCTGTCCTGTTCTGCCTGCCTGTGAAGCCGGGGAGTCCAAAGTCAGTTTTTATCTGGCTCGACTCGCCTGGATCAAACAATGGGGTTTTTTGCAGAAATCCAATGCTGCACGTCTTTCTAAAACCCCCATGTGGTCTGGACTTCCTCTGGACCAGTCCAACACCTTCTTTTCCAAACTTTTGCTTTTTTATTAGAGTTCATAAAATCCAACGCACTTGGGAATCTGTAGCAGTTCAAATGTTACTGTGTGAAAGGATGTGCGTGAAACTGGCCCAGAGGACAGTAAACAATGACTGGGATTAATCATGACAAATCAATTTTTTTTTAAATTGTCAACTAATTTAGTAATCAGTTAATCGTTAACCGAAGCATACAGACTCAGAAAAGGCCATTTGCTGAAAGAGGTAATTAAGCCAAAACTAGACAAAATATAAAGAAATAAAAAAAGACTTTTTGTCTCTAAATATGTTCTACCAAGAGCTCCTCATGTGGCATATTATTAGCATTACCTGGTTGAAAATCTGTTTTAAAAAAATCATATTAAACAGATTTTGTTATCCGATTATTAATCAGTTAATCCATAAGATAATCAGCAAATCAGCCCTTCACTGTATTGATCCAACAGAAAGGCCTGAGCTTCTCATATGTTGCTGTTAGAAATGTTTTTTAGCTGCAGATGCCTCCTTTGTTACAAATGATCAAGCGTTTACCGCATTTAAGGCAATAAAATTATGATTTTCTAATTTTTAAAAAAACATTATTTGTATATTTTAATGTATTTCTAAGATTGTATGAAAAGACCTAAGTGGCTAAATAAATAAAAAAAACAATCAGCATGATATCCCATTTTTTAAAATTTGATTAGATTGATTAATCATCAGAATAATGTTTTGATTGTCAGAATAATTGATTAGTAAAATAATCGCTAGCTGCGTTCCTAAATGAAAGCTGTGATGTTTGCAGAGCGGCCGGCTGACTCCAGGCATGAATGCGGCTTCGTGTCGTGGCTTCTCTTCGTGAGTTCACGAGGTGATTTGTGAATGAGCGCTGCAGCTGATGGACCTTCTGCCTGACAGGCTGCTCTCTCTGCAGGGGCCCTGCAAAGCAGAGGCCCTTCCACCTAGCGGAGCAACCCAAGCTGAGTCCATACGCTCGCCTCCAGGGTCACTGATGGCATCCTCTTCCTCCTCCTCCTCCTAGCAGAGGACTGCTGCTCAGTCAGGGGAGCGACACATGCTCTCACTCCCATGCCTCCCTCCACACACACGCCGTCCCTGGAGACAGCATCAGAGGGCACACAGTGCACAGGTGCAAACTTTCTTTCCACTGAGCTTCCAAAAATCACCGGCGAAGAAATGTGCAGCCAACACACTCGGACGTAAAAGAGAGTGTGTCCTTTCGCTAACAATGGAGGAAGTGGGTTTGTTGTGTAGGGCTGGCTGCCGGCGAGGAGGGAATCTGTTTGCACACTGGTGAGCTGGTGTGTCAGCAGCCGGGGGAAGACCGGGGTCACCTCCACCCTCCAGCTATACACACACACACACGCACGCACGCACGCACGCACGCACACACACACACACACACACACACACACAGCTGTGTTTGCCCTGGAGATCCTCACACACCTCGGTGCTCGTTGCTTAAGCTACGTCTTTAATTCTGCGTTCCTAAATGATAAATGTGTGATCCACGACAAGGGATTTGTTTAACCCCAGAGTATATCACAAGCAGATTTATTATTCTCTCATAAGCCAAACGCTAGCTCAGCAGTCTCTGCCGCAGCACCGAGCGTCTTTTTCATTGTTCCTGGATGTAGATTTGATGTGTTCACCTGCAGCTGAGGCATCAGAGTACACCGGGGTTCTAAAACGGTGCAGTTCCAAACCTGCTACAATATTTCCTTTGGTTTAAAGTCATTTTAGTGAAATGCCAGAGAAAGCGGACTCTTCTCCAGCTGTATGGAACAGAAGCAACATCATGATCTCACTCCCAACCTGTGACTTCTGCTCTTGGAAATAAAGATTTTCCAGTCAGGAAGCAGAAACTAAAGGAGCGTCACGCATTGATCTGGTGAAGGTAACGCTTTTAAAAGCACACAGGGCAACTTGGAGTATGGCAATATGAAATCATATTCTGCACAATAATCACTTGAAAAGTACACTGGTGTTTATCCACATGTACAGGAGATCCAGAAAATATTCACAGCATTTACTTTTTTAAGTTTCAACTTTTTTTCCAAATTGAAATAAACTCATCTCAATAACCAAAATTCAACACAAATACTATATTGTGACAATGTAGAAATTGTTGTTTTGAGTGTTTTGCTCATCTATTAAAAATAAAAAACCAAGAAATTACATTTACTAGTGATGCACCAGCATAAAAATTTGGCTCAACATTGTTATTATAAATTATTGATGTGATGGCCAATAACTGATATATACCAATATTATGTATATATCTTACAACCTTTTCAATTTGCTGAAATAAATGACTTCACCACTCTGCTTCAAACTCCCCACAATCCTTTGCTGCTTCACTATCACTGTCACATGACCAAACAAACAGCAAATAATGGCCTCCAGAAAAAAACGGCAACATTATGGAAATAAATATCGATTGTTAATATTGGCCCAGTTTTGTTTATCGGACCGATAGTGATATATATAAAAAGAGGACAAACATCGGTTTCCCATTGTTTTGTTCGTATTGCATGTTTGAAATGTTTTCCAGTTCCAGTGTTAAATGTTCTTCAAAAATAATATTATCATTTTTTGTCTTTAGCAAACATACTTCTATTATTTTATTAGTTGAAAATGGTCTCAGAATACCAACAATATGGTTTATTGCAATCATTTTTGGGACAATTTATCGCCCAGCAAAATTTGTTATCGTGCCAGGCCTGGACGAGACTCCCGATGGTTACTCCATAAGACCGCCGCCCCTGAATATCAATGTTGTCCTCTCCAGCTCTGCTGCGCTCAGCTCAACAGAGGGACCTTTGACAGAGCCATTGGAAAAACTCAGACTGTAGCATTTCATAATTCAGCAGGTTTCAAGACACACTCAGAGTCTCTGCAGGCAGCAGAAATGTTTACCATCCCACCACTGCGTGTGTGTGTGAAGCTGGGTGAGACCGGTGCTCAGACTGAGGGTTTTTCAGTCCCGACTCATGTCCTATATCAAGAAACACTCTGACATCTGATTGAGCGTAACAATACGGTCATTATACTTCACTAAAACATCAAGCTTGATGAGAGGAACTCTTAACACTGATGAATCGGGAACAGCAGAGGATACGCGCTTATTGGGCTAGGCGATAAAACAATAACAATAGCTATCATGACCGACACCTGATCAATATCAATAGAAAATGTGTCTGGTAGAAGTTTGATCATTTCACTGAATGTTAGCAAGTGAAATTATCGACCAGTGACCTGGCTTACTTAGCTACTCAACCTCTCATGGCCAACTAAGCTAAGTTGGTGACATCGACTCACTCGCTCATTGGTTACCTAGCAACAACTTGTTGTGTAACAGGTGCAGTAGTGGTTTAATGTTGTCCCCAACATGGTGGGACGTTCTTCAATCCTAGAATGTCCACATGTAGGCCACAAAGCCGACATCTGCCGAGCAAAATTCTAATCAATAATTATCAACACTGACCCATGTGGCAGAGTTTTCCCCTTATTTTTAAGATTTCAAATTACAAAAACATGTGCGCACAAACGTACATTAATACTACTACTAATTCCAATAATAATAACTTAAAATATATTTGTACATGATAAAACAGTCATAAATATTTTAATGGGATAAAAAAAGACGTTTTATTTCAATTATCACCTGTGAGTTTGAGCGGTGCATGCATGGCTCCTCTGTGTTTACATCTGGACCATCTGTAGTGTGTACCACTTTAAGACTGACACTGACATCACTGACCTCTTACTGTGGGGTTTCCCCTCCTCCCCTCCCTACTTCCACTATATCTGCTTATGATTAAAAATGTTCTTTTTTCTCTCCATCAGTTTTAGAACCCAGGTGTCCTCAGCTGCCCTCTAATCCAGCAGCACAAGGATTTACCTGTCCACTAAATTATTTTCTTGCACCACCCTTGTACCACTACATTTTATATCCCCTAGAATACAAAAAATGCCTTCAAGGTTATAGGATTTCATTAGTGCCAAAAATCTATTTAAGTGTTTATGTAAGATGTGTGTAGAGCCTAAGTGCATATGTAAAAAAAGAGATATGCAAATGTAGACAGGTGCAATAATACTTTCATAGCCACTCAGTTTTCAAGTGTTTCAGGAACCCTGATCAGTCATGTACCTCCCTTGAAAAAATCCAACTTTAGAAATGTGAACTATGGAAGCCGACAGTGATGGGGACATCTGTGCTGCTGCTACATGTTTAGCAATCTGTGCTGCTGCTACATGTTTAGCACTGAGATGCCATTTTTGGTTTGAAGAGATTTGCTGATAGGCTAACTCCTTTTAGCATTGTTTTTGAAGAAAAAAATTAGACCCCAGTAGGCTAAGAGAAACAGCTTTGTCATTCATCGCTTTGTTTGCGGTCCTGTCCATTTGATTTACGGGTGCACCAGAAACTTGCAACAGAGATTCTGGTTCAGGACGTTTGTATGTAAAAAAACAAAAAAGAAACGATTAATTCCGTTAAGATTTCTCTAATTAATGAAACTTAAGACATTAAAAGTCCCAGACCAAATACATATTTATGAAACTTTTTTTTTCTTTTCCAATATTCTTAGTTGAATAAAAATAATCAAATTTGTTTTTGTAATTATATTAAGTACCTCAATAGAGTTTGTGACAACTAGATTTTTCTGGAAGGTAAAGGCAATATTTTCTCTGTTTTTATTTCTTCCCAGTGTTCACCATATTGCCTGGAATATTTCTTATACACTATTGTTACATAAATAAATATCCCATGGTGTTTGGCATTTTGAATTAATCAGACTTGTTTTTAACAACAAAAAAATTCAGTTGTATAGATATGAAAGGTATGCACAACATGTCACTTAACATATCATATGCAACTTACTTATACATGGATGTCAGTCGTTCAAATGCACATAAACATGATGCATTACATAAGGCTGCTACATAAACATCTTAAATAGACATATTCCTGGCACTAATGGAATCCCATATAATGTTGCCAAAATAATCAGACCCAGTGAAGGCTTATCCACTTGCTCCTCGCACTAACATCCAAATCAGTGCAGCATTTTAAGCTGAGCAGTGATTATGTAATATTATCGGCGATTTGATCCCAGAGCGGGACTGTTTCTCATGCATGATGTCATGCTGGATTCCTTGTAAGCCTGATGTGCTGAACCGGGGCAGCAGCAGTAGGAAGGCACAATGAAAGCGCTGGGTTCGATTTTATTTTTCTCCAGCAAATCTCAGACATGTTAGTCTGCGAACCGTTAGGGATGTCACCTCCAAACACACCAGTGATATTAAAGAGTAGAAAAACAAATGTATAAAAATAGGGTATGAAAGCATCTCCGAGCATGCTCTCCTCGGGCATGCGCACTTGGAGCCGTTTTATTAAATAGGAACTTTGCAGATTTTTTTTTTCTTGAATGGAGGCTTGTTTGCTCCAGACGATGCGCAGAGAGCTCCTGTCGCCAACAGCAACGCCGCGTAAGGCGGACTACCAGCGGCCAATAACCGCAGCCGTGACCGATGACACACCTGTCCTACAACCTCATTTTTTAGAATTCTTTTTTTTTTTAATGACTACAGGTACTCTTATTGTTTTCAAAATCCTTCAAATACGCGTTTTCAACAGACCAGCAGCGTATTTAATTATGATCTAAATTAAATGAGCATATTACCACCGCCTGAACTGCGCCGAGCCATTTCACCATCAAGTCAGAAGAATTTACAAACCAAAGAAAATTAACTTTCAAAATAAGACTCCATGACTGAAGAAAGCCTGCTACCGTGTTCGTGTTTCCGTCACCTTCCCAGCAGCTTTTTAAGCAAAAGAATGTGTAAAGCCAAGACTCAATGCTGCGCGTGCCGTATTCACTCAATGTAACTAAAATAAAATGAAAAACACCAAAGCGTTTGTTTTGAAGCCAAACAGCTCCAACTTCCGGCCTGTCTGTGCTCGACTTGCCGCAGCTCGCCGCCGCCTCCTTCTCCTCAGCCTCAGCAGACAATGAATGAAATCAGTTTTTTGAGGGTGAACGGTCCAGTTTGGGTTAAAACAACGCGGTTAGAAGCAAAGGAAACAGAGAATCCCCCAACCTTTCCTGTCAGCCTCCTCCTGCAACAACTGTTCAGCTGCCTTTTATTTCCCTTCCCGTTTGAAACAAGATGATGGAAACCATGTTCAGTTGTCAAAATATAGCGTATATAATATTTCAGTTCTGTAGGCTACGCAGTAGATGGAGCGTTTGAAGCCATGGCCGGCTGACCCCTCAGTGTACAGCCTAATGTGGCTTACCTGCTGGATGCTGAAGTTCACTTCTCTGCGGCGCTTCCACGGCTTCTCAGGATCCGTCAAGCCGCGCGATGTGAACTGGGACAAGGCCGGACGTGGTTCAAAGGAATTTCAAAGTAAAACCCCGAAGGCAAATCTTATTAACGTTTAAGAACTTAAAAACTAAGTAAATGTCTACTTTTGTTAAATATTCAAAGTCTTCAAAGCCAAAAAATAAAAAAAATAAAAAAATACACCTTTGTGTTTTACGGTAATTTTACTTTTTATAGTGTAAAACACTGTTGATTCTTCCTTGCTTCACTACTACTGCAGGTAATGTATCACCAGGACAGGGGTACCGTCTTTGAAAGTTGATGCAACAATTTTGCCAAAGAAACTGTTAAATATCAAACTTTCCGGTGCTTATATTCTTTTTTGTCTTTTTGTTGTTGTTGTTGTTTTTTATTTATTTTATTTTATTGCCAATTAATTCAGTAATGATGGGACATTTTAAAATCAGACAAAGGTAACTTGAGTAAATACAAAGTGTACTTTCCAAATGATTTCATTTTTCAATCATACCAACTTTATTTAAAAAGCACTTTGAAAACAGCAGATACTGAGCAAAACGCTTTCTAAAAAATCCCTTACTTTTTAAGAAAGTTTTTTTTTATGAATCTAAAAGAAATAAAATTCTAAAACGTAGAATCAAAATACAAGTAGTGTCAACAAATAAATATGACATAGACATGAACAAAATCAGAAAAGGAACAACTTATACATGGTTGAAAATCCAAGGAGAAGAGTTGGAGCCTATATGCAGATTTATAATTTGTACTAGCAAATTGTTTCATAATGCCTGATCTCCCCTGAACTTACAGCATGTCTTTGACACCTCTGGCAACTGATGGTCTGTCCAAAGACTTTAAAAAATATATAGTATTCAAACCAATCTGGTCCTGTGTAAAAAAGTGTGCCATCCTTGGCAGCATTTTAACTTGTAGACGAATCTTGGCACCCTACCATGTAATGATAAAGACATGGCAGACCACATAACGAGGCAAACCTCCCTCGGATCAGACAGACAGGGGACAGCCCTGGACCCCTGCTTGGGTAGTGGAGTCACATGGTTGTAGACCCTTGGCTCCTGGGTCTCATCTGGGCTAACCCCTCCCCTTCACAGAGTCTTAAATAGCAGACTGACAGGAATATAGGGCTGTCACTCAATCTGCACCACAGGGCCCTCTGACCACAGAGGCAAAGTGGATAAAGTGTTTTACCCAAGGACACAACACCAAAGTGAGTGAGATGGACAAAGCGAGTGTTTGAACTGGTAGTTCACCATTTACATGACAAACCTCTACCTCCTGAGCCACTGTTGGCCAGGAAGGTACAAGAAGCCCCTTCTGTGGGTCTACCACCTACAGTGAGGAACGTTGGGTTTTGGCATCATGTATGCTGAATACCAGGGTCTGGCCCTGCTGTGTCATTTCGTAGGGGAACAACCTAACTTTGGGAACATCAAGCATTACTTCTGGGGTGGATAAGGACCAAGTTCTGATGTGTGAGATTAATTCATTCCAGATATGGTTGGACTGCGATGGACTGGCGACCTGCCCAGGGTGTACCCTGTCTCTCGCCCATTGGCTGCTGGAGATGGCCATGAGCACCCCTCGTATCCCCACTAGAATTCACTTCTACATAGAGCATGGGTTCATGAACACAACTCCTGGAGATTGACTGGACTTCCTCCTACCCCACAGAGAGGCATCAGGCAGATGTTGGGGTAGTCCCCAGCCCCCAACTGAGTGGCTTTGGGGCTGACCTCTTTGGGACTTTAAGGGACTTCTGGTTTGGTAAAGTCCTAACCATTGCATGTTTACAAAAATTATTTATTAAAAGAGATAGCATTTATAAATTGAAAGGATCAGAGATTAAATAAATAAATAAAAATCCAAAATCAGAACTAAACAAATTGAATGCTGTATTTCAGTTATACAGCTAGATATATTAAACACAACATGCAGAATATAATAAGTCATGTAACTTCATTATTTTGAAGTTGAAGAACAATGGATTTGTTGGGGCTTTGTAGTGTTTTCCGTATAAAATTCCAACAGCTCTTATTTTATTTATTTATTTATTTTTTTTTTTGCAAAATAAGAACATCATTTGTATGATTTACAGGCATTTTCCCAAACTTCTACACAACAGGTCAAATAGGGAACGATCAGTGAATTGCATAATAACAATCCTTCATCATTCACTTTACATAACAATGCGATTTTCCTTGATATGTTTATCTTTAAATTGCAGGTGAGTGGTTTCCAGTTTCCATTCGCTGTAATCCTCAGATCTGTTTGAAGTGATTTCTCCTCTCCGGTGGTTTAGAATTCATTCCTTCACGAGGGACTGACAAGTTTGACTTATGATTCCAGAGAATTGGAGCCCAGATTCAAGTAGAGAAACTTTAATAATAATTACATTAACAATAAATTATTAGTAACTGCATAGGCCAATTTTGATTCCCAACACTGTCTATCCACTCTTTATTCCACCATATATGTGCTTGTGTACCTGTGGTAGACGTGCCAGTGGTCTACTTCGTCCTCCTGGGAGCTTAGCTCAGTGTTTACCTGTTCTATACCTGAAGACTCCACCGTGTCTCCTCCTGAAGTCCGTGTCTCCTCTATAGTGCATGGACTATCATGCACTATAGGATGCACTGGGAATTATTGCAACATTTATACATTTTTCTTCTCTCCCCCCCTACACTGTCCCACTTTGCTGTGGAGTCCAATAAGCCTGGAAGCCCCCCAGCCCAGCTGTGAGCAGCAGGCAAACCTCATGTTGTTACATAAGCCAGATGAGGCTCTGATCAGTTGCATAAGCCAGTTATAGAATCAGGCTCCACTGGGGGAGACTCTCTTCTGCCTTTTTGTGATTTCATATGTTCATCTCTTTCCCAAGAGGATCATCTGTCGACCGCGCCCGCCCGGCATCCTGGAGGACTCCGAGCACCAGGCAACCCAGGTGGAGAAAATACACGCTGAAGCAGCCAAGTGGGGGATGCACTTCTTTAAAATAGCTGGCCCCAGTGGTATTCATTAGACTGCTGTGTGGGGCTCATTTTTAAACTTGTTGTCACTGGGCTAGGTGGGAAGAGAACAAAATGTTGTCACAGTGTACGAAAAAAGGGCGATGGGCTGGAGAAGATGAAGCACTGTACAAGTACAGGCCTCTCATATTAACATTTTATATGTGATTGCATTAATATTCACCCCATTGCAGTCAGTATTTAGTAGATGCACCTTTGGCTGTTATTCCACTCACCAATTGCGGGAAGCATCTGCATAGTAGATCCAGCTGCCTTGGGCAGTCTAGACACCATAACCAATGCTAAGACTAGTTAGCATGAAAACCAATTACAGCAGATAAGCAGTTTTCCTGTAAAGGCAAGTTGCTTATCTGCCATTAGCACAAGCGTGTGCACAAGCTTGATTGACAGCACTAAGACCCTCCTCCTAGTTCTGATTGGTGGTTTCTGACTGGACATGGTGGATTTCTGCAGATAGCAGTAGGACCACATGGAGGAGGTGGAAGATCTGGATTTTTTTCACAAATTATGTCTCATGTTCTACAGTCAATATCTTCAGTTTTAACAAATATGAAAATAAAAAACATGTTTACGTTACACATCCTCTTTAGAGAGAGTAAATATGTACACAACTATATATTTGCATTTGTAATTAATTTGTAGAAATCAGTTTTGTGAATTTTTTGTTGATCATGATTGATTTGTAAAAATTAATAGAGAATAAAACGTCCAAGGGATTGAGTACTTAGGCTCTGTAAATTCATTTAATTTACAGCTGCTGAAAATAAAACGAGCCAGTTTGATTCAAACAATGAAGATTGAAACCAAGGGGACAGCTGAGGCGTTTGTTTGAAAATAGTTTAATAAAAGTTATAAAAAGAAAGACAGTTAACCAGACTCAGATTTAACCAGTGGGAATAATACACCCTGATATTCATTTGTGCTAATACATGAATGAATATTTTTATTAAAAATATCTTTGGCAGATTTAATTAAAAAAAAGCACCTAGTGTGCAGAGATTAAATTTGTTCTTTTAATTCAGAAATCTAAACACGAGAATGAAGAACAGGCAGAGGAAGTCAAAGATTGTCCCTCTGGATGACAGAAGACATTGGAGCATCAGTGCAAATCTGCAGAGCCTTAGAAAGATATTCACAAGCAGCATGACTAAACCTGGAGGAAATATGCTTGAGGAAGCAGCTAAAGCTAATCTTGTGATTGGACGTTGTTTATCGGTGTTTCACCAGGAGAATCATGTGATCAATGAAGAAAGTGCAGCAGGACTTCTAGGAATCCCAACTAGCCTGACAGGGTGGCTTTGTGAGGAACCAGGGTTAAAAACAGAAAGATGAGGAAATCTAAGCCAGCACATTAAATCAAAAGGGCAACAACGCCACCTGGAGGACAGCATATGATCTTCACTCTGCTGTAACATAGTAATTGAACATTACAAAGGCAGAAACCAACAATAAGGTACTTCTGTTGTGACTTGGGACAAAAAAACTCAGCAGACGTGTTTAGAAACATTATTTTTTATCAAAACACACTAATTAGAGCAAGGGTGTCCAAAGTGTGGCCCGGGGGCCCATTTGTGGCCCATTAAATGATTGTATTTGGCCCCTGACTACAAGTCAAGAGTGGTAAAAAATTTGAAAAACATAATAGAAAACAGCTGACTCAAAATTTGAAAATGGTTTTTCTTTTAATAAGGCAACAGTTTACGTTTAATATTTATAATAATACACAGACTTGATACAAATGTTTTGTTGAGTAGGTAAAGCTGAAAATCACCAACGCATTTTTGCATTTTTAATTTTACAAATTTTGTGGAATGCCAGTTTTGGCCCCCAGGGCAAAAAAAAGTCTGGACCCCAGTGAACCAGAGGAATCTGTCCTGATTTCTTCAGCATGTAATGCTCTCAGTAACTATCTCTAACAGGGAAGGACCTGAGCGGAAAACTGGAATGTGATTAAAGCTCAAACTTCTCCATTTGACATCCCATAACTACACACACACACAGTAACGTCAGTATATTAGCGTCGGACTGGAGAGCTAGGAGGAAACAGCGGTATGTGCAGCGCGCCGAGACTTCTAGCTGAAGTCTCGGTCAGGAAGCACCACAGGAGCCACCAGGGTCCACAGGTAGAGAGCCAACCCGATCCAGCTGGAGCTGATCTTCACCCACACGGCCGGCATGGCCGTCTGCATGGTCTTGTTGTCGGTGCCGGGTCTGGGGATTCACAGGACAATTAGCTCAGCAGCAGGGAGTTAAGGAGTCTGGGTGGGGGATGGGGTACTTACTGGTACCAGTTGGTGAGGGTCATCATGATGTAGAGAGAGGCCAGGAAGAGGCTGAAGTGGAAGAAGGAGTAGCTGTAGGTCACTCCTTCCTCTTCGTTGTCCACGGCCCGGTGGACTCCGTCCTCCCCGGCTGAGACTTCCTGGTCGGCGGCAGTCAGACCCTGGCCCTCCTCCGTCTGCATCAGCTTGTTCACCTGGGAGTTGTTGGAGGAGCGGATGCTGCGGGGAGACAGAAGTTCAGCCGGTCCAACAGTAGCATACTGCAGAGCGGGGCGAGGAGCCCTGGAACCGTCTGAGACTCTGCAGCCGACTCACCCAGAACGAGAGTGGAGAGTGCTTAAAGGCTCACAGAACCCTTGCAGGCGTTTGGAGTTAATTAGTCAGTTAGGGTATGACGGCAATTTTTATAAATTACCTTTTTCACAGTATTCCAGTTTTCTAAGACACTAAATTTAGAGTTTTCATTATCTGTAAACCATAAACACCAAAATTACAAGAAACAAAGGCAATAACAATAGAGTACCTGGCATAGAGTGTGCAGAACAAGAAGATGAGGAGTCCCACAATGCTCTGTGCATCCCACCACTGCACGTTGCCTGGAGGAGATGTTGGAGAGGGGCCCACAGGTGACACAGTCGGCTTGGACTGGACCAAACTCAACAGGCTGGGGTTACATTGCTTGTCTGAGGTGAGGAGAATATGTATATATGATTACCGACTGTTTTTCCTCTTCATGTGAAACAAAGCAGGATGACATCTGCCTGGACTTACTGGGGTTGTTGGTCATGGCTGACCAGGTGAGGTACATGGTGTAGAGGGAGATGATGGAAGCCTGGAGCAGGCCTGAGGTGGGCTGAGCCTCCTTTGAGCAAACGGAGCAGAGAGGCGCTTTAACAGAGCCAAGCCCACTGGAGACGCTCCAATCAGTCTCCCTAAAAAGTTGCGATCACAACTACTAACACAAATTCAGTCATCATTCAAATATTTTGCAATTTTCCCCAGTCGCTGACACGTTACTGCAGCTCTGGCCAATCGCCTGTTTTCTGTATTTCCTTATTCTTTTTCTGTGGACTTACATCCATAAAAATGTATTAGCGCCACCTAACAGTTCCACATCCTATGACTTCTTAAATCCACAGAAAAGACACCTAATACTTGCGTCCACATATACTGGATCGCCAGTCCAATACGCTCTACATAGAAACAATGCGTGATACTTGAGTTGCCATTTGGTCCAGCAGATGTTTCCTTTCATCTGAGTCTTTACAACAGTTTAAGACAGGGGTCCCCAAACTTTTTCCTGCGAGGGCCACATAACTGTTCCCTTTTCTGGTCGGGGGCCGGTCTTAGTTTTTCGAGAAAGAAACCTTAGAAAACTTTTGTTGACGGGGGTGGGGGGGGGGGCTGGATTACTGCCGACGACATATTCGCGTTTGTAGATAGATTTTTACCCAGAATGCAAATGGAAAAAAACCGTGAGCGAAACGGTGACTGGTACTGACTAGTATATATTCCATTGAGGGAAACTAAGTTTCATATCTGCTCAAGAGCCCCCCTGGTGGTTGAAGAAAAATCCACATATATATGAAAAAAAAAGCACTGAATGCTCTCTGGTATTGTTCAGGGGGCCGGACCAAATGAGGAGGCGGGCCGGATCCGGCCCGCAGGCCATAGCTTGGGGACCCCTGGTTTAAGACAACATGCTTCACAGTTTTGATACTCTGACAGAAGTCACAACACCCAATATAAAAGGAAAAAATAAAAAAATAAAGAATTATCCTAACCCACATTTATTAAACAATTCAATTTTTGTTGTGTCACCACTTGGTTATGTTCTGTGTCTCAAGTCTCTATTTTATTTTTTTTCTTCTTTCACACGCCTTTGTTGTTCTTTTTTTTGGGATATTATCTTTGTTGCGCTTTTTGCTTAATATACGCTATAGATTAATACCTCTGTTTGCTACTCTGTAATGTTTGTTTTGTGAATAACAGAACATAAAAAAGCAAACAAAAAAAAATCCACTGGCATGGAGAGAATGCTCTACAAAAAAGGGGTGCTCTTTCAAGAAGATACATTAGAATGTTACTAGTACTTTAAATTCTAACTGTGCTAAAACCCCGTCTATCCAGTGGAATGAGTACTTGTTTTTATTCAATATTAAGAAATGACTGGCTTAAAACAAGCTTCTACATTTTGCGCAAAAGTTACCCATAAGTAAGTTTTGTCTCATTTCAAGTGTACCAAGAAACTTGTGCTAGAAACCAGACAAAAAAATACTCGATCAGATTCAGTGTTTTTGAAGTGCAACGTTACCTGAACTTTGGGCAGAATGGCCACGATGGACACAGCGATGCAGAAGAGGAGGTTGAGGCTGATGAAGACCTTGTGCTCAGTGCAGTCGGCAGGTTGGGTGTAAAATACGTAGAAGAGGACGACGGCGGTAAAGGCCAGGGCGTAATAGACGAGGGTGAATGACAGCAGAGCTGGAGAGGAAACGACAGTCACAAAGTCAGAGAGCGGCTCCGCTGGCCGGCCCTACGACACGTCGACTCGGGAGAGCTTTCTACCTGCAAACCAGCACTTTGTGTTTCCGTTCTCGGCCTTCTCCAGCCACGACTGGTTCCAGGAATGAGCAAAGTCGACCAGCAGGATGAGCTGGATGATGATGAAGATGAAGGAGCCCACCACGCCAAAGTAGTACCACACTGACAACACAGAGGAGGCAGCTAAGTGACACTTCTGACCTCACGCAGAAGCTTGTTTGCTGTGTACAACAGGCGACATACCGGTGTTAAAGGTGCCATCGGGGATGTAGAACGCTCCCACGGCCAGACCGACCAAGGCCAGAAACTTGAAGAACCAGAACCTAGAAAGGACCAAAGGCAACCGTTAGGCCTGCCACAATGACACATTCTGCAGGATAAAATATGCTGAGCGCAATCAAAAATGATTGCGACAAACGAGAAAATTGCCATTTTGAGACTACTATATGATAAAAAATGTTAAGTTAACCTTCTCAAACACTGGTGAAGTGTTTGAGAACACTTTATCAGTGTGGAGAACCCTCCATTTTAAATATACAAAATAAAAAACACAACAACCAAAAACAATAAATACACCCGAAATAAAAACCACACATAAACCATGAATAAAATGGTTTATGATGTCTGGATCAATAAAATCAGCCTGTTAATCATCAGAATGGAAGCTCATTTCAATTTATTACACAAATAATTGATTATTGCGACAGACTTGATTACAGTCTTGATTCTCACATTTCATTTGCTCCAACTCTTTACATCTGTTTTTTTCTGCAGCACATACATTTTTAATTTTGTCTTCAACTTTATGAAGTTATTGAGAACTGGTTTGAAGTTCAGCAAACATTTGTACTCAGCAACTTTTACTGACACCTTTAAAAAAATCTGATGGAACAAAGCCTTCCCATGTCACTAATCAAATATCTGCTGTGTGCAATTTCGTCTCAGGTTCAGAGGTTTGGAAGAAAATATCAGAGAACAAACAGTTTCCTGAAGACAGCACACAGGTCAAGGGTCAAGTTGTGGAGAAGCACAAAACAAGATTTAGATGATGCTTTCAGAATATGTAGGCACAAAAAATAATGGTTCATCCATCACATATACACCAATGTCAGTTTGAGGTTGCAACAAAACAAAATGTCATCAGCTTTCTAAAACAATGGCCTAACTAATTTTTTTGCCAAAAGAGATTTGGGCAAAAAAGAAAATAAAAAAAAGAAAGAAAAAAAAATCTACACTTTTTTTTTCTCAGATGATGATATTGGAAAAAAGAACACTTTTGGTAAAAAATGAATTAGACCATTATTTTTAGAAAGGTGAGGATGTGGGGAAAAAGCCAGTTTACAAAAAATTTGCAATGCACACATTTGGCCACCAGAGGTCAGTGTGGCGCCTTGGTACTGTACCAACCCGTTTTGGATGCTCGCTCGGGGATCCTTGCTACTGCGCACTCGGATCATGATGATGGAGAACAGGAAGAAGAAGCAGGCCATGGCGAAGCACATGCGGTACACAGACTTGTAGCCCACGAAGATGTCACAGTTCACACCGGAGATGATAGAGCCACTACAGAAACCTGGAATCTGGGGTGTCACAGCACGCCCACAAAAACACAGGACCGGGTTAACAACGCTGCTTGTCTTCATCTACTGTAACACATCCCTGTTGTCCAATCAGATTTTATTTCCTGTCAAGTACCTTTTTCAAATGTTCCTCCATGCTCGGAAGAATCATAATGCCGGACACTAGAGTTCCCAGCAGCAGCAGGAGGGAGAAGGCCAGCCGGGTGATGGTGGAGTTGTAAGTGGAAGGGCAGCATGACGACAAGAGGCAGGAGGCCGAGCCACACAAGCAGGACGCCTGGAGGAGGGATGGAGTGGGGATATTAGGACTGTGGACAGCTACAGTTACAGGAGGTAGAAGAGTGTTTTAGATGGGATGCATGTGTTGGTCAGGCATGTGGGGAGCAAAAATGTTTGCTCCTGGAACCCACAGGAGACAAGAACCAAACAGCTACTTCACAGGTTTTAATCAGGTTAGGACAAATACAATCAATCCTCCTCGGCAGAGCACTGCAAACTGGATCACAAGGGAGGTCCAGCACGAGTCATGAGAAATACACCAAGACAAACGCATTAACTGAGATCATCCATCCTCTGTACACCATCAGCATGCATCACCTCACACTGGTAGATTTTAAAATAATAATAGATTTTGATTGCAATGCCCTTTATATCTTGTGATCTTAAAGGGATCCTTAGGAGTGATCACAGCAGCTGACAACTCCAGAACAAGGTACATAAGGCTGTTTTCACACCTGATAGTCCGGTAGAATAGGTCGATTGGGGATAAGAGTTGCAACATTTTTTTTTTTCCATTTTCAGCAGCTGCTGTTCTCCTTCACACTGCATTGTGTCAAACCATCAGTGTCAAACCAACCAAACACTTTGAAAAACCTGTTCCCAAAAAGTTCAATAATGTAAGTGAAAGCTTGATCATTTATAGAAAAAGATGCATCTGTAGCTAAAGGAATACTTCTAACGTCAACATGTGAAAAGCTCAGCCCTTTCTGCTGGACTCAGCATCAATACACTATTTTTATTTTTCAATTTACGGATTAATATTTGGATAGCAAAAGGTGCTTAAAATGAGGGGGGGGTTTCTACAGAACTTGAGCCAGGTGACACTAAAACTCTGCCACATGAAGAGTTCTGGGTAGAACACATTTAAAGACAAAGGAAGGGTTTTTTACATTTGACCACAATGTTGAGTCACAGAAGAAACTTAAGCATTGATAGAAATTTCGTCCAGTCCTGTTTGGCATAAACAGAAACAGTGACGTCATGTACCAAACAAAACACGGAAATGACGCTGCAACCGTTTAACTCGCTGTTTCTGAAAGGAGTCTGTGTGTTCTGTTGACAGTCAATAAAGTTATAAGGTCCACCACAGAGGGCTACTGCTCGAAAACTGAACTACGAGTCAAATATTTAAAAATTATACTTTAACATAATTTTGCTTTATTAAACGTAACGAGAGCTGACAAACCATACAGCTTGAAGACAAAAATTCAAACACAGGTTGAACTACGTAGCCAACTGTTTAGAGTAATTGTGCTAAAAAAATTTTTTGTCGTACGCTACATATATATATATTTTTTATTTATTTATTTTTTTTTTTTTGTGGCGTAGTTTCACGTGAAGCCGTGTTGCTATCCAGACAGACGTGTCTGGTCGAACAACGTAAAAAACTTTGCTAATTGATCAGTAATAACCAGAGAACAATTCCTTATATTCTACAATGGAAGCAGAGTTGGTACTCACGCAGCTAGCCAAAGAACCAACAGCCAAACAAGCTCCCATTATGGCTTATTTCTCCGTTCGGTCTACAACTGTGTCAGCTCAAAAAGTTCAGGAAGAAACTCAAAGAAAAACGGCGACGTCAAGTTGTTGTAAAATAGGAGACATAAATGTGTCGGTTTCTTTCAAAATAAAGGCGTGAGAACCATCTGACTGCGCTGAAACTCTATTTTTACGGATCACTTGGTTTTATTTTGTTACTCGTTCATTTCCCGGTAGTGTTCGGTTAAATTCATACAAATCTCAGTTCAAGAGTTGGTTGTTCTGGGCGTTGCTTCTATCAGAAACCCACTCGTGACCTCATTAGTCCCGCTCTGCTCTTATTCACGGAGCTTGTCAACAATTTTCCTTCTCAAACAGTTAAAGCGCGATTAGTATTGGTTTGTGCCCATATTTCAAAACAATGTAAATTATATTAATAAAAATGTCCTAAATAGGCATACTTTTTAGGACAATAAACGGCGTGAAATCTGCTGCCTGCTGATTTTGTACACTTGAAGTAAGAACCAAGTCACTTTAGAGGCCTTTAAAGGTCAGGCCACTGTTGGCTTTACGTTTAATACATTGTGGATTCGTTTAACATCAAGCCACAGAAGATATGTACAGCGACATCTTGAGGGACAGTAGCAACCATGGTCTGACAGTAGGTGGCGTGAACACCTTAAAAAGATTATAATTATTATTTTTAAGCTGAAGAAGCTTTCATCGTCCTGAAAGAAGCATGTAGATGAACCTGGTTTGGTGAATAAGCTGGAATTTGGAAAATTTATGGCTTGTCTGTCTCTAGGGCCGGGGTGTCAAACTCATTTTCATTTTGGGTCATGTCAGGATAGTATGTCCCCAAAGGACTACCTGTAGCAGAATAGATTGCTAAACACATTAACAAACTGTCAAAAATATTAACTCTCTTTGCATTTGGTGTGTAAATTAAATAATATTGAATTTCATAGTTATATAATTTTGCACTATACAGATAAAAAGTGCTTTGATTGAATTGATTAAAAAAATTACATTTAAGCACACAACTGTTACTTTGAATTGTCTTGTGGTCCTCTAGAGAAGGGGCCAGTGGCCAGATTAAATTAGAATAAATTCAATACAGTTAAAGATACATTCCTCAAATTTGAAATATGAATTTGGCTGAATATAATAACCCTTTGGAATTAACTATGAAAGAAACAATAGGATTCCTGTTTAGGTTATGCAGATTACAGGTACAGACTGAGATATCCTAAACAACTATGTATTATAATAAAGGGATTATGTTATTTCTATTCTGCTCTAGTTGTCCCCATTGTTTTAGCTAAAACATGTGTGGTTTGCCTGAAATCATTTATCTGCATTTCATCATGATCATTATAAGTGAAGTGAAGTGGAATCACCAAATTATCCAATGATAATGACAATAATATCGGTATTTGTATCAGCGACACTAGCTCTGTAATTACTTGATATTTAATCAACAGCACAAAATTCCTAGTATTGCACGTGCACACTCATGGTGCATTTAAACACGGCTCGGAAAAACTTGTTACCACATATCATTGAATCAAGCAGTTGTAACGGTTGAAAAAAGTGCAGGGGACAGAGGGTAAATGACGCGTACCCCTCGTCCGTTCCGACCATGGCTGTTCTCACACCGAGAACTATGCAACCAATCAAGGGTCCACAATCTGGCCTGATCTAAACCCCCACAGTATTCTAAGGGAACCTAAAACCCGTCATAGGAACCCCGACCAAATATTTAGTACATACTGTTAAGAACATGATCATGCTATTCAGACTAAAACTACTGATTTGCTGAAATTTTATATTTTAGTTTTTAAGGAAAAATAAAATTTGTTTCCACTTAGCTACAACATGATAATTAAAATGAACAGAAATAAATAGCTATGTAATATAGAATTCTGTTTGCATAGAATTTGTATATTAAACGAGTTTCTTTTTATTTGAGTCACTGAAAAAACTTTATGATGATCCTGTCATCCATTAGAACAATTCATTTTTTCAATTTGCTTTTATTTTGAAGACTCCTCCTCCTCGTGTCCGCGCGTTGAGCGCGCTCATCTTCAAGCTCTTCTACGTTGCTAAGCGCGCGGCTGAGCGCTCGAGCGTCAGTCGGGCAGTCTCCGCCGCCTCCTCTAGCGCGCGCAGGCCCATCGGAGAAGGCTTTGAGCCGCGGTGATGTGCCGTACCGGACGGACTCGCTGACACGGCGCACTTTCTCATCGCCCCTTCTCTCTATCTTGCATGCTGAAGATGGTGGCAGTCGGTTAATTCCAACTTCGGACTGCTTTGTTTTTCCTTCTGCGAAGCGCACTTCATTGGTGAGTGTTTCTGTCTCGCGCACGTATACGCGGTCACCTGTTCTGCTCCACAGGTAGGACAAACTGGTCTCAGCCAGAGACCCAGCTGCTGCTGCATTAAATGACAGAGCCGCTTTACCGAGGAGTCAGTAAAGCGACGTACCTTCACAGAAAGTATCGTCTTCATTTAAAACTAACCAATAAGAGAAGCTTTTACAAGAACTTCTTATTTGGTCAACATGTCCGCAGTTATTAGTTGTAGGTGTGTATTGAAATGTGAACTCTAGCGGCTAACCTGTCACCTTCATATGAGCTGCTACTGTGTGCATCAGCTGCTCCCATTAAAATGCCACCCGGCGCCCAGCAGTGAGCCCTGGGGCAGTAGGATTATCTGCTTTAGTTTATTTAAATGTATGCTGACTGTGACCTTCATCACACACTGAAAAAGAAAAAAAATGCCCGTATTCATTTTTGTATTTTTATATATATTTCATGTAAAAGTGTTGCATCTGGGAGGTCATTTACAACTTGCACCATGTTGAGTCAAACTGACCGCTTTCATATCAGGTCATAACCTCGTTTTTCTTCATGTCCACATCCCTGGCTCAGCATGCCTGCTCCCTGCAAAGAGCCTCAAACAAGCCTGAATCTTTCTGCTTTGGTGAATGTGGAGCTAAAAATATTCCCCTCCGAATTTTACACCCAGTCAGGCTGTCTGCCTTTGTCTTGTCTCCTCGTCTGAGCTGCTTAGCAGATCATGAGTTGTGCAATGTGAGGTGTAGAGAAATGAACTCGGGGTTGGTCTCTTCATATTCATTTTAGCTCCAGGGCAGTTGCTTTAATTTTGTGCTATGAGGGTTTAATTGATTCTTTCTGTTTAAGGGTGAATGTCAAAAGTAAAACAAAACAAAATAAACACCAGTCTTTATTTATAGTCTTAATTCAGTCTTAATTGCCTGCTGATTAATACTTGCTAAATTCAAACTTCCACTATCAAAAATGGCTGAAGTTTAAATTCTGCCATTTAAACTTCCACGGAAGTTTATGATTTCTTATGAAATCATAAGAGATTTCACATCTCTTATGAAATTCAGTTTCATAAGAGAAATTAAACTGGATCTTAGAATCATCACAGTTCTTATGGTAGCCCAGAAGGGTCAACAAAATGCAAAAGCTACAACACAACAGCAAAAGGCCATAACTAAATATATACTAAAATGGAAGTTTTGTTGAAGTTATGCTAACAAGTTTCTCACAACATCTGTTTTAGGATAAATTCTCATCTCCCTTCAGTGTTCCCCCAGGGCTTTCTTCTTTATATGTTATGAAATATTAGGGGCTATTACTGATATTCTTGCATTATTTTGGTATGGAGTGCTTGAGATAATATCTCTCAATGTTTCAAAAAGAAATATTTGTATACCAGTAAGGACAGTTTGTACTCAACATTAAATCCTGAGTTATGCAATGTAGATTAATTTTTTTTAATTGTCTGACAATAAGACGATGGTCTGCTCTGGTCCCAGTGTCTTCTTCAAGCTAAGCTTGCTGTCAGTGATTGCTTTGGGCAAAGAGCATCTGGATTTGTCCTTGACCCAATACTGAGATATCATGAGGTTGGAACATAAGCAGTGTTATTCTGTCAGTGGTCAAAATTCTGATTTATGGATGTAAAATTAGACACACCCATTTAAAGTTCAAAATTCACATGCAGGAACACATGACGCCAACAATACGTCAAAGGACAGACAGTGAGTTGCAAGTGTTCCGAGACTTTAAGCTTCCTGAAAATGTTTTTCTACTTCAGGAATAAACCTGCAGATTCAGCAGATCTGCTTCTGTCTGCTCTTTAGTGTTGGTCTCCTTTCATGTATTCTTGTACGTCTAAATTGTAGTTGGTTGCAACTTATAGCAGCAGGTCAAAGCTTTACCTTGATCAGCCTTGAAAATTTCTCCAGTTTTTGCTTTCTTTGCCAAACTATTTTTTTATATCAAAGATATTCAGAGTAAATGTAAAATGAAGTGTTCAATTATGATTTAATTTATTAAGGGGAAAATGCTAATCCAAGCAAGTATGACGAATAAGTAATCACCTCCCTTGTTGAATCAGGAATTATCTTTGAGTCACGTAAACAGGTGGCAAAAGGTCTTAACAAAAAATGTCAATTTTAAGTTGTTGTAGCTCACTTTGTTATTTTGATAAAATAAAAAAAAAAACACTTTTCACCACGTTTCTTTTCAAACTTTTCCATCTCTTCCTCCGTTAGCTCTATCCACCAGTGTACCTGACCTTGTACACTACTTCTATTGGTTTGAACAGGCAGCTAATTGACTAGCTTGAATACTAATGTCACCTAGTGTTTGGAGACTTGTTTATTGTTCAAGCATAAATAAATACACTAATATGAAAAAATGTAATGTCTATGTAAGTAAGTAAAGTGAACCAGGGTGTTTTTCCCACCTCAGGTAGACTCGGTTCAATTGGGGACCAAAATTGCAACATTTGTTCTCTTTCACACTGCACTACTCAAACAAACAAACAAACCTCCTTGCCTGTGGTGGCGCTACACCAAGAACCATTGAAGAAAAAGACATGAAAACCTATGAGGAAGACACTGAGCGCAACTTCCCTCCTCACCAAATAGAAACAAAAATGGAGTGGCATCAGATTTTAGTGGTTGTAGGATTGTTCTTTTTATCTTTGGTAAAAGACCAAGAACCATTTCTCTCTCCAGCGCTGGACTAGCGCGGTTGTTTTGGTTGTATTTACCCAGAATCAGAATTAAATTGTGCATTCACTCCTCCCCAAATGAACCAGACTTTTTAGATAGATGAACTAGGGTTCAATTAAAGTGGATTATACAGGGCTGGTGTGAAGGCACCCTTAATACACTTGAAATAAGACAAAACAAACATACATAGAACTTTTTAGCATGCTATAGGAGATTGGTTTAAGTCAGTAATTCTTGAATATTCACATAAAATACTGTTTCCATTTTCTGACTCTTCTCACTCATGGGAAAAACATCTTGTTTTTTATATTTAATCTTGGTTTTTAAAGGATTTCTTGCAGTGTAACTGTTTGAGCACTTCTTTGGTTTCTCACCTCTGTGGATGCTGGGATCCTCTGCATTTTTGATTATATAGCTCTTTTTATGATTAAGCATAAATATTAAGAATACAATATATATTTTTAAAGAAATAGACCATCTCCAGGTGCTTTCCTAAATGATTAAAGATTGAAGACAACATAAAAGCAAAAAAAAAAAAAGAAAAAAACCTGCTCCAAATACTTTTCCATATCTGTGAATGAACAAACAAGCTGTTGTAAATGATGATGCAAATAGAAGCCAAGCTGGCTGGCACACAGAGAACCACAGAAACAGGGAAGAAGTGATGGATATAAATGTTTATGGTCAGTCAGGTTTATGGTCCCATCCAGATCCAGGTTAATATTTGGTTTTACAGATGGGGGCCGTGTCGGCCACACAGCCCCCTGTCTGCTGTCACTCTGGGTGAATCATGTGGCTTCCTCTCACTCTGCATCCTGCTCTTTCTGAGAAATCAGACCACATGTCACCACGCGTTACCACAGATGAGGACTGACAGAACCATGGCCTCGCCTGGCATGAACCTCCCCAGCAGCACTAGCCAGAGAGTGGTTGCTCAGCTGTTTTTCACCCAGCACCTCACTAATCCCTCTCATACTGTCACTACATACAAAGGCCAAAGGTCACCGCTGTTGTCAGTGCCCTATCTGTAGATGTAGTTCTGTCCTATTAGACTTTTGTTCTGGTTTAGCAGCTTATCTTCATCCGCTATCTGACAGTTTCTCATTATGGAGCAAAGAAAACCAGATAAAGTGTATAAATAGTTCTTCATATCTGAGCACGACATACAATAGATATAGGTTAACTACAACAGTTTGTATCAGTCTCTGACGTCAGAGACTGATACAAACTGTTGAACATTGATCATTGTGACGTGTGGGGAAATCATCGAGATTTGTTTATAGCTAATTCACTTTTCATACGGTAGTTATGAGGGATATTTCATATGGCTTTGTTTTAGGGCTGAAACGATTCCTCGAATGATTCGAGTACCTCGATTACTAAAATTCCTCGAGGAAAATTTACCTGCCTCGAAGCTTCGTTAATTTATGTTTTATTAGTTAGCGCACCGTGTTCCGGCCGGGACTTCATTTGCATTGCGCGGAGCTCTCACTTCCGCCTCTGAGTTGTTGACAAAAGCTAAGTCTCAGCGGCATAAAGTCCAATCTTCAAGATTGGCCCGTGGGGATTTTATTGATTGATGATAATGCCCGACTTTTTATCGTTTTTGGGGAACCAATAAGCATCCTTAAAATGACTGGGGAATGCCTGGAGTACGGCAGCATTTCTCCTCCGGGGCTGCTGGTTGAAAGCGAACGGCGGGAAGAGCGCTGAGGTGAGCGGATAGACTGAACAGGGCGGGCGGCTGAGTAGCTGATGCTTACCGTGTAAATGTAGCTTTACCGACGAACCGCACAATAAATTTCATATCCCGGTCTGAAGAAACGGGTGGCGGAGCGCATCGTACATGGCTGGTAGATGAGTTTCTGAGTGTGACCAGTGCAGGTGTCGTAAATATCCCGTATTGCTTCCCCCCGTGTTCGTCCCCCGGTCTAACGGTTCGTCAGTCCGCTGGTCTATTTCCTCCCCTCCACCCCATGTTCGTTCATTCGCCCTCTCCTCCCACTCCAGGCGGCATTTCCCGTATTTTCAAACCCAAAGCGTGACAGGTTAGGTGGCAAGGTGAGTTTAATTAATCTATTAAACTCACTGAAGATGAATACATAAACTAAAAGCTGGATTGTAGACATTTTTTATAAGCACATTTGTGAGCCTGCCTCTTTGTTATTAAATTCAATATAATTTCAGATTTTTCTATAACTTTTCTTCTGGTTAACTTAGAAAGTGAGCTATTATTGTTACAGGTTAGTTTTCTAAACTACAAAAAAGCAACTGTTAGGGATGCTCAAATATGAAAAATTGGACTGATATTGATATCTGATAGTAACACGGGTATTATGCCAGATTTACCAATATTTCATTTTATATTTTTTTTATCCGATTACTCGATTAATCGTAAGAATAATCGATAGATTACTCGATTACTAAAATATTCGTTTACAACAGCCCTACTTTGTTTATGGTGATATTTTCATATCTTTGTGTTGTCATAAACACATAATGGAGTTACTAAGTTACTAGCCTGGTAAAAACCATCTCCTTGTCCTACACTCTGCTTCATTCAGAGGGTCTGGACCCTCAGCTATTGAGAAGCGATTGCATTCTGGAGGCGTGGCCTCTGTTTAAATTTTAAATTTTAACCAATTACTAAAGTTTGGCTGTGACGTATGTAATATGCCATACGTCTTATAAGAAGCTTACAGGTGAAGCTTACTTCTGGTAAAAGCAAAAACTGCCTGGCTGTAAACAACCATCCTCCACTGCGAAGTGCAGAGGCGAACGAGACGACTGTTAATGCTAATTCAGTATTTGGAAGCGTGACTTTAATGCGTCAAAGACAAATATAGAACAGATAAATAAATATAAATGCAAACTAATTCTGGCCAACAACAACAGTCTGAAATCAGCTACTGACTACCGAGTGTAAATAAAAATACTTAGACACAAACAAAACATACTGCTGCGGTTCAGCAGGACATTAGTTTTACAATATGCTAAAACGTGATTCAGCCTCATGTTTTCTTAAGATCTCAAACATTATGTTATCAAAACTAACAAACATTATCAAAACTAAGAATCTTGTTTTAATATACAAGGAAATCATTTAAAAAAATGCTCAACACCAATGTCACAATACATAAGTTACATAAAAACCACACAAAAAGTAAAAGCTTGTTCTGCTGTTTCCTCCATCTTGGTGGCCCTGAACTTTGCTCTAAGCTTCTAGTTATTTATTTACTTTTTGGGAAGACGTCAGAAAGTTTTTTCACGGTGGCTGATCGCTTTATATATCCTGTGTTGAGACTGTGGAGAAGCTGACCAGCTTCTCCTTTGTTGTAATGGCTGTTGGCAAACAGCTATAGGAAGCATCACCACACATTGCCTCGCGCTGCACAGGTCAGGCTCAGCTAAATGATGTCATCATTTGATTAAGGAATGTTAATTTTTTCACCATTGTCTAAAGATCCAAAGTCAGCCTTTTATCACCTGAAGAACATCTCCAGGATTAGAGGACTAACACCTCAGCAAGATCTAGAGAAACTCATCCATGCATTTATCTATAGTCATATTGATTACTGCAACAGGTCTGACTAAAAAAATCATTCCTCCATCTGCAGCTGATCCAGAACGCTGCTGCTCACGTTCCCACTAAAACCAGGAAGATAGAGCACATAACACCAGTTTTAAAGTCCCTACACCGTTATTACTGTATTACTGCACACCCCTAATATGCGTATATCTGTACATATAGATATAGACGTACATCTTAGTACTAATCACACCCCAGTGCTGTGATTATTGATAATTAATTACAATGCTTAATTTTGTAAGCTTGAAATGTAAAAAATTAAACATTTAAAACAATGTTTAAGAAAATATGTTATTATCTCAAGCAAAACATCTCACCTGTTTTCCAGATTTTCATATTCAAGAAGGCTTAAAATAAGTCATTTTGTTTCAAATTTAAAAATCTGAATTATATGTGCTTTGGTGGAAGGATCATCTTTGCAATAGACTACATACCTTCTTGGTTTTATCCAAACATCCATCGCTGTGTTTTTCAAAGTAAAATTTGACACTGAGCTCACCAGCCTGACTCTTGCTCGTTTTTTCACCCCCGTTTGTGATGCTGCATTCTTGACCGCAGTACAAGACCGTGTACCGAGCTGCTTTGAACTATGTAGGTCAAAATATTTAATGTGATTAATCTGTAATGTAATATTAACATGTTATTTTTTTTTTTAGATTGCATGCATTATTATCATCAAATCACTTCTGAAGGTAGTAAAAGTGAGCTTTTAATTACAAGTCAGAACTGAAACAGAGAAGACTTAAGGCATTTTTATTTAGAATTGTGCAACAATGACCTGAAATGAATTCATGGTACTTTTGCTATTTTGATGAAGAAAACAGTCTAATCTTAGCTTTAAATGCTCATTTTTTGTTATTTGATCATATTGATGAGTGACTTATAAGAATGTAGGCCAAAGCTTCTGCTTCTGTAAAGTCCATTGCTCTTTCATTGTGACCTTTTTTTGCTGGCTGCCATTTGGCTACAGCTGCTTTTATCTTTCTGCCATTAAAATGTGCCAGTCCATCCCTTCCCCACCTGGCTCTGAGAGGCACGAAAGACAGAATGTGTGTTACACAGAGATGCAGGGGAGGACAATAATAGCAACAGAGGACACCTTTTTCCTCTAAGAAATTGTGTTAGACTGTTCTGACCCTGACCTTTCCATGCCCGTTTTCCCAGCAGCTCAACTTGACGACAGACAGTGTGGTTCCTTTGTGACACAATAGGCTGCCGGACCCCTCTACCGCACTCCATGTGAAAAGATTGGAGTTTGTCAAATTCGACAATTCTGCTGCCAGCTTCCACAAACTGATTAGATGGAAAGGAATAGTAGGTGACGAGAGTTGTTTTTTTTGGGGGGGAGCAGGATGTTGACAAAGGCAATAGTTTGTTGTTCCACCATGTAAAGGACTCATTCTGCTGATTGGCAGGTGGAGAGTTTGGAAGAGGGGCATTTGCTGTTCAAACTGCATTGTAGCAGGCATTATCAAGCTAAAGGGGTTTATTCGAGGTAAACCGCTACGGCTCTTTGAAAACTGTTGGACATCATCTGTTAGAAATTCAAATAATTTCACCCTTATTCCTTGTTAGTGTAAATATGGCACAATTACAAAAAGAAGAGTGCTTTTTGAGGGTATGTGGTTGGTGGGGTGGTGCTTACTAGAGCTGGGTGATATGGCTGAAAACAAAAGTATTTCATGACAGTCTATATTGAAAATCATTGATTTGTTTTTTGCTTTTAATATTAAAAATACCAAACTGGTAACATGACTGTTCCTCCTTTATCCACAATTTCTTCTTTAGTTGTTGTACCCATTTTTTCCTTTCACTCCACCCTGTTCTTTCTTCACTTTGAAGCAGTGATGGGGCAAAACATGAAGCTGCTCCTACACACTCAGGCATATTGTGTCTACTCTGTGGACCATGCAGAATCTGCAGGCAGTTGAGATTTCATATTGAAGCATACAAATTGCCAACATTTCTTGTGACATTTTTCATCTCCCACAATCCTAATGGATTCTAGCAAGTTTGATGAGCTAGTTTGGTGTCTAGCTTGTTTATTCTGCACCAGGACAATGTGAACACTGTTTCCTGTCAAGTAGTTTCCTGTGCAAGTCAGTGTATCACTGAGAATGCGTTGGTTGTTGTAAAACTGTACCTTTGGGACGTATCTGGCAGACGTCCACATTGAGTCTGCCTCGAGTACATGCAGACCTCCGTGTATTAAAGTACACCTGAATATGTTGGGGGGCAACCTGAAACTGCTACTGCACATGTTACTCAACAGGTTGTTGCTGGCTAGCCAACGACTGAGTGGGTTAGCTGATCAGGAGAACTGATAATGCTATATCAAAAAGATAAACAACAAGGAAAATACTATTAACAATTTAAACCAGATGTTCACATACACCTGTTTTCCCCTCCCTATCTGAAATTAAATCAGACCAATCTTCTCTTGTTTCTGGTTAGCTGGAATCACCAAGATCATTTCCGTTTGCTAAAAACCTCAGTAATAAAAGAGAGAATATGTCAGAGATTTATTTATTATTCATGTCTTCAGATGCATTTCATCAGAGAGGAACAAATTCAGGAAGCATTCTTGCATTTCTTGTTTTATCCCACATCACACACTCATAAATTAAGCCCAAGACCTTGACTCTTCTGCTGTCGAAATCTGGGAGTGTGTGCATGCGTGTGTGTGTCTGTGTGTGTCCCCTCACAGAATCAACTGTGTGTCAGCCATTACCCCATTTGCCCTGATTGTGGTCGGTGTGTGCCAGAGGCCCATTTGTTACGGCCAGCGTGCCGGGGCGGCACGTGCAGCAGCATCTCTGTCAACACCATTGTCTACTTCGCAGAGCGCCTGGGGTACAGGACGGCCTTGGCCACGCTTGTCCAAACAAACAACTTGCGTCCTGAAATATTGATGTGACGGAGGTGCATATTATGCTGCCGTTGTCATCCATGCATTGGATACAGCAGATTTATGCTCAGGATCTTGCCGCTGCTACAAGAAACCTAAGAAAGCTGATAATTGTAGCTTGGACTGAAAGGCATTGCTGCAACACTTTGTTTTATTTTTATCTTGCATTTTAATAGCAGATGTATTCAGGAAGAGAGGAGGAGGAGATGTCACCTTGGACTGAACGTGGGATCATCAGCGTGTACACTGCATTAGCTATTCACTTCACAGGTGTTGCTGCTGACAGATGAAGCTAACTGAGGTCAGAACGCTCAACCTGTGGTCAGGAAGAGCAGTTTATAAAAAAAAAAACATGACCTGTCATTACCCTGCGATCATTCATTCCAGTTTCACTTTTATTTGTCATGTTAACATAATTCTAAATTGATTATTGACTAAAACAATAAGTTACAATTTAGCAAAGATTTACTGAAGTCTCAGCATCCTGTGTGAGCAGAAAGGTCTGACTTTTATCATTTTGTTTCTTGGTCTTTTAGGGATTTTGAAATGAAAGCTCCAGACTAAGTGGTTATTGGCAGATATGAAGAACAATGGAGTACTGTTCATTTTTATATATTTCCTTTATATTTTTCCACTGAGCTGACATCTAGCACTGTTATTTGTTTAGCTTCTGTATTTTGTGCGACCTCAAACACGAGGGTACATCACATAAAACAAACTGTTTACAGAAAGATTGATCATGTCAACCTTTATGATTTTCAGTGTGTGTTAAGCAACGTTGGCTGATTCACTGCACACGGCAAAGGCTGAACTCTGCCAGCAGCTCAAAAAAGACTTCAGGAATCTAAAAAATGTATTACTCAACATTTTTTTCTCCTTTTTTGTTTTATATGGAGTTTAAAGAGATTAGTGTTACCTACTTCACACCATTAAAACCAATTTAATTTACAGACACAGTTCAGTCATATGATCTAGAATTCAGAATTTATCCATTATGTTTTAACACCTCAGTTCATAATGTTGTTACTCGCATAATGTAAAGACATCTGTGATTTTATTTCGGCTATATTTAATGCTACAATGGTCAGAGAGTGAAGTTGAGCTGATGTCTCTCTAAAACAGACTCCAGCTGTTTAGACAGTAATAATAATCCTTCAATTAATACTGTTAGATTTAAAACAAGGACGAAGGCATGTAGAAAATTATGAAGTTATACATTTTCGATAACTGGTCCCCATGGATACATATGGAAAGCAGCCTTAACCTCATGCAGACACTCAGTCAGACACATAAACACAGCAGTCACCTCTCTCTTACCTTTAAGGGAAAGTTTCTGTTTCTTGTGTAGTGAAGCTGAAATCTGTTTTTATAATTTCACAGTTTAGATCTTACTGTAAAATAAAACACAGCTTAATGTCTTAAGGGAGAGTTGTTCTCAGTTCAGTTTGAATTTGTCATGTAAAAATAAAAAAATGTAGCTAAAAAATTGTCCTTCAAAAATGACAATGTCACAAATTTTCCTGTGTGACTTGTTGTGCTGCTGCTCCGTCTCAGTGGTTTATAAGGATGCACTGCCTGAGGCAAGCTCTGCTTTGATAGTGGATTTTACCATTACTATTACTATGCATTGATTGCATCATTTATAATTTATTACAAAAAAAAATTTCATCATGAGAGGAATTTTGATTTATTGGTGTCTCAATAAATTTCAATTAATGACATTAAATAAAAAACAAAACTGACAGTATTATAGTATCATCAACAAATATCATCCGTCCATTTTCTTTACACCCTTGTCCTTTATGGGGTCAGGAGGGGTGCTGGTGCCTCTCCAGCTCACGTTCCGGGCGAGAGACAGGGTACACCCTGGACAGGTCACCAGTCTGTCGCAGGGCAACACAGAGACACACAGGACACACAACCATTCACACTCACACCTAGGGACAATTCGGAGAGGCCAATTAACCTGACAGTCATGTTTTTGGACTGTGGGAGGAAACCGGAGTACCCGGAGAAAACCCACGCATGCACAGGGAGAACATGCAAACTCCATGCAGAAAGACCGGGGCCGGGAACCTTCTTGCTGCAAGGCAACAGCTCTACCAACTGCGCCACTGTGCAGCCTCAACAAATATCAGTAAATCTGAAAATATAATCAAATGCAGTTACAGTGTGTAGTTTGGTGATATCACTCTCACTTCTTTAAGTGAGTGGTGTCCTGAACGTGTCTGTTTCAAATGGGAATGATTTTCCAGAGCAGTATTTGTGTTTGTGGCACTATGAATCCTGTGCCATGCAGTCACATAGTTACATAAAAATCAAGTACTAGTTTTTTAAATTATAATTTTTAATCATTATGACAATAGTACCACAAAATATCACAATAACATTTTAAATCCATATCCCCCCTGCCCACCTAGCAGGGGGGATATGTCCACTCGTCTGTATGCTTGATTCAGATAATAATAATTTCACTGCTCTGAAGCAATCAAAGAATGAAATATTTTTGAAAAGAAGCAGTGATGAAATCTGGAACCTCATCCCAGTACGCATGCACTCTAGGCAACAGGAGCATGTCATAAGTGACACGACAGGAGCTGATGTCACACAAAATATATTTTCTTTCCTTATGCTTAAATTCAAATTGTAAAAAGTGTTTTTAGACACAACAGCAAATGTAGTAACAAATCACTTACATTAAAGTTGCTTTTAAATGTGCTTAACTTACATGTAGCTGTAAATATTCACAGAAAATACATACCTATTAATTATATGTTATGTCTTTTTGTTAAATCAATAAGTGAAGATAAGCTGTGGTTACGTTTCAATTCCCTTTTAGGGAAATAGGACACTGGGTAGTCTGTGTCACAGATAACAGGACCATAAGTTGCTCACAATGTTTGCTGACAAAGGAACACCAACTGGTGTAAAACTGCAACACTTAGTAGTCTCAGTTCCCAAATTCTTGAAAAATGTGTTTAAAAAGAAGAGATTATGCAATACAACGTTTCACATCCATTTTTAGAGTGCTGTCTTGGCATTAGTGTCTTCATTAGCAGTCGGTCTAAATACAATTCAAAGAATTTTAGGATTAGATTTTATCCATGTCGCAGAGTAAAAGTCCAAAGTTCTATGAAGAAGTTTTAGATTCAGTGTAGACAGCTCGTTTTGCAAAATCAGTGCAGCTTCCTGAAACAAATGAGGCTTATTTGTCTTCCTTCCATGAAACGTAGCTGCAAAGGCCCACACACTGATCAAACTCAACAGGTAGTGATTGGTATTAAAGGCCACCATCCATATTTGCTTTTCCTCTCTCTAATTAGACTAAGTAATCAATATCCCAGAAGCAGGGAATTCTGTGGGGTCAGGACGGGTCTCTAATTTTCCCATTTGACCTTTACCAGGCAGGAGCAGTATCTGTGAACTCATTTATAACCTGAGCTCATTTAGAACATGATGCTATAAAAAAAGAGCCATACATCTTCTAACAGCGTGTGTTGCTGCTTGTCCCGTCCTGTTCTGTCCTCCTCTTGCTGGAGCTGCTGCCAGTGCTGCTCACTTGCCGTTCTTTCCAACTTTCTGTTGAGTGTGCTAATTACTGTGAACCGCTGAGTGCTTTGTTATTTGGATTTGACCCTTATGAAAAGCTGCTCAATCTGTTTCGCATTTCACGGCGTTTGGCACTTTGTGTGCCTCTTCTCATTTAATGATTTGTTGTTATTATCGCATATTAAACTCATTACAGTGAGGGGCAGCTAGCTTTTAGGCTTTAATGGATGGGTATTGGGTTAATAATAATAGGAAAAACTTATTAGGATTAATAATTAGCAGCTTTGCGTGCTATTCTTGTCTTTCTTAATTTTTAGAAGTTTGAACTTGTTTTGTTTTGCAACAGGAATTCTGAATGACCTGTTGCAGTAACAAAATTACATTTTGTTCCATTTCCAGCTGCTGTGGTTCTCTTTCTCACCGCACTGTGTCAAAGCAACCAAACCCTTTGAAAAACCTGTTCACCTCCTGCCCTAGGGGGGGCGCTGCACCAAAAACCACAAAAGAAAACAACACAAAAAGAGCAATTTCTTTCTTTATAAAATGTAAACAAATGGATTGGCATCAGATTTTAGCGGTTGTTGGATTTCTATTTTGTCTTTGGTAAAAGACCACACTTTCGTTTTGGTTGTAATTACCCAGAATGCCCTGCTCTTCCTCTCTTCCTATTTAATTAATTGTGTCTCTCATGTTTATTTGGATGATTTTGACTCAAAACTATAAAAATCCAACATTCAGTTTTTCATAAAAAGAAAATAAAAGTTTTGTTACGGCTGTACGATATTAGAATTTTAGGCAGTAATATTCTGCCTAAAAGAATTTTAGAAATACATTCCAACTACTGGAATATATTGTTGACAAATATATTCCAGTGGTTGGAATATATTTGTCAACAGTTACTACATTCCAATTCTTGAGTACAAAAATATTTTATAAACTTATGCTGGGATATCCACATTGTATTCTTACAGAATACCGAGATAAACCCCAACTTTCTCAGCACAAAACCGTCAATCTACTCAGAAGTATATGTATGTACTATGCAGCACATGCATGGAATACATGGTCGGGTTCCCATTTCTACCACACTTTCTTCTTCCACTCAACTTCCCATTGAGAAGCTTATTAACAGCCAACTTCCTTAGTAACTGTTACCGACTTGCGTTCTCTGTAGAGGATGTCAATTTGTTTTAATTACAACTTTTGCTTTTGAAACTGAGGTACAGTATTGTAAGAAGATGCCTTGTGTATCTACTGTTGAGTTGTCCCAAATCATTCTTGTCTAGTTAATACTGAGCTCCTGCAAACGTCTTTTCCTGTTGAGCCGTATAATAGCGGTGATTATGTTGTCTGGAACCAATCTTGAGGCGGCAGACCTTGAAATGTCTCTCTGAAAGCATTTGTCCCCCAAAAGCCAAAGAATCTAGGAGGTGTGGATGTTAGTCTGGCTTCTGAAACATTAAAGGAGGAGAAAAGGCTGTGATCTCTCCCTCTCATTATCAGACTCGCCTCTCTGTTCCTCCATCACACTCTAGAGAGAGAAAAAAAGATTTTTACGTTTCCTTTTTAACTAGTCACTAATGTCGTAGTTGAACTTCACCTTCCCATACATATGCAAGACCCTACGGTCTTCTTTTTTTCTTATATTTCTCACTTGTCCACTGCATACATTACATGCCTTTTTATCATCAATCCTACATCAGTTATGTTTTGAACTGATTTAAATAACCATGACATAATTCCTCGAATTGATCAGGTTTGTCTGTGTTGCTCCTATGTTTTCCTGCCGACCTCTTTCTCCCCGGACATAAAATGACTGTGTAAGAAAGACTTCCACTGCAAGCTGAGGAAATAACAATATAAATGCCACAGAAAATAGTCTTCTTCCAATGTTGGCTCCCCTCCTCCACTATTTAACTGTCTTTGTACCAACGGTGCCGTTTCCATGGCAGCAAGAGCATGTTGAGCTTTAGGATAACAGTGAAAAAAGTGGGGAGAAGGATGGGGAGTGATCACTGGCTAAGAGGGACTAAAAATAGTGAAGCACCTAATCCAGGGCATTATTTATTCATCCGAAACTTCTCACGCCTGTGTAAACATTTCTTGTGCAGTTCCCTGTCGAGTGAGCTGCCAGTCTTCCAGCCCCTCTGTCTTAGCGGCTAACGCCCCGACTACAGGAGGGCCGTTAGCCGCCCTCATGGTTGTCTTCAGCAACACGGAGACAAGGCATCGCCAGCAGTCACTGTTTTGGTCAGAAATGAGTAACTGTTACCAGACAAAGTTTTTGATTCGTAGGAGAATATGTGTGCTGTAGTGTTAAGCGACTCCTTAAATGCAGCAAAAAACTGAGCTAGTCTAATTTGAGCGTTGCAGGGAACTGTAGCCTCAGTGGTCTGGAACTATCACTCCGTGGGTGTTAGATTGATGAGCAGCAGAAGAGAGGTCAGCCTCGGGCGGCAGGCTGAGCTGGGCTGTTTGATTCCTGGAACTGATAGCTAACATTGCTCCTGGTTTCTCACAGCAGCAGTTAATTAGCAGAACCAAAGACCAGTTAGGATTTCAAATTCAAGAAGAGACTGAGGCACGTCAAAATATCAAAGTGGTTATACATTATAAAATCAATTTTTCTTACCCTCCTTCAGCTTAGTAAATGAACATTAATTTGAAAATAAAAAATAGACTATCATCTGCAGTCAGAGTCTCTTTCAAAGCTGCAGCAATACAGACTGCTACAGGAGATCTTTCCTGCCCACAGCCATCATCATCTACTGTAACTCTTTGAAGAATCTTGAATTGATGAGTTACAGCAACATTTCACTTTCCCTGAAAAATAAAGTATTTTAGATTGAAGCGTTGCAAAACACAACATGTAACCAATCAGATAACTTATTTATTTATTTAGTTAGTTAGTTAGTTCTTTTTGAATATGTAAAAATTTGAACAGTATTGTACAGAAATATGGAAAATAAAAAAACACATACATACACAAATACATTTTAAGTTTTTACACATATTCAAGGGGTGAGCTGAAGTATAACTAACGATGTTCTGCCCCTAACTAATCATATAATTACTTTATTCTGCTTCCCATGCAAGTTATGATTCATGTTGCTCTTTTACACCATTCACATATTCACCATTTATATCTCATGCAATAATAATCAAACGCTATGGAGTAATAGAAATAATGACAGCTACACTAATAATGATGATAATTTTAGTCTGTTATTCATTTATAACCATATTTGTATGCTGGGATCTGAACCATTTCATGGCTGGACATTGCTTTGAGCTCCACATTCAAAGCTTCACCTCACAAACAGAAACGCAGAAACTGTTTCTTGTTGTGATAGTTTGAGATTGATATTGATGTACAAGATATCATCTTGAATTTAAAAAATAAAAGTTCAAACAATATGCCTTATTATTACATCACACCATTATGTACCCATGTTTAGTTTCTAGAATGAGTTAAGTAACAGATTAAAAAAATAAAATAATTCTGCTCTTAAGACTGGAGACTTGACTTGAGTCTTAAATAAAAACTTCATCTCCTGTAATGTGGAGTGAAAGCAAGCTGGTCTGAGAGGCGCAGACTGCAGTCTGATAGCTGCATATTTTCCTGTGAAAGCTTGAATTACTAGACCAGTAAATTAGAACAATTATTGGTAATGATTTATAACAATATTATAATGCTGATGATCGTGATCATGCAGATGTCTTTTCAACTGTATTATACCAGGTCATTTCAGTGTAAGCTATACTTCTGACATCCTCCCACTGCTAAGATAGCTGTTTCAGTACAAATTCACTTTCAGCCTATCACAATAAAAGCACTTCCTGTTATGTTCATGCTGAAAATTAACATTACTCACCACACTGTACATCACTTATACTATCATTTAAAAGTTTTTAAATTATTTTTATTAATATGTTTACTGTTTAGACTTGTCAACAAACATTCTTATTATCCTGTCACAATATTATCTGCCTTGTGTTTTTTGGGGATATAAAGATCCCTGAAAGGAGTTGTACCCCTACCTTTTTGCAGCAGAGCTTTAAAACATGGAATTCTGTGTTCCATAGCTTTTGCCATTGAGAGATGTAGTATGCACCACATATTTGGCACAGCTGTGAAAATTAATGTAGTAACTATGGCTGGGTTATAAAACAACAATGATATCTATCGCGATATCTATCGCTGATCAATATCAGCCTCTCTCAGCCCAGCTAAAAAATGTTGGTGGCATCAACTGACTCACTCACTCTTTGGTTACCTAGCAACAAGTTGTTGTGGAACAAGAATAGCAGTTCCATGCAGCCCCCAACATATTGGGGTGTCCTTCACTCCACGGACGTCTGCAGGTTCTCGAAGGGGGCTCAATGCACACCCAAAATGGACATCCACCAGACAAGTCCAAAGAAAGGTAAATCTTTACGTGGTGCAGGAAACAGCAATCGATGCGAACTGTTTTGCATGCAACACCGAATCAGCACAATTAGTCACAAGAACACGCTGCTCTGTCCAAAACTAACAGGTGAGCAGTGGCTGCCCTGGTTTAGAAGAAACAGGGCTGGGTGCCTAACGAGCTCCTCAAACTAGCTAATATCCATTTGGATTGTGGGAAATGAAGGACTTTGTCAAGAGAAATATTGGCAATCAGTACGCTCCACAATCTCAGCCATCCTCAGACAGTTTGCAGTCCACAGAATAGAGGCAATCTGTCTGAGTATTTGGGAACACTTTCATGATTTGCAACCGTGCCCCATAACTAGACATGTACCAATCCAATATTAATATCTATATTGGTCCTGAGATTGAATTCTAGTCTGCATATGGGTGACAATGTTCTCGAGCCATAAGGGCAGATCTACTCAAACTAATTCTACGCTTTGTGCTCTGAGTAACGTCATGCTTTTTTATTTGTTTTATATTGACTGTTTTACTCCTGATTGCACTGACTGAACAAATTAACGTTGTGTTGTTTTTACATGTTTGACCAAGCTTGTGAAGCTACTGGTGTATTTAAATGTGCTGCTGCAGAGTTATCAGGTAAATTTGTGATTCTGTACATTTATGTCTGTTTTAAAAAAAAGATCTGTTTTAAATCATTTCAGCTGCTTTTCTGTATTGGATCGGTATTGGACAATACTAATCTCCAGGTATTGGTATCAGAAGTAAAAAAAGGGGATGGGCACATTCTTATAAATGCTTAAAAATAAAAACGATCTTGGAGGCATGAAAGGAAAAAATGAGTACAAAAGCTCAAGAGGAAATTGTGCATAAAAGAGGAAAACCCCAGAGGAGCTGGTTTGACTGTCATAAAATATAAACCCTTTTATGTAATGTATTTATTCGCTGATTATATAGATTTAATGTTAAATTGAATCAAAGAAACAATAGCTGTTGACGTGTGTGCAGAGCATCATAAGCAAGCAAAGTCATAAAAACAAACGACTCACTAACTGAGAGTCCAGTCCTATTGTTCAGGGTAAAGAGCCGTTCAAAAGAGTCAGACTGTAAGCTGAAGATGATAACAATACAACATGTTAGATGATGGGGGTTTTTAGCCCTAAGAAAGCTGGATGTGAATAACTATTGTAATATAGGATGTTCATTAGCATAATTTACGAGTCTGTTAAACTCATGTACAATGGTAATATTTTCAAAATCCTGAATAAATTCCAATATAGTCATAATTAATTTAGTGGCTGTAAAAAAACAAATTACTGCTATGCTAACTGATTTGGAACATGGATTTTGCAGCCCTTTGTCTTGGTTTATTCTTAAACACAGCACTGTTTCTTCTGCAATCACTCGAGGAGATGAAACTGAAGAAAACATGTAATTTATTCTGACATGATGACTGATTGTATAATGGAGATGACATTTTCCAGGGTCCTGCTGCATGCATCTGATTCACAGCTAGTTAAATCCACCAAAGCCCGTTAAGAAGCACCCACATGTGTTAGCTTCTGCTTTTGGTTTTGGTACTGATCACAGATGATTGATCAACCCAGATACAAATCTGTTTTTTTTCTTTATCAACCAGTGATAACTAGTAATGCCCCAATCAAATACTGACCACAGTAACTTGGGATTAGACACATATACAGTCTCATCATTGAGAGCAGTAACTTGGAGTGTGATATAATAACATGTCATCAGTATTATATAATATGTAGGGCTCTAGAGTAAACTCATCCATGATCTTGTTCTTCATGGATTACTCAAAGCTAATGACCACAGCTGAGGGTAGAAACGTAGATCCACTGTTAAATCAAGAGCTTCGTGTTTTGACTCTACTCTCTCTCCACCGCGACAGAACAGTACAGCTCTTGCTTCACTGCAGACACTGCTCCAATCTACCTATTGATCTACCGCTCCATGTTGCCTTCATTCATGAACAAGAACTCGAGATACTTAAATTCCTGCACTTGAGGTAGATCGTCTTCCCTGACCTGGAGAAGGTGCTCTACCCTTTTCCAGCTCAAGATGATGTCCTTGGATTTGAAGACACTGATCCTCATCAGTTCACACTGAGCTGTGAACCGCTCCAGTGAAAGTTGTAGATCACAATCTGATGAAGCCAACAGAACCACATTATCAGCAAAGAGTAGAGACACAATCCTGAGGCCACCAAAATGGATCCCCTCAACACTTTGGCTGTGCCTAGAATTTATGTCCATAAAGGTTATGGACACAATCGGTGACTAAGGGCAACATTGGAGTGGAGTCTAACTCTCACTTTAAACAAGCCCGACTTACAATGTGGACCAACTTCTGACACCGGTCATGCAAGAGTCTCACAGCCCTGACATTATATATTGAAATGTATATTACTTGAAAATAATTCAGCTGGTGCGATTGTATTTTTCAACAATTTTAAGGACATGATAGAGTTGTTTTCATAATTAAAAATATTAACGTCTGAAATTGGGTCTAAACATAGACCATTTTGTACTTTAATGCGTTTTGAGTCTTTGTGGCTGTTTGCAGAAAAAAAATTATATAAAATGCTAGATTGATGGAAAAATATATATTGTTAGTGGTCAGCCTTTCACACAAACACTGTCATTTTCTCATGGAAAACTCAGACTCAATAGATTAATAGAAAAATGTTCACACAGCTTATAATTGTTTCATTCTATGTACAATTGTATGTGATTTTGATTGAACTGGCCTCACAGTTACTGATATTCATCCAACTGGGAGTGCAGACAAATTCTTAGACTGCACCCCAACAACAGGCATAAAGATTAGACCTTTTATTTCCTTCTTACATCTTTTCAGGTTAACTAATATAGTATTTGTGAATAAGAGGACAAAAAATATCCTAAACCTCCTTCATCTAAGACAACATCAGTGAAGTAAGATGTCTTTATTGTATTGTATTCTGTTTTATCAGTCCCGTTCCGTCCTCTTTGTTAGGGGAGATGTGCTCATGCTGGAAATCTGGATGAAGTTTGCTGTTCCTCAGATCTCCAGACAGCAAACGTGACAAGATGTTAGGGTTGGGTGCTGAATGCAGAAGATATACAGCTCTAAGCATCTTTCTTTTTGAAGTTGCTGTTTTCTTTTCGGTGTCCTGTGGGTGAAGTTAAAATCTTTGATTCTCTGTCAGTAAAAGTGTAAACAGAGAAAAGTTTGCCTGATCTGGGTCTTGAGAGATACAGCAAAGCGTCTGCTGCAAGTTGAGAGCACTAGGCTCATTCGGTATCGCTGGTTTTTGAAGCAGTACTTCTAACATTGAATGGGTTTGGGAGAGTATGCAAAAGATTTGCTCTGTTTTACTAATCATTGTGGTTGGCCTCAATCCCAGTTACACTGCTGGAACCTTCAACCTCAAACCTTTTGTTTGGATAAAAATTCTCCATCTAAACCTGAGTCACATTCAGGGTTCCTGCACAGTCCTTATAAAGTCTGGATGTGTATGGAAGGTGATAATATAATATTCAAAGTATGGATAAAAAAGTTTGAAAACATAAACTTTTTTAGAGTTTTCCCCCCTTTTTCAGGGTAAAGTTCTATTCATGTGATTTTTTTTGTCTTTGTTTTGGGTTAGGGTTGATCACCAACTAAGGAAATTTTTATCTAAGCATGAAGTTAAAGCTTAAGGAGTTTGAACAAAGTTGATGATCTGGTTCAAAATTTTCATTGGTAGATTTTTAAATTTAAAAGTTTATCCAACTGCCATTAAAGAGAAAAGGCCTTTTGCCACCATAGCTTATCCAACTTCATTCAGCATTGTGTTTTTTTTATGATTTATGTAACATACAGGTAATAAAACCCAACCAGGTAAAAGTCTGGTACTAATCTATCCAGCATATTATGAAAATGGTTGAATGATATAGAAGATTAAGTTTCTACAATGTAATTTTGAAATGTAAACTGTAGTGGCTATTTTAAAATGGCCGCTACTATAGGAATCTTGAGTAGCGGCCACTAACACAACCAAAGGCCTCTCAGTATTGTGGCTTTCATTGCCAGATTACCACATTTCCAATAAAGTGAAGCCCCCGGGGATGGTGGTCGGGTCTAAATCTTGATTGTAATCATGACTATTGCTACTTTTGTCTATTTCTATACAATTAAGTAATGCAAATGTTACAGAATATCTGTTCACATTAAAACAGTTTATCTTTTGTAAGAAACACTTAAACTCCAGCAATAGGAAGCTTTCAGTGCACTATATTGTTGCGTAACATACCTGCAGTCTGGTCGTGTCACTGGGATAGGAAGGACTTTGTAGTATATGGGTCAATTTATTTGACAAGATAATCCCCTCTAACCTGTTGTTGGATTACAATCTAAAATAAACCTGTTCACATGATAGGTCAGTGCCTGTTTAATGCTTAATCCTCCAGCTTAATGAAAGTTACCAGATGTTCTCATTAGAGCAAGACCGGCAGTGGTTTTCCCAAGGCGTATGCTGCTAAATATAACAGGCCTGAGGCTGCTAAGATGGTACTGTTGTTCAGTTTCTATGGCAACAGTTTACAGCAGGATAAACAATTGACCCGTCTGCCATAGCTGCATTTTTACAGTCTTAAAGTTGAACTGTACCAAGAAAGTCTGTCATATTGCAGATATTGGGCAGCACAGCAGACCCAAGGAATTGCAAGGGGGAGGAACGAGAGCTGCCAGTGAACAGCTATAGTTCATAAATGTTTTGGACTCCTTCTAAGTCACTTTTAACAGCCTTAGTAATTCAAACACCAAATATGCCTTCTTATGCATTAATAAAGACAGTGGAAACTGTCACAGAAGCTACCGGGTGCAGTCGTCCTTACCTTCAATCTTAGGGAGTACAGCCAATCAACACCAAGGAAAATGAATGGTGCTCCTGGAATGACTGTTTTACAAACAATAGCCAATAGAATGTCAAATACCATTCCCAATCTGCATTTTCTGAAGAATATTTCAATAAAATATCTGCAAATAATTTGGAGTTGAGCTCTACAGAAAAATCTGCAAAATCTAAATCACTGATACGTGGGGTCCACTGTATCAGCTTTTTTTTTGCATGGACTTGATGCTTAATAATGCTTGATACCAGCCAACATCACCTTTAAGAGTCCTACTGGTGTTTTTCACCAGTAGGTAATCAGTTTGATGAGCCAGCCTCACCAAAGCTGGAGAAACGGACCCAACTCAATTTCACACCCTTTTATGCAGCAGAAAGAGCAGATTCAGCACTTGAGTTGATAGGGAAATTTGAAATAACATTAATTCCCTGGACACCCACAGCACTCTACTACTGATGGACCTAAAATAGATGAGTAGTCAGAGACTGGAGAGCACTTCATTCCAGACCTGAATGGAGTGGTAATCAAGGAGGAGGCATGGCCTCTGTATGTTTCTGTTAACTCATGTTGTTGAGTAATCGAGATTGTCATGGCCCACATATTAATTGGGTTTCCATTGAAATGGAGCTAATTTATAAATCAGCATTTCAGTAAATGAGGAAAGAGACAAACGTGCATTTATTTTGGAGCTAAAAGTTAAGATTACAAATAAACTCGGGCATACTGTGTGTCAGTGTTGTGTTCAAGACCACCTAACCCAAGACCAAGACAAGACCAAGACCAGAGTGTATCGAGACCGAGACAAGACCAAGACTTTTGGGGTCCGAGACCGAGTCAAGACCAAGACCGAGGGGAGTCGAGACCGAGTCAAGACCAAGACCAGCGGCCCGCGCTACATGACACAATAAAATGTAAAATATGATCGAAATTGCTTCTCAAAATAATCTGAAAGATCCATATTACCATAAAACACCTAGATATTAAATACTTAATACATTTTACCAATATTAAATATTCCATTTATGTGCTAAAAAGTGTGATGGTCTCGTGCCATCCCTAAAAACATAACGCCCTGGGCATTTGCCCATATTGCTCATATAAGAAACCACCACTGTCTGCACCATTAAACATAGCAATTGAGGCAATGCCCTGACGGTAAATAACGCTCAACCATGAACACTGACCAAGGAGCAACAAGCAAGAAGTAACCAAACAGAAGGCGCTCATTGTGACTGTTTTCACTCTCTATCCCAGTACATGAAGCCAGGTAGTCTGACACCATGGCAGACATTACAGCTGCCACTTTGAACAAAAACAATCAAAGAGCATTGTGCATGCTCTGCGTGCTCTTTCGTTCTTGTGTTTTAGTTATTTGTTAATTTAAATTTTAACGTACATAATACAATAAAATAATGATGCAGTGTACACAGAGCATTACAAGAACAAAGAAGGGGTGTTCTGTCAGGTCAGATCACGGTGTTCTGTCAGATCAGCATACGTTGTCAGATAGTCGTACACTTAGCTCAGATATGCATACGCTGTCATTACCATATGATTTTATTTAATCAGCAACATAGAATCATGACGTAGATCATCATACACTTGGTTATTAACAGTTGTATGGCATCCAGCTGCAGCCAGACCTGCTTTAAACACACTTTGAAACTACGACAACGCATGTATATCCATCTAGTTATCACATTATGTCATATTATAAACAATTTAATTACTTATTTTCGTCATAACTTGTTGCGTATACTGACAACTACACTGACGGTCGGACTTAATGCGCATGCGCTGGCATGGTACTCACTGCATGTATGCTATTCTGACAGCGTATGGCTATGTGATAGAACACCGGCTACATCTGTCAGACACGTCATTACCATAAGATTTAATTTAATCAACAACATAGAATCATGACGTAGATCGTCATACACTTTGTTATTAACAGTTGTATGGCATCCTGACTTAGCGGTTAAGTGAGTTTTACACGGGCGTATGTTGTAGCTGACTCCAGCTGCAGCCAGACCCTGCTTTAAATACACTTTGAAACCATGACAACAAATGTATATCTATATAGTTATCATTGAAAACAATTTAATGACTTATGTTCATCATAACTTGCTGCGTATGGTGAACTGACAACTCCTCTGACGGTCGGACTTCTTAATTCTTAATGCATGTACGCTATCATGACAGCGTATGGCTATCTGATAGAACGGCTCTCAGTGAGTGACACTCCAGTCCTATCTATAAGTAAAGAGCCGTGGAGAAGAATTGACTGTTTCTGAATGTCACCTCACTATATTGGACATAGCGTTGTCCCATATACGCGACAAGTCAGTCAACACCTCCACCACATTCAGGCAGTGAGTGATAACATGTTTCATCACAATGCTTATGTGTCTCTGTACAGCTAGCTTTGATAACATCACGTTAACGGAGCTTACCTTCTTTGAGCTACTTTTCTAAGTGACGAAAAAAGTTAGACGTTGTCCCCACCGTCTGTGAAAGCGAAGCGCTGCTGAGTTAGATGTGGCCATCGGATTTCTTACTATTTATGCAGCGCTATTATATTACTGACGATTAGACAAACATTTTCTGCCGCTGAGAGGAAACCACTGCGCGTGTCCTGGAGCGCCGCGAGCGAGTGAAAGGTGGGGAGGGGAGGAAGAGGGGGAGTAACAGAAACACTTAGTTGCTTGGATTTTAATCGGTGCGTTTTGCATCCACTGAAAACAAAGATGTTAACAAATAAACTGGACAGTATGCTGTACGTTTAGTGATATTTTCACAGTTGCGGTCTTGACTGGTCTTGAAATAAAATGCCGAGTCCTCAGACCCCGAGACCGAGACAAGACCGAGACCAAATGCGGTCGAGTCCGAGACGAGACCGAGACCATCAAAAAATGGTCTTAAGACCGGTCTTAAGACCAAGACCAACTTCGAGTACCACAACACTGCTGTGTGTATTCTATTGGCTTTGAATAGTCAGTGGACATACCAATGCCTTCATTTCTTGTGACAAATTCCTTCATTTCCCACAATCCTAATTGATGCTAGCCAGTTTATTGAGCTAGTTGGGACCCTGGCACTGTTTCTTCTCCACTAGGGCAGCAACTGCACACCTGTCAGCTCTGCACAGAGATGTGACTGGTTGTGGAACATGAAACTGCTGCTGAGCAAGTTACACAACAAGCTGTTGCTCTACGTTATACATGCTAGCTAACCAAAGAGCGAGTGAATTAGTTGAGGCCACCAACTAATTTAACTAACTTAGCTGGTCATAAGGGGTTGAGGCTTTCCTCTGCCTACACCTCCCAGAATGCCATGTGCTTCTGGACTCCAGTGAAATTATCAAAATTTTACAAGACATGTTTTCTATTAACATTGGACAAAGACAGCCACAGTTGTGGAGGTAACGTGACAAATTGTGAAAAACTTTAAAAACAATTTTCACAAGGCAGTTTGCATGTTTTTGGGCTGTAAGAGAAAACTCAAACACCCAAAAATTTAACACAGCCGGGTTATTATACATTTCACCACTTAAATATTGTTTTACATTAGTTTATTTATAGTGGAAGTTCTTTGTGAGTTTTTAACGTAAGCAAACAGAAATTCTGGAGGAAGTCGTTCGGCTCTGCTTTAGGCTAGCAGCCTGTGACCATTTTTGTTTTTCGTGGACTTCAAGATTGCTTGTGTGACAATGTGTGAGCTCAAGGCTGTCAATATACATAAACTCACATAGTGTTCATTTATTTTAAAAGTAAAATTTGTTTTTCCCACAGAATGATGTAGTTATTTAAACACAAACGACGCAACAAAAGACAGTGATGGGAGAAGTGAAAAGTGTGATAGCAGAAAACGGATTTGAGTCATGTGTTTACCTGCCAATGGTCCTTTTTTCCGAATTGTTGCCTTAGCAACAGCAGATTCTTGTGTTTGTGTGTGCTCCTCTGGGCTCCAGTGTGAGCCTGTTTGAGACAGGGGATGTAATTCTGCCTGTCACCAGAGCAGCCCAGAGCCGACTCCTCAACTGCTGGTTGCCAAGAGACCAGACAGACACATCCTCCGCCTCTTCAATGAGAAACCCTTTTTCACTAGATTCCTAAAACCTCTCATAGACTAGGATTTTATTTATTTTCGGGCAAATTTCTACATGAATACGTCTGTTTGAATCTCATGAATATGGGCCATGTCAGAGTCTCTGACATGAAAGAAATGAGCTCTGCTAGCTAGATCATGTAAAATGTACTTTAAATAAACTTTTTACAGTCATATTAATCCTTAGGTTTTTTTGTTTTTACATTGCATAGCTATAGGAACGTGATGGACAGACTTATTTAATCTTTCCCTCCCTGTCAGCCTGTTATAGCTCAGGCTGAAGTGAATGTTATAATTATTAAACACAGCTGGTTCTTATGCTGTTAATAGAGAAGTACTGTTCTGGCTGCTGATACTCATTGGTTAAGCAAAGCTAACAATGCCATTTGTGCTATAAAAGAGTTGAACCCAAAATTCTTCAGACCTCTGACAGATTTTGGATTTTTGTTGACACAAGACATTTGTCTTTGATAGATGTGTATCAAAATATGATAAAATATGCAACACAAGTTCTTTTTTTCGATCTGAATTTATTTACATTTTATTCAAAATGTTTTGTCCAAAATTATTTATAACATTCTCAACAATCAACTGGAAATTCTTTTTTGATATTATATTGACAGAACCACCTTATGTGTGTTTCCATTATATGAGGATTTATCTTTGAGACTGGAACACCAGCTTGCCATCACCCTGATCTCTAACTCCCTCCACAAATTCACCACATTCACATTGGGACTGTGTCTGGCCTACTTCAAAATAATACGAACGAGTCAGAAAAACTCGTTTCAGTAAACTTTATGTTTCAGTGGAAAGATTTTTTGAAACATAAATCTGCCAGATGTGTGGATACTGTTGTTTAATTTACATCGATACATATTATGGGACTGGGCAATGCCTATCAGATGCTGTAGTGAGGTGCACTTGCAGGTGCTATTACTATGCATTCTGTTGCAAAAATGGTTGTAACACTGTTAATTTTTTATCCCATTTCTATAAAATATATCTTAATTTAAAACTGAGAAAATTGTGGATGTTTTGATATGTGAAATACACGTTCTTCTACCTAGACATAAATTTATAAACAGTTTGGTTTCTGTCTGTTCTGTTAAGATGCAAGAGAAGACTAAACAAAGTTCACCTTTGTATTAGGCAATTAATTTGATATTACATAATTGCCACTGTAGTAGCCACAGTTTGTAACATACTTTATTAGTCTACACCTTTTGTTTCTACAGAAGGTGGAAAGCTTAGAATAAGAGCAACAGAAATGCAAAACGAGAATAAAAACTTTAATTATTTCTTATGTGCAGACAGTTCATAATCGTTTCATCTGAAGGCTGTTCTTGGTCTTTACATTTAGAAAGTGTAATTTATTAGTAATTTAGCTTTTACTTTGTAACATATCAGTGCTGCTTGCTTTCCAAATGAGAATCTGCTCTGTGGTGTAACATTGCAGTGTGTGTTTCTTTTTCTCATACAGTGAGCCTGTGATGACGGAGGTGGAGCCTGTACTGGACTTTGCCTCCTCAGGGCGCTCTGGGAGGAGAAATGCTCTTCCGGACATCCTCGGATCTCCAGCAGGAGTGAACCCCGGCGACCTGCCTCTGAAACTGGCCGAACTCTCTCTCGAAGGTTTAAAAACTTTCTTTTGCTTTCCTGGTTTATTTTCTTCAATTAAACTCTAAAATGTTCTGCAGATTTTGAAAATGTTTGGTTTTAATAATCTCCTCCTAATGAATCCTAATCAGGAAAACAAAACCTATGATTATATGAGTCAGTTCCCTCCACAAAGTCAGATATTTTTCTCGTCTTTTGGGGGAAAATAGTCTGATTATAACAGCATTTTAAAGAGTTCAGAGTCACACTCCCTAACACTGAGTGTCACTCATTGTACTTTATCTCCTCATTTTCATCCCACTTAAAATCTGTTGTCTTTGTGAGCCTTAATTTCCCAAAATTAAGAGAAACACATTGAACTATTGTTTATTAGGAACGGCACCACAAGGCATTTGAGCTTAGCAGACCCTAATGACTGGCACAGGTCCTGTATACCTTTATATACCTATACCTTCTTATTGGTGATACGACTGATATATTAAAATAGACGACCACATAAAAATGCCTATGATGTCATGTACTCTTAAAAAGCCTCTTTAGACCTTTGGAAGAGAAGCAGGCCCACAGCATCACAACTGCACCACCATACCTGACAGTGTCCGTGAGGTCCTTTTCTACTCATCTTCTGTTTTAAGCCACCAGGAGTGCTTATTAGAGAAAATCTCTAATTCTCATCTGGCTAAAGCAGGCAGCACTCCAGCATGGTGTGTAGAAAGTGTCTGGTGGTTGCTATGGAGATTTAAAGACCCCAAGACACCAATCTTTGCTGTTGTTTTTGAGTCTCCCTTCTCTCTGTGTGTGGTGACAAAATAAACCTGGACGCTTCTCCAGGACAGGGGCGAGTTACTAAACATAGTGGGAAATGGTTCGTGTCATATTTATACCCCAGGAAAACAGAAACTATCTAATTAGAAGTTCCTAGTGACCCTGATCAGTTCAATAAAGTCAGAGAATTATGTCCGTTAAATTGATTTCCTGAGAGCTACCAGCTGTCTAGCTACCATAAACTTTGGTAAGGTATCTGTGTTTTTGGTGGTAAAGTCCAGTTTTCACTGTGTTCGCAGATGGCCCGGGAGGAGCTCAGTCACCCACGGCAGAGGAGACCCCCGCGCCACCGGAGGGCTCGGAGGAGAAAAACGGATCGTAGACGCTTGTTCATTAACTTCCCTGAGGACGATGCAGAGGTCAGCTGAGCGGAGTGAAGCAAGGAGCGACCTGTGGAAGAACGAGCAACGATCCGCGGAGAGTTTGCCTGTGTTGCGCAGCAGCAGAACCACAGGGGGGGAGGGAGACAGAGGGACTCCCGAGAGGACCGACACCTGGAGCTTTGTGCTGGTTAACACTTCGCACTATCTGAAAAGGTTCAGATGACACTCGGCTGGTGTTTATCTGTTCAAAGGTGACTCGTACAAACCGCTGAGAACACAACCTGGAGAATCAAAGGGACAGTAAAAGATTGCACACTGTACAGGACTATTTTTGTATGATTTATTTAAAACTAAGGAACTCGTTGCTGTAATTTCTCCTGATTTACTGATTTTGGTTTTTGTCATGCTGTGTGTTTTTCCAGTTTTCACAGGATTTGGAGTTTGACAGATTTGAACCTTTTTCACCCATTTGAGTACAACCTGATGGTAACTAACCAGAGTGAAATAAGGAACTGTTTTGGTTGTTTCACACAGATATGCTGTAACGTTTAGGGTATTTTCACACCTAATAGTCCTGTAGACTCAGTTCGACTGCAACATTTGTTTCATTTGTAGCTGTTGTACTTCTCTTTCACACAGCACTGTGTAAAGCCAACCAAATACTTTGAAACACTTGTTCCTTTCCTCGCCTGCGGGGGCGCTGCACCAAGAGCAACTGAAGGAAATGACACAAAACCCTCTGAGTGCAGCTTCCTTCTTCAGGAAATGTAAACATAAATGGAATGGCATCAGATTCTAGCAGTTGTGGAATTTCTCTTCTGTCTTTGTAAAAGACCACAAACCGTTTCTCCTGTTAGAGCTACACTCATGCGTTTCTTTTAGTTGTATTTACCCAAAATTCCCTGCGCTGTAGTCCACTTCCAGTCTCTGATCCGCTTGGTGCTTGCACCAGAATTCGCTTCAACCGAACCCAGACCAAGGGTTTTATAGGCAGACCAGAGTTCACTTTTTAGTTTGGTTACACATTCACTCATCCCCAACCGAACTGGAGTTGGATTAAAGAGGACTGAACATTTCTGGTGTGAATGCACCCTAAATAGGGATAATCTGCTGTATGTATTCAGACCTGAAGCTGGGCTGCAATTGTACAGTTTCTACCTGTTAGACTGTTTCAAGTCAGAAACAAGCTGACCATGCAATGAGGTGTGAGTGCTTTGGGGGGGAAAATCCACCGTGGTTCCACATCTTGAGACATTCCTCTAGAGAATGGTGTTCTACTGCCACTGATGCCCCAAACTCTTTTATAGCACTGCTAATATAATAGTTATTTCAAATTTCTTCAGAATTCTGACGAAGGCTGCTGAATTTTACAAATGTATAAAAGTTTGTGCCTAGTGGCAACTTCGCTGTAAAGTACTGTTATCTAATGACTTTGGGCTACTGATATTTCCTCAGATTTAATTGGCGGTCCATGTTTACTACTGTGGGACGTGTGGACCTATTCTGTGTTAGCTGTTTCTTCATCCCAACTCCGGCATATGCCCGCTGCAAACAATGTGTTTTCCCCGCAGGGAGAGCGCTGGCCGTCTGCCTCTCCAACCAGAGGAAAGTCTGTTCGTTATCAACACAATGAGCGCGAGCTGTGAATTGGCCGCGGGACTGAGCGCCACAAACAGACACGGAGTCCCGCCTCGTCAGCTAGCAGCTAGGCTACTGTATATAAACCGTACTGTAGTGTAAAAACGTCATACGTCACTGCGTGTGTGCTTACCAGACCATACCCACAAAGAAACTCTATTGTGTAATTGTGTCTATTGGGGTGTGTGTGTCTGAGTGGACGTTATCTCACTAATGCAACAAGGTAAGCCCTGCGCTCCCATTCAGATGCTGAGTTTCACTGAGATGGTTTTCACTGGAACCGTCTCAAGGAACCAGACGTGTATGTTGTTTAGTGGTGCATATGTCTGACTTAGCTGGACTGAATCCATAATGTTGATTCTATCTGGTGGTGAAAATTGCCATAATAAACCCACAGGATTTATGTATTCCTTTGTGTGTGTAATATCATTTCTCTGGTGGGATTTTTTTTTTCTTTCTTTGCTTTTACTGATCCAGATTTCAAAATTCTATATTTATCCCAAAGGGGAATTAACTCCTGTCATCCAAGTGTCTTCAGAGAGTCGTTGTGGATGGTGATGTGGGCAGGTAGGAACTCCAGTAGCAGTCAGTCTTTCAACGAATTTGAATAAGCCTCTGACTCTTGTTGTCTCATGACAGTCATGACATTGTAAAGGCTCATGTGGGCAGCAAGGGCCGTGTTTTACAGTAATATGTCTTGAATATAGATCTGTCATGATAAAGTTTACTCGACACTGAATTCTCCCAGTAATTGATAAATGAGAATATTGTTGTTTTGAGGCCATTTACAATATTAATAATTGAGTTAAATGTATTTGCATGGCCCATTTCAACAACGTGTTTTAAATAATAATTTCATTGATTAATGGAATTATAATGCAAGTTTTTCCTCTCAAAGACAAACTTTAATTTTGTAAAGAGATAACACTGAACTGGAAGATATTTAAAATATCCAAAATAAAAACAATACATTAAATGGATATAGGATACAGAGAAACTTGTCAAAGATAAAACTAAATAAGGCCTCAGGATGTTAATGTCAAGTTTGAACATAATTACAACTGCTTCAATCTAATGCTCCAGTTAGGGAAATTTTATATAGATCAGGGAAAGTCCTCCAGATCTCTCTCAGACTTCTAGGTTTTGTAAGTAGACTTGTAGATACTTTAACTACCAATAGGAAAATGGAATTCAGATTGCTGCACTTTCAAAGTTTATTTTGGAACAATCCGTAATGACAAGAATTGTGCCTTTAGTTATCAAACAATGTTAATTTGCTACATTTTGTTTGTAGAATGTTGTAAACGTAGGTGCTTGGGGTCACTCATTTTCTTAATTTGCTTATCCGGTTTCAGAGGATGTTGACAGTTTTGAAATGTTCCACAGCGGCAGCAGCGCCTCCTGCTGCTGTGGAACATGACTGCAGGCTGCCCACACCTGAAAAGATCCACCGGGCAGAGAGTTTTACTGTAGATTAGGATGAGGAGGTGGAAAGTAATCCAGACTTTCTTATGTTAGGTGTCATAAAAACAGGATAGCATTTCCAGGATGGCTTGACGACTGCACCGCTCTTCACCTGTCCTTTACATAATGCTGCAGTTCCTGCTGCCGTGCAGCAGATGGCGGCATCACCCGCATCATCCTTCAGCCTGATGCCTCCACAAAGATGGGAGGATTTCTTCTATCTGTGGAGCAAACAAAATGACGGAAATTCTATTTCGGCTCTAATTTGGGCAAAAAATGAATAAATAATATATATATATATATATTTTTTTTAAAAGCAGTTTTGAATGGATTTGCTGTAAAAGCTCATCTTCAGACAGCAGTTTGAAGGTGTCAGGTTGACAATTATGCTCAAGTCCTTTACGTCCTTCTAGCCAGTGAGGAGGCTGAGTCGGACACACCCAGACTGGTTATTTTTCATAGGTCAGCCTCAACCTGTGGAGGAGGTCTGTGTTTGTGTGTTTGCGTGTGTTTGTGTGTGTTTCGGTGCATCCAGAACCCTTGTGCTTCTTTGCAGTCAGAGACACAGGACTCAGATGTTTTAGACGCTGATGCTCTACTGCTCATTAAATATGTAACAAATGTTCCTCCTGCACATGGCAGCATGATTTTAATAACTCTGGCTTCCAGTTTTTGTTCTTGCTTAAATATCTTCCTTTGTCTGCAGTCTCAGACATCCTCCTCCCTGTAGCTCTGAGGTGGCTCCCTACACCCTCCTGCTACGACGTAACTTGTTGCCAGGGCAACCTGGCCTTGTGAGAAGCTCGGACCTTGTTTCATTACATGTAATCACACTGTCACAAGGAATCGGTTTAAGGACTTTTGCCTCCAAAAAAAAAAAAAAGAGTGCTTTATTTGCATTTCATGCTAGCTCGTAGTTCGCAGAGCTTCCACCCTGCAGCTTTTCACCATGAGAGATGATAAGGAGATGACAACATGTCAGGCTTGATCTTCCAACCAGAACCTAAAAATAGCTGTAAACATTTAGGCTTTTGCTATTCATACATGACTTTGCAGAAAGTTCTCAATAATGCAGCAGAGCAGACAGCCGTCTCTTGCTACATAATTGAAGAACACAACATCAGTGGTCAGCTGTTGGCTTTCCTCAAGGAAATCTCTAATTGCCTGTGGCTCCTCTCACTAGCAGATTAGAGCCAAACCCTGCCTCATCAATCGAAGCTAAATGAATGAAGAGCAGGAACAGCCTTAGAGCTTCTCACATATCTCTGTCTCCGTTCAAGTGAGCTGAAGACCGATGATGGTTCTGTGGAGGAGACAAAGAGTTGCAAAGACAGAAAGAAAGACGAAGATGAGACAGGCACTGAGGCCATGCAGACACAGGACACAGGCAGGCGGCCCAGCCAACGGAGGATTTCACGTGGAAGCCAACGTGCCGAATCTAACATGAGAAAACCAAGCAGCAGAAAAAAATAGATGCCAGACATGAGAGGGAGAAAATAGGAGGGAGGGTGGAGCATGGTATGACGACACTTCTTATCGAGGCAACATTCTGTTTCTTTGTCATTCATCAAAATGGGAAAAATGGAGCGACAGATCAATAGTCGGGTTGGTGCTGCGTCTGCAGTGATGAGCAATGATGTGTCTGAAAGTGAAAAGAGAGCTGAGTTAAAAGACAAAGCTCTTGATTTACCCGTTGATTTACTTTCCTAGCCTCAACTATGGTCATGAGCTTTGAGTCACGACCAAAAGAATGAGATCTCAGATACTAGCAGCCAAAACGAGTTTCATCACCAGGGTATCTGAGCTCTCCCTTAGAGATAAGGTGAGAAGCTCAGACTCGGAGTAGAGCCACTGCTTTTCCATGCTGAAAGGAGCCAGTTGAGGTGGCTTGGGAATCTGGTGAGGTGTTCCAGACACATCCCTTTGGGAGGAGGTACTACGGAGGGACTATGTCTTTCTGCTGGCCTGGGAATGGCTTGGGGTTACCCAGAGGAGCTGGACCAAGTGGCTGGCGAGAAGGAGGACAAAAAGATTTGTATTGAAACGTGTTTGATGTCACATTCAACAAATCACTATAAGCTCCACTCTAAACAAAGGAAAAATAAAAAATATTCATGGCTGGGAATAAATGTTCGGAATATCACTGGATTAAAAATTCATTTCCAACTTTTCCAATTTACCAAAAACCCAAATATTGAAATAGAAGGCTTTAACCTAGACTGGTAAAAACCACCCCCTTGTTATAGGCTTTGCTTTGTAGAGAGTGTCTGGACTCGCATTTATTGAGAAATGATTGCTTCCTGGAAACATAGTCTGGTGAAGTTTTAAACTTTACTAACTAACACTAACGATTGGATATAACAGTACCACTGCGAAGAAGGAAGTGCTGAGCTGAATGTGTCTGATAATGCTAATTCAATATTAGGAAGCATGGCCAACATGGACAATACGGCTTCATTCACTTCCTCCGCTGTCATTGTTAAAATACAGGCAGAGTATAATTTTAAAATGGCACAGAAAATCAACGTCATCATTCTTCTGTTCACTCATTGGCCTGATAGATATTCTAACTACCAGAGAAGATCCAGGTCAAATGGAGAAATCTTTGACGGAGCATCTAAGGGAGATGAGCTTTGAGCAGAATTATGTAGGAAGCCAATGGCCAGGCAAGTTTTAGAGAAGGAATGCTAAAAGTTAGCCAGCTGTCCTCACTGCCATCTCTGCTGAGAGGAGAATCTCTGCACAACAGCTGTTGGAACCCACCTAATGGGAGTTCTATGGAAGGGAGGAAGCATCTGGCTAATCTGGCCCAGCTTGTTGGATGATTCTTCACTTTGAATCACGGTGAATCTAACTGAACCCAAACAACAAGAGCAATACTTAGCAGATCCTGGGAAGGAAAAACTGGAGATCCCAACAAAAACTGTATTTAAAAACAAAGCAGAGAGAACACAAAAACAGCTTCACACCTGACTCATAAGGCCTGCTTCCAGTTGGCAGAACTTCTTGGTTCAGTATGAAGCAGATTGCGAGCATCGCTCTGCATCCTGTAAATTGGGTTAGGATTGGAAAAATGCACCAAGATAGGACAGAATGGTGGCCTCCTTTATAATCCTGCATTCATGTTCTTGAACAGAGCGGATCTGAACACAAACAGGGTATGTCAGGAACAGTGTGAGTGGTTTGATACAACATAGACATGGCTGCTTTTAAGTTGGGTTCAGCTGCTAGCGGCTTTACAGAAACATCTTCATCCTCCAGTCACAGATGGAGTCTGGGAAGTGTTTGGCCACATGGCAGCAAGCAGCCAATTAGACAAATGGAATTGTTTTTCTGTATTTTCTCTACATCATCCCTTAAAGTCACAGCAAGAGGAGAACCAAGTGTAAACAAGGTGTAGATAATAATATCCCCCTGGCTAGGGGTTGCATTCCCAATCAAGGGTACCAATACATCATCGTCTCAGTTAAAAACATGAAGAAGGTAATATCCAAAATATAATTGCTCCCCTAGTTAGATTGCGAATTAACTAATGAACCACCAGTGGCCACATCCAGGTCTGATCACTTACATAGTCTACTTCCTGACTGCAGGAAGTAGTCTGAAAGATCTCAAAAAGTTTCAATCTTCCCACGCTAGTATCGATCCAATACTGATACAGACTTGGTACCGATAATATCGATATCTTAGATCGATGCGCCAACCTCTAAAATGCGTCATTGAGAATAGATAGGAGAATGTCTAACTTGCGAAAGAACGAAACAAGAAGTGTTTACATTTTTTAAAAATTTAAACTTCTCACTTATGTAATAAATTGAATTCTGACATAAGTGAGAAGTTTGATTGATTTACTTATATTTTACTTTAATTTAGAAACTGAAAAAAGTGATTTTTTTATTTTGTGAAATAATATATATGGATGTAAAATTTGGCAAAAATTTAAGTGAACAGGATACCTTGGTATTTATAATGACACCATGATATCAAAATCAATTAACTTTAAATCAAAGTTAAATCAATTAATTTTGATTTAATTGGTTGATGCAACCAATTAAATCCTGCCCTATAACTTAATTGATCATTCCATGCTATCTATTTACCAATGACTGTCATAAGATACTCTCAGCTATCCTTGTTCTGACTGTTTCATCATGATCAGAACTACAGGACCACAAGGATTGGATGGGTCCAATTTCAGCTCAAAAAACCTTTTTAACTCCATACTCTCATGCAGACAATAACCTGATTATTATAGCTGATAGCTTAATGGTTTATATGGGAATGATGAAAGTCAGGCTAAAGCTGATGCTGGAGGACCCAAAACCTCTTAGGTATAGAAAATATGCAGACTGTGGCAAGGCTATGGAAACAACCCAGTGCAGATTACTGCTGGCTGTGTGGTAATCTATGAGCAGACTGGTGATCAGTGACCCCTCTTGAGTAGAGTTAAGTAAGTGGAACCAAAGCATCATTCTAATCTCCTGTCTTCAGAGGAGGAAGGAGACTGAGACTATAAGCAGTAAGTGGACTGGAACTAATGTTGTCAGGTTTTTCCTCCTCGTTTCTCTCTCTTTAGTGCATTCCCTTCCTTTCTCCTGATTTCATTCTTTGTCCGGGCCTGGATCACAAGGCTGCCAATGCACACATGCTCCCACAACCAAACATATGACATCATCCGAGCCTCAATGGGGTGGAGACTGGCAGAGTAAGCCTTGTATCCCAAACGCACGGGCATACACACAGTGTGTTGTTCAATCTTCAAAAGAATTGCATTGCCTTCATTCATTTTTCATCATTTTTCATCATTTTTACAGCCTAACCCTGCCTTTTACCTTAGACCTTAACCCATTACCACTCCACACTAACTCTAAATCTAACCTAAACTCTATTCACACCTTAGTCCAAAATTGAACCCCTAACCCAAAAAATTACACTTCTTATAGGGCCCGGGCTTTGGGACCATTAAGGAGTAGTTGGTTAGGAAAGTGAACCGTGCACTTTATCAAAAATGAAGACCACACATACACACATATTCTTGCACTTTCATCCAACTGAGGACTTTGAATAGACTTCCATTAATTATAGTAACTGCATTTATGCCTAACCCAGACATTTCCCCTAACCCTAACCATTATTAGTCTATTCCTAACCTTAACTAAAACTTTATTCACACCATAACTCTAAATCTAACTAGTTGACCAGTAGAACTGCAAATAAGGTGAGGACCAGGAGAAGGTCCCCACTAACTACAAATGGACTCTGTTTGTTGGTAGATGTTGTGAAACGGTCCTCTATGTGTAACATATACAAGTACATGCACATACATACACACACGCACACACACAGTGTGTCTTTCTATCTTCACAAGAACTTTGCATTGACTTCCATTCATTTTTCATTATTTCTACAGCCTAACCCTGACCCTAACCCTATTTGGTCCCATAAGGAGCAAAGGGTCCTCACAATGTAGCAGTTATTCAGAAAATGATCCTTACAGTGTATCAAATACAAGGCCACACAAATACCCACCAGAACGGTAGGACTCCTCACCCTCTAAGCTCTCTGTCAGACGACTCTGCTTGGCATCACTCCGTGGACCTGACCCCTCTCACTTAGGGTCATACACTCTATGACTTCACTAATCTCTACCATCTATACTGTCTGCCATGTTTACTCTTTAGTAAAGCCCCAGTGCCTTCTCCTCTCCAGTCATTTCACCAGAATAGACTGAGACCTTCTTAATTGGTTTTTGTCAACATCAAACTGCACTGTAGCATTGTAGCATAGCACCAGGCCCTGCTGCATCTCATAAATCTTTTACTGCTTAAAGGTCAGTGAGTTCATTGTCAGCCATGGTCCTTTATGTGTACCCCTACAATTTCTACATTACTTCAAGCTAAAAGTAACTGTGTAAGAAAATACTCAAGCAAGAGTAAAAAAAATACAGCTGAGAGACTATGAGACTATGATGTAAAAACATGTTTGAAGGCAAGATTTGAAAAAGGAACAGTCCCAACTCCTGCTGAGTGGCAGTCTCCTTTGATGATTTTATTTTCATTTGGCACTTAAATGTTTCAGACCATTAAAAAGTGACATCAGACAAAGATAACCCAAGATAAAAATATAATTATATATTTTAAAGGGGCAATATTATGTAAAATTGACTTTTTAAAGTTTTACATCATGTTATTATGTTATTCCCTCATCAAAAACATACCTGTGGTGTTGCTTTGATTCTTTCATGTTTGCATGTTTGAGAAATCCTTTAATCTCCATTCAGCTGTCCAAAACACCTGGGTGGACCTAGCTCCGCCTTCCAGGCACAGCTCCTCCTCTAAGCTGCTGTTCCTAAGAGATGCCACAGAGCACCCCTCTCACCTCAACTCCCTCAGACTCGCCAGCAGCAATTAGCAAACACCTGATGGAACCTCTCATCCGCTGAGCTCATTATAGGAGCTACTTCTCAGAGCAATGCTGGTAAAAGCACCGATAAAGAGTTAATAGAGGAGCAGCTATTTTATGATGATTTCCTGAAGGTGGAGTTTCAGAAAGAAAATGAGTTTCAATCTAAAGGCAAGTAATGCAAGTTCACCTCATATTTGTAAATAAGGGAAAACATGAGATACATCTTCTGTAAATTCACTTTGTTAATGTGAGGCCTTGTTTAATTAAATTATGAAACCATCTTATTTCTTGAGTCTCTCACACGAATCTCAAATTTCACTTCTCAGTCAGATAAAAAAAGAAGCGAACAGTATTTCAGAAATAAATATCACAGACTAAATAAATATCATCAGAGCTGGCCAGCATGAGATTACACCGATAAATAAACTGCACTGAGCTTTGCAGGCAGACATCTGGCTTGTTTGACTGGATGTTGATATGATAAAATGATTCCAACACTAATCTCCTAGTTTAGGATTATGAATATTACACACCAACAAACGTCCATAGCAGTGGTTTTACACACATCTACTTCTCAGCCTAATGAGATGCGTTCATTTTTCAGAGGCCATCTGGAGGTAATCTGCAAATCTTTGTTCTATTCCCTTTATTTAGATTTCCATTATCACCAGCCACTCCCTCTCATCCCTTTGTTTGTTGCACTTCTTCTGTCTGCCTTGGGACTGACATCAGACTCCCTCAGGACTCCAGTGATGGTAACAAGCCCTGATTCAACAACAACCAGCTCCATTGCTGGTTTATCTCTATCATTTTGTAGGCAGTGGCATCTCGGTATCCTATCCATCTTTACCTTCCTTCTAACATGGTTGAGACCACACATGCCCAAACAATGGAGGAAGCATTTCTTAAAGGCAGGAATGTCGGCTTATGTTTCTGATCCACCATAATCAGATCTCTTGACCTAAAGAGATCTGATTATTTTTTGCACCTTTCCCACCTCCAAGTTTGCAAAGTCTGTGTTATTTATCTCTGTACTTTTTTAAAGGTGACTTATTCTGCTTCCTTGAAGAGGTTAGGATAGGTCTATGGGTTACAAAACATGCTCATTACATTGTTTTTGTGCAAAAATAATTAATAGGTGCTGAGATTCTAGTCTGCTCGATTCTGGCTATTTTGAGCTCCTTTCAGAATGAGCTGTCACTTTAAATCTAAACAAGCTGCTGCTGGCCATGCCGCCCATTCAACATTTACACTTGTACTTGAAATGGCTGTAAACAGATGCACAGTTATGCAGCCGTACATCTTAGAAAAGCAGAAGTGGAACCTACTGGACAGCCAACCAGAATGTGATAAGCGGTTTCTGGATGGTAAGTCAACAACAAAACACTTCTCTTTCGGGTTGAGCATGGGTTGCTAGGTGATGGGTTGGCCTTTGCTGAGGTTGCTAGGTAACAGGGCAGTGCCTGCTGATTTGTGACATTACACAATCGACAGATACTGGAATGGCTCATTTTTCAGACACCAAAAATAATGAATTTTATGCCAGAAAACAAACTGAGTGATTTGACCCCTTTAAACAAGCAAACAAAAATTGATGCTCAAAATAATTGGGCCCCTAAACTCTTTGATCATCAACAAATAAGTGACACAGCCAAAGCAAACAGAAAGATGATTGAGAGCCACTCTAACCCCAAACCTTGAGGCCAAAACGTCGCTCTGTGGCTGGAAACATAATCTTTAAACCCTTCAGAAAACACTGTAGACTTTGTGTGAGGAGGCCTGCGGTGTATTAGTGGAAACATCAATGCAACACTAAAATGAAATATTTATCATAAGTGTGAATGCCTTCAAACACTCAAATACAGCAGACTCTGGTATTTGCAGGGGTTAGGGACAACAACTGGCTAAAATGGCTAAAATCCACAAATATTTGAGACCTCCCTCTATTTATTGTCTATTTAAGTACTTCAAGCATCACGTATACCTCAAAATGTGTAGTGGTATAGAAATATACATAATTTCACACGAATAGTTTCCAGGTGAGAAGTTCCAGTGGTAACCATCATTGCACCACTGCAGAAGCTGACATCTACAGCAGGGGTGTGCAAAGTGTGAACAGTTGCAGAATAACTTTATGTGGCTCCCAACTGCAGTTTAGGAATGGTACAAATTTGACCCTCCAGTGAATAGTAGAGGTGGACGGATCAATCCAAATTATCGATAACGATACCAAGTCAGTATCAATATTGAATACTAGTGTGCTTTAGTTCAGATTCTCTTGAAATTTTATTGTTTTTATGTTTGTTTATGTTTTGTTTCGATTTGCTCTCAAATTTGTTTTTTTGCACTTTATTTAGGAAGAGACTCCACACATTTTTCACATTCACATTTATTTTTATTAATTCAAAGGAAAAATCACAAACTGACATCTTGGTCAGAAGTGTGATGACGTATCAAATCTATATAATGAAAAGTATCAGGAGCGGCAATACTGGCACTCTATTTACTTGGTATCAGATCAATACCAAAATACAGATTTTCACACACCTTTACTCACTGACTCTTTTTGGAGACAGTGGAAGTGGACTGATCAGTCGAAAAATATTGATAATGTCAGTACCAGGTTGATATCAGCATCAGAACGATACTACCGTGGTAAAGTCGATTTTAAGGTTTCAGATTCCATCTTGAAATACTATTTTTATTGTATTTTTTTGTATTGTACTCTACCTCAAAAATAAAAAAAACAAACAAAACAAAACAGAAATTCGATTAAGCTTTTCTTTATTTTGGTTTATTTTCTTTTTTTTTGTTTATATATTTTTTTCTGACTAATATTAGCAACTTCTAATTATCTATATCAGTGCCATATTAAAAAAAATACAAAGAATTGGAAACATTAACTGCACCCTTATTTTCCAGTGAGTGCTGCGGTCAATTTTGCACGTGTTGCAGCCATTTCTCAGACACGTATGCAGACTCTACACACATCCAGGGAAGGTGGGGGCAGGGATGCTGGAATCTCTTCCAGACGGCCTGCAGCCTCCCAGAAAGAGAGAGAGAGAAGCAGCTGAGCTGGTGATGATGTAACCCACCGTTACATAAAGTTATCACAACTAAAACACAAGAGCAGCATCTGGTTAACATGAGACAGACGACGTCCTTTTCCAATGCATTACTGGGCGGATTAGCTGGAAGGTTCGGCACCCTGCTACAGCTAGCATCCTAATAATGTGCTGCAAGTGGGATCTGTGTATCTGCTGCAACTAGGCTAGCTGGAGATTAGCCTAGCACTCCACATGCTAACTCCTGAGGATCCCCGTCATGCTTCTTATCGTCATGACAATCAGATCATGCTCCCTCTCTATCAGCTCTCTGCTCCATCCTACCAGCTTTGCTGATGGGAGAGGCAGAAGGGGCGGGGGGAGCAGTGGTCCGCTCTCTGTTTGTGTGTGCTGAAAAATGGGTCAGCGACCAACATGCTACAGCGCCTCTGAGAGCAGAATGCTGCTCCTGTGCTGTGTGTTCCAGTGGATCAGCTCCTGCTGCATTAGAAACATCATAGGTGAAGCACAGCACCTGTTGATCACATTCCCGCCATGTGTCCCCATCGTACAGAAACGTTTACACATCTTTCACAATACTTGAAATCTCAGTGTCCCTAAAGCCAGAAAAATGATTCTCATTAAATAAAACTTGTTAAATTTGAAAGAAGAGATTCTTGATCAAATCCCAAATTTGATACTCGCTGGCAAACTTTGACACTCACTGGCACATAAACACAAAGTCTAAAAGTATTTCTCTGTCTGACTGGAGCAGCGGAGCACCCTGCCATACACAGCTCCTCAGACATAGGGACCAAACACGGATTGAGGACCAGGCAGTGCTTTAGTCATGCACTCCAGATTCATTGACAGAATAAAATAAATAATTAAAAGCCAGTTCCACTGACAAAACAATTATTTTGTCTTTGGTAAAAGACCACAAGCCATTTGTCTTGCTAATGCCAGCACATTTATTTGGTTGTATATTGCAGAATGCCTTGCAATGTAGTCTGCTTCCTGCTTTTGGAGTGGTCTCCAGTCCACTGATACTCATTTTGCATTTGAGCCGCACCAGAGTTCACTTCAACCAAACGCAGACCGAGGTTTGTAGGTGGACCAGAGTTCACTTTTTTAATCGGCATCAGAATTCGATTACGTATTCACAACTCCCCAGATGAACCAGACTGTCTAAGCAGACTGTAGTTGGATTAAAGCAGACTAAGCAGAACTGCCTTGAATGCACCCTAAGGGTTTGAGGAATTTGACAGAGGCCTTGGAAGAGCATCTTCAAAAAGTGCGGTTCTCAGCAGCAATTGCTGGTCTGGTGTAGTCAGTGTTTTTTAAAAGAAGGTCCAAAGAGAGTGAAGGCTGACCTGTCGTCTTGTACAATTGAAATTGCTGAAGAAGTCAATGGAAAAGCAGTAGGATGATGCCCAACATTTCTTACTGCTTTAGTATTCATGTAAGTACGAACCACATCATGGAAAAATGTCATTAAAGAAAAGAGCTATAAATATGACAATACCCTCTCATCAAAACATGATGGATTTTAACCAGTAAACAGCATTTGAAATACAGAATAAAGTCATCCCCACTGCCCAGGATCACTCAGTCCTGTCATCAGACACATTGCAAAGGTTTAACGATTCAAATTTGATTCAAAGTTTTTAGGTTATTACAAACGTCATCTGAATTAGAGATTAAATTTCATGATTAAATTAACATCGATGTTGTGGAATCCACTGCATTGGGTGGATACGTGAGTCTCCAGATAGCAGCACCATTCTGATCAGAGGATGAGCTGCTCTGCATCAGAGGTGTCATCTACATGAATGGCCCAATTTTCACACACCACAATGCAAATCATCACAAAAAGAAGACTAGGTATTCAAAGATCCCAGGAAACATGATGACTCACCTGGTCAGGATGTTTCATTCCATCCCCATCTTGTGTTGTGATTTATAAGTGTGCAATTTGCCATTTAAAAAATAAATTTGCTTAATGCAAATATGCCAATGAAAAAAAACCCTCAAAATAAAAAATTTTGGCACAAAGATGAGATTTTTTTTTTTTTTTTTTTTTTTTTTTACCATATCAAAATTGTTTTTGCAAAACTGCCATGTAAACACTATTTTTGCATCACATGAGTCACATGATCAGCAACCGGATGTTGCCACTGGTGCAAACCATGAAGAAGACGACAGGAAATAGTGTAATTTGCAATGCAGTTTTATTGATGGGTCTGTGTATTATAAAGTTTTCTCTCAAAGTGTCTTCTCTTTCACTTGTCTTTTTCCAGAAGTGTGGAAAAAGATGAAAGAATCTAGTCAGATAAGAGTCACAGATTTAATGACTCAACTTGTTGAAATCATAGGATTTTGGACTTGATTTGGATTTTCACACCAATGACTCATGACTTCACTTTGACTCAAACCCTTTGACTTGATTGTCATGTTGTGTTTTTGTAGAACCTAAGTGATGAACTTAGGCAGTGCTTAACTTTTACCCCAAACAAAATTTCTGAAGAACACTTTTCAGATGTTTTTCATCAAGGCAGAAAGACTAGTTTGTGCATTTCCATTGACAATATACTTCTGACATTCCAAAAATAAACTTCAACACCAATTTAGAAAAACCTTTAGTTTTTAATAAAAAGTTTTGCCTCTAGGATTAAGTGTTTTTTTTGGTCGTATCAAAATTGGATTATTTGGCAAAACTGCAATGGAAGCTTTTTTTTTTTTTTTTTTTTTTTGCTTCACACAAGTCACATAATCAGCAAACGGATGTTACCCCTCATACAAATTACAAAGTAGAAGATGATAGGAAGTGGTTGGAGGATGACGGCATGGGATGTTTTTTTTAAAGACTTATGGCTCAAACAAAACTAATTTATGTGTGATTTATAACTTCATTTCTTATTTAATGGAAACATTGCAAATGCAAAATTTTGTTTTTTGATGTTAGCGGAATATAGACAAAGTTTTGCGCACATTTGTAATGGACAGCTGCTGTCATAATCAGACATTTAGTTTACAGACATTTACAACTAAAATGTCAATAAAAAAAGAAAAATTGCTAAAATTATTTGGACTTTCAAGAGAAACAGATGTAAACATAGGCCAAACATCTGGACCTGGTGGAGAAGTGAATGTTCTACATGCCTCCAGGCAACATCACTGAAAATGATTTCAACTCTGATAGCAATCACAGAGCCAACCCACAAAATGAAATGATATTCACACAAGGCAGAGGTAAAAAATAGATCTAAATGTTCTCACATCAAATACTTTTAGTGCAGCATCTCTGTGACAGAACAAACACTGATCGCCTTCTGCTGTCATCAGAATAATGGTAAGCTAAAAATAGTCGATAAAAACATTCAGGGAGTGCTTGCTGTTCTAAAGTTTGGCACGTCCAAAAAGAGCAATGGTTTTATCAGAAGGTTTTATCTGAGAATGTCACGTCTGTTTGTTTGCTAAAAAACATTTGCATCTTGAAATGTGCCTTGACAAAGCTTTAGCCTGTGCTAGTCTTTGAATTGCTGCAGTGCGCTCTTTAAATTCTTCCCCAGTGGCTTTTGCTAGCTGGACTCTGTCCAGCGCAATGTGTGCTGATGCTTCATGTTTGAATCAGCAGATCATTAAGTTCAGGGTCCAGCTGACTGCTCACAGCAGTTTCCTCAGCAAAAACACACATGGCCAGCATGGCTACCTCTACGATAGAAAGCAAAAATATTGAAAAACATATGAATGACATCATGCGCATCATTCTGCTTGGTTCCACCTTCAGTTCTTCTTTTTCTAAAGCTAAAATGCAGATATTCGACACTCCAGGCTAACAACTGGACATGTGAAACTTCACACGCCTCCAAATATTAAAAATAGTTATTTCCCAAAATAAGCTACATCTCACTGGCAATGAAGGTTTAAAATATTTTTCCAAATGATTGCACAGTGCATCCAGAAAGTACAGTGCTTCCTTTTTTCCATATCATGTTATGTTACAGCCTTTTTCCAAATTATTTTCAAGTAATCTCTGTTAAATCTCAAATTTCTACATACAAATACCTCATTATGACCATGTTTTTTAACTTTAGTATTACATTTGGGCAGTCCAAATTACTAAAGTTAGGCATATTCCAGTGACTGGTTGATTAAAGTACAGTTAGAGAAAAAGCACGTTTAACCTTGTTTTACACACAGGCGTTCTTGTCATTTTCCATGTCAAAAGTCAGCATATTTCTCACATGGATTAATCTAACTTCAAACTAACTCCATTTTTCAGGTTGAATCACATTTTGACTGGAAAACAACAACCACTCATCTTTGGTTGGAGTCTACTTGGTAATATTTGCACCCTCTGCCCAGCAAAAGCTCTCAGAATCTCTTAAAGTGCCCAAACCTGCTGTCAGGAAACTTTGGAAAATATACTTATTAACTGGATTAGGCCAGTCCAAAACTTTAATTTTCTTCTGGTGAAGGCATTCTATTGTTCATTCAGATGTTCATTGGGATGCTGAACATAAATCTGTCTTTTTCTTTCTTATTTCTGCTGTATTTAAGTGACTGTGTTACATAATCATCATGAGTTAGAGTAATGGAGTCTAGACTAACATTTTAGATTTTTAGCTTGCTTCATCTTAAAATAATAACGGTGGATATATGTGTAAAACGTGATATGTCTGGTCAGGAAGGTTTTAAAAATTTTTCTATTGTTCTATAAAGAACAAAAAAAAAAACAAGCACATTGCATTGTAAAAACAATAGAATAATAGAGGACATAATCCACTCATTACAATAGGCAGCAAAAACAGAGCTAAATGGTTGCACAATCATATTGAAGATCCTTAAGAAAAAAACTACAATCCCCACTCGCATTATAGCGCCAACTGATTGGCTGGAGACTGCTGTAACGTCACGGGCCGTGTTCTATTAATGCGCGCACTGAGGCGCTCGCGCCTGGGGCTTGTGGTGAAATCTGAGAGAGGAGCTGAGCAGCATCCGCAGCTTGTTGGAGGTGGGTGTGACAGGCAGCCAGCATCTCTAGCCCAGAAACCCGACAGAAGAGCTTTTCCCCACGTCTGTAGGTAGGAGTATTCACCTCAGCATCAGGCTTTACAAATCCTTACTTATTGGGTCGGGTTTCTTTAATCAGCGGAAGCTTTTCTTCTTTTAGAATGAATTGTTTTGTAGTAATTTGTTTTTGTCACGTGTGAATTACGGCTGGATATGAGCTAAAGGGTTTAGGAAAACTTGCTCTGCTGTTATTGGTGCTTTGTTTTATTGGAGACAAACGGCCGTTGTTCATGTCGGTGGGTTGGCGGGCTGGCAGCCCATTGTACTCAGGGAGACATTGGCACGGTCGGCACTGAGGGGACATTCAGACCAGTCATTTCTGCCTCTTCATCTCGACTGTCTTTGTATTTAAATTTCCTAAAAATATTTTAGTGGTCAGTTTAATATATACGCATTTTAAAAAAAATATTTTACAGCGAAGTATCCAGTCTGAGCGCCCCTTTGTCTGTGGCTGCTCCCCTTGTTGCTGTCAGAATAAAAGCTCCTTTGTTTGCTGCTTTCTCCAAATGGAGCTAATAACACCCATTAAATTGAATTTATACGACTAAGATTTGTTAAAGTATTTGATGCTTTGTTGGCTTGACGAAACGCTAATTGTCGGGCAGTTCTATCTGCTTGGGCTGTTAAATCTTTATTCTGTTCATTTGTACGACTTTTTTTCGTGATTTTTCGCATTTAAGAACGGTAAACAAAGAACTTAAGCTAGCTGTTAGCCCCAGAGAAATGCCAGGGGAGGGCTCTGTTTCTGGAATAACTCAACAGTTCTTCACCCGTCTAATTAACAAGAGAGCCATTTCATCACAGAACATGACTGCTGTTATGTCTCATCATTTTTGCTCGTTGTTAGGCACAGTAGAGCAGATATTTTTCCAGCCATCTCTTTGTGGCTTTTGTCCCCTCCACCTCCTCACCATCTGTGGGTTCACCCCTCCCCGATTCCCTCTTGTTTCCGAGCACATGGTGGAAGGAACAGGTGCTGCCTGCTGCTGATGTTCCCATGGATCTGCACATTCCTCATTCATGTCGCTTATATAGCGCTTATGTGTCGCGTCTGGGCGCCGAACACGCCCCAGTGGCAGTCTTTTGTTTCAGCAGATTGTGACTGGTCTCATTAACTATTAACACTGTGGCTCTGCTTATCCAGGAGCCCCTCCCTTCACGTTTGGGTGGAGGAGGGGGGGGAGTAGGTCGATCGGTCTCTGATCGATCTGAATGTCAATGCTGTTACAATTTGGAACATAAACAATGGCGCGTGCGCGACACGGAGGCACTGAATGCCGTGTGTGGTGTGGGCTGATGGGCGGTGGTTTTATGCAGACATGCAGTGCGCCACCAGATGTCGCTGTTGACGCTGCTTTCTTTTTCTTTTTTTATTGGCAGCGTGAACAAAGATGTTTCCTCTGTAACAACTGTGCTTAACTGTGTGTGTGTATATGTATATATATATATATATATATATATTTATATATATATATATATATATATATATATATATATATATATATATATATATATATATATATATATATATATATGTGTATGTATATGACGTCGTCAAAAAATGTTTATACAAATTTACCACAAATAAAAATGTCCCATGGAAGAAAGTTTACCCACACTCCCTGCACACTAGATTTATTTATTTATTTTTACTTACTGCAAATGGCCCTATGGGTGGTGCAGGCTTCAGGCTCCTACTTCAAATTATGTGATTGCTAAAGGCCAAAAGTCCCATGTTTTTGACATTTATGATTTAAATAAATTCAGTATTTTTTTTTTTTTTTTTATGAACAAAGCTTAAAACTGCAGCCAAAATCAGTCATGTTTTCTGTGTTACAATCCATTGTGCAATAATCTAATCTCTCTATTAATAATCATCTTTTATACTGTATGAATATAATCTACTGTCTTTCAGGTTACCTGTCCTGCACTTGTGTCCAAGATGGCATCAGCTGAAGGTAATTTTGCATTTAAAGTAAACGTATCTTCAAATTGCTGGAAGCTCCTGCTGTCTTTACTCTGGTGTTCTTCAGATATCCAGGTCAAGGAGCTTGACAAGCGGGCGTCTGGCCAGGCCTTTGAGGTCATCCTGGGTGCTCCAGCCCCAGATGCTAAAGGAGAGTTCCCCCTGTCTCCTCCTAAAAAGAAGGACGTCTCTCTTGAGGAAATTCAGAGAAAGCTGGATGCTGCAGAAGAGAGGCGCAAGGTAAGAAGAGAAGACTACAAACTTGTCAAACCCCTTGACTGGTACGTCTTCTGCTTTTGTATACAAGTAGTGGAGGGTTTGCTGAAGTGGTCTGAGGCTAACTTCCCTCTCTGCTGTCAGAATCATGAAGCCGAGGTTCTGAAGCACTTGGCTGAGAAGCGGGAGCATGAAAAGGAAGTGCTACAGAAAGCTATGGAGGAGAACAACAACTTCAGCAAGATGGCAGAGGAGAAGCTCAATCAGAAGATGGAGGCCAACAAAGAGAACCGCACAGCCATTATGGCAGCTATGAATGAGAAGTTCAAGGAGAAGGTTGGAGCGTTTGCCTGAACGTGTGTGTGGAGTGACATGGAGATCCACTGTTACCTTCTCCTTTTGTCTTTACAGGACAAGAAGTTGGAAGAGGTGAGGAAGAATAAGGAAAAGGAGCCCGGCTCAGAAGGCGGCTCAGAGGACTGAGGGGGAACCACCAGGGGATTGTATAGGGTTTTTTACGTATCCAAAGATTAATTTATTTTTTGTTCAGCCAGTATTGTTTTTTCACGACCCACCTCTTTTGGAAATACAACTTCTACTTTGTGAAATTTTTCAACTCTCCTGCTATATAAGTGTAGTTGCGCTCGTTCTACATGTGGATAATTCCTCTGAGTCTGCTGTAATCATCATGTAGCTTGTCGGTGCAGCTTGAGCCCCCTTCCTTTGATATTAGCGGTGTGTGTTTTTTATTCTCTCGGGAAGCATGTTTCTATGCATCGGTCTTTTACTACCACCCGTTTCATAGTGGGTTTGAAAACGTCTGTGAACCACACCTGTTCTTGGCACTTACTGTATATTTAAAAAGTAGCACAAGTTTCCATCGAGGTGTTGGCTGTTGGACATGCAGCATTGCTCCCGGATTCAGCTGACTTTTACCTGCAGGTCATCGGGGTTTTTGCGCCACTGCTGATTCTTGGCTTTTGTAAAAAAAAAAAATAAAAAAAAAAAATATGGGGTTGACTTAAAGCACACGACTTCTTGCTGTATAGCTGTGAATTAACATGCCCATCATGCAACTGGAGGTCATTTTCAACATCACTGAGCAGATGTCTACACATGGAATGCATAAGAGCAATACACTTCTGGCATTTCAATAGAAAAGTGGCTAGCTGACTTAAACTGTTGTACTAAAACAAATAAAGTGCAAAATTGGTTGCTGTGTAAATGTCTTGTTCCTGTTTTAGACAAAAGTGTCCATTGTATTGTTCGTCCCCAATGTGAAAGCTGCTGGATTTGAATATGGTTCCCTCTGCTGGTGAGATTGTGACATGCAGCTTAAATAGGATGTTTGAACCCGGGAGACCTGCATGCATTTAAATGATTAACAGAAGTTGGCAAAAACTGAGAGCAGTGCTAAAGGTTGGTGTCTTAGTGGTGGGGTGGCTAAAGTATAGCCAACAGAGCTGCTGATGCTAATTAGTCACAGACAAGGTTTCAAAGTACTAAAAGGCAATGCTGGGTATGTCTGAACTTAATATGAGGCTTTAGATACTATATGGATGGGTAGCAACTTAGAAAAAAAATAAGTAGGCTAAAGTAGTCAAGTTGCACTTGAGCAGCATTACTTCAAAATATTCAACTACTTCACTGAAGATCAACCATCTCCAGTGAAGGTTACATTATCACTTAAGAGTTTGATCCTGGATGCAGCAACCCATGCAGGAAGACTCAGACTTCCAGCCACTTGGGTCAGCTCCTCTTGGGGAAACCCAAGGTGTTTGCAGGCCAACAGAGAGCAGGTCCCTCTGTGTCCTGGGTCTCCTCCTGGTGGGACCTGAACACCTAACCAGAGAGGCTTCCTAATCAGATGCGTGAGCAACCTCAATTGTATCCTCTGCATGTGGAGATGCAGCAGCTCTACTCCAGGATGGCTGAGCTTCACCCTATCTGTAAAGGAGAGCCCAAACACAGTGTCTGGGCACCCTACAGATCAGATGCTTGTATCCGATCTTCTTTTAGTCACTACCCAGAGCTTGTGACCATAGATTTGGGTAGTAGCAGATCCACCACTAAATCAAACGATTCATTTTGGCGTGCTGCTGTCTTCACAACAGACCAATTTGCCTTTTGCTCTAAAACCCCTTTCTTTAGCCCTCATTGATGACCCTAACATACTTGAACTTCTCCACTTGAGGCCAAACCTGTTCCATGGCTCCCTTTTCCATTAAAGATTTGGAGGCGTTGATCCTCTAAATCTCTAGAGTCCGGGATGCCGCTGACTTTGAAGCGGCATACCTACCTCTTCACATTCAGCTCTGAAGTGCTTGAGTGAAAACTGCAGATCACAAACTAATGAAGCCAAACAGAACCACATCACTGAAAAGCAGAGACGCAATCCAGAGGTCTCCTCAACATGTCCCTGAAAGGCATTTCGCCCCACACACATGCAAATTCTGATGCATTGTCACAGAATTTACTGAAATTACTGTTTAAACTTTACCTTTAATAACATAAAGTTACCTAATTTTTTAAAGTGCAATCATTAATTCTTTTATAACAAATTTATATCAGTAATGATTTTTTGGTTAATGTCAAGTTGTCATAAAGACATTTTGAATAATGTCAACTTTGTATTAAAAGTGTCATAATTTACAGAATGACGCTTTATGACAACAGTCATAAATATTCATGAAGGCTTATTCATGTTCATGACATGTGTTTATGACAGTGTCATGTCAGTCTTATTCACCCCCCTTTAAATAAAGTGTTACCAATTTTTGCTTAGGTCAATAAAAATACCAGAATGTGTGGATTTTGAAACGAGTTGAAATAACAGAATCATATGTGGACTTGCTGAATATGATTTTTTTCTTCAGGACCTGGTCTTTACTTCCACTCCAAAGTGACCAACAACAAACCAGATCTTCCCAGGTCTGAGGTGCTTTTTGATGCCAACATTCACTTGTATTTCCAGCGTACAGACAGCAGGTGGCACTGTAAAAAAGTCCATCTGGTGGACTAGTTGGTTCATCCATGGAATGACGCATCACGCAGCTAAAATTTCAGGGGATATCGACATTAATATTCTACAGTTGCAGGTTCAGAATCCCTCGTCTTCAATCGTCATATATGTGGGTCAAACTCAGAACTAGTGGTGAGGCGTCACGGCGTTCAGAGCACAAGAGAACACCATGTAAATCTTTAATGTTTTGTGGACTGGTTGCACTTTAGCAGTCTCCCAGTCCTGTTACTTGCACCCAGGTTACCAAGTATGTTTGGCTTAGTTTCCAGACTCTGATTTCTTGTCTAGTACACTAGTAATAAGACAAAACTAACTCACAAGTAACTTTTCTGCAAGATATAGGAGCTTGTTTTAAGTCATTAATACCTTAATACTGATGAAAATGTTATAAGGTAAATTATCTGCTAATGGAGCTGGTTTTTCCACCAATATTAAGGGATTACTGATTCTATATTACTGATTGATATTTTTTGCGCACTAAAATATTTGCTCTAGAAACTAGACAAAATACTTGGTACAATTTTGTGTCTTTGAAATGATGCTGTCTTTTTGTCAGAGTGTATCAGTGAGATGCTGAAAAGAAGAGGGCAGAGAATTACTCCTTTTAAAGATAAAGCCTAAACATGAAATTGAAAGCAGAGACAAGAAAAAGAAAGGAAAAATATTGATATTCATTATGAGTATTTCAGTTAGGAATTGCTCATATTTATGTTACAATGTTACTTTAGTTTAAACCTTCACAGCTGCCGGTACACATAATTTTTGAGAGTGAGGGTTCTGAGTAGAGATCGACCGATGCAGGTTTTTTAAGGTTATGTGCGGCTGATTTTTTTGAGTCGATATTGCTTTTTTCCCCCCTCCATTTACATGACAAAAACTGACACAATGATAAATCCTAAGACAATACTGAAACATAGTATTTTAGATGTTCGGGAGGTGCTGATGGACACAAAGACGCCTCCTGGGGTCAGATTTCCAACTGGCCTCCTCTTGTCCTGCCCTCTCCCCCACCAATACAGAGCCGACTGAGGCCATGGACATCTTAGAGATTCCCAAAAAAATCAGGAAGATCCCACAATGAGTCGCAGTCCCTGTCAAATAAGAACAGTCAGGGAGAACCAGGCTCAGAACTTGACCCATTATAAAAGTTAAATGGCCTCATCTTTATTTTTATTTGGAAAAATATTGTTGAAAATGTGGTCCAACAAGTGTGTTGTGAAAACGTTGATTTATTCTCCAGTAAATGCTCAGCAATGATCCCAGGTGTCCTACAAGTTCTGGATGTGTTTCTGCATCAACAACCTGAATCACTTCCTCCAGAAAGACTGGAGAACTTGAGTGCAAGTGGCCTGTCCAAAGGTGGTTGTGTTCAGGAGAAATGTGCGCTTTTAATTTGGCTTAATTACCTGCACCTGGTTTACCTTAGCTGCTCTTCTTCAGCATGGCTCTACGTTTGTGAAACCAGTTAACTTTGGGTGATCTGACAATGCATGGAAAGCCGAAGACTTTGAGAAACAGCATTGCAAAAATTCATGTTGAATTCAATTTGCTAATATTACGCCAAATCGAGGCAGCAGAGAACAGGGACAGGGACCTGCAAGGTTCTGCTAAAGTTTCCAGTTTATTTCCAAGATTTTTCAGAACTCCCTAATGCAGCTTTAACTTTTTGGAATTCCTCGTTTGGCAACCAATTAATATAACCTTAATGAAAATTATTTAATTAAATCACAAAATATATATATTTTTTATTCAGATCATATTTTAATTAATTAAAGATGCACCTGATAGCTAACAGTTAATTTGAAGTGGCTTTGGCTACAAGCTTTATTTCAAGTTTTAAGCCGAGTCTACAGGGCGTGTCCCTCACCACACAGGAGCTGGTTCCATCAGAGAGGAGAAATAACTGGTAGCACGCATAAAATAGTATTTACAAATTAAAGTCCAGCTTTTCTGAGCTGTCCATGAGAACGCTCACAAAACAGCTCTGAAATACTGTAATGTACCAACATGGCTGCTATTAATCCCTCAACAATTTTTTTTAAAAATATGACTGTTGATTTAAATAATTATGATTAGTAAAATCTGTGATATTTAAAATAATTTTTAAATGGTTAAACAGACATGAGAAAAACGTGAAGGGATTTTAGCAGTTCGGCAACTTAGATACCAGTCAATATTGGTGATTTCTTCATGACGCCACCAGAGGGCAATGTTGCACCTTGAGTCTTCCTCGTACATCCTGCAGCCTCTCGAAGTTCATATAAAAAAAAAAAACACCCAAAAAACATTTTCGCTTTTTTTTTTTGTTTTGTTTTTTTCCAAACTGCTATATATGATGGATCTGTTTCTCCGGCAGCCTGCTGCTCCTGTCCAGACCTGCTGCATATTCAGAGCTCCTCACTGAGCTAAATCAACTCTGTTCAGGGGTAAATTCGACCAACTCTGTGTGACTAACTGCATTTTCACTACAGGAACCATTTCCATGGACCAGTATAGTTTCCTGGGGTCTTTATTACCCCTCACGGGCGTCTCCAAAGCATTTATCTGGTTTAAAACAATTTCCCAGGGGTAGATAGAGATGGATCCTCGAAGCTCCTTGCACAGAGAGTAGGGTTTGTTTTTTTTGACACGGATATTCTTGGATAAAATTTTGTCAAGGAAGATTGTTAATTACTTCAAATGAGTTTTTTTTAATTACAAGTGTGAATAGTCTATACATGATATTTTCTATCATCTTTAACTGTAATAGAGGTTAAATAACCAATTTATGTTTATGACATAAGACATAAGGGAGCAACGTCTTGGTGAAAGTCATATTTTATGGCTTCCAGAAATTATTTTTTATGGTAATATGAGGCACAGGTGTATAAAAAAATGCATTACAACCTTCCTGGATCATTAACAGTTTTTTAATAAGCGGGATGCTAATTCTGCTGTATGGTCGCTGTTGCCAGATTGCGCAAGAGAGAGGAAGAGATCAGGTCTCAAGCCCCCCCAAAAAGCGACTCACTCCTCCCCAAAGCCGCCACAGCCTCATAACATGTGTTAATGAATATTTTTAATCAGTATCTAAAATATTTCCCCTGATGTTTTCTGCAAATTGCAATCTTCAGTTTCTCTATCAGGAGATCAGTAATGTCTGAGATAAACTTGGTGACAGTGGAACATAAAAAAAACATGAAAAAGATTATTGTTGAATATTTAGCTGAACCATCTAGAGCACTATTCATCCAAAGGTTCAGGAATATGGCTGAAAAAATGTATCACGATGTAAGCATTTTATATCAGCCGATGATTATTGATTCGTTTTTTTGTTTGTTTGATTTGAGTATCCAAAGTACTGCTGAACTGTGACCACCACTCCTCATACATCTGCAATTTCTTCTGGAGCTTCTCTACTCATTTCCTCCTTTCACTCTTCTGCGATCGGCTTAGCGTACGAGGGCATGGAGGCAAAACACGACACTGCTCCTATACTCAGGTGTACCGTGCATATTCAGTGGGCTGCACACTTTCTGCAGACAGCTGAGCTTTCACAGTCAAGTATACCGATGTCTCAGGTCTTCTGGTTCTGGTTCTGCTCTGCATCCCCAGACCCAGAACTAAACATGAAGCACCTCAAATCTGGAACAAACTTCCTGGATACTGCAAAACAGGCGAGACAGGAGCGGCAAAATGAGGTGGATTAGCAGAGCTGCTAACAACTGACGGTGCCATATAGGAGATGTTTCTGTGGAATATCATCTCTGCTGCTTGGATATTGAGCTGTTAGCTTTTCAGTCCCAAATCAGTCATGAGACTGTCATACAGTAACAGTCTTCAGTCAGAGGCCTCTTCAAATTCGTTGCAAGACTGACTGCAAGTGGAGATCCTTCCTGCCCACAGCATCACTATCCACAATGACTCTTTGAAAATACTTGGATGTTGTGCGTTATTACACTTAATTTTTCTTTACGATTAAAATTTTTTTTTTTGAATTAAGTCTGCATAGATAATAAAACTATATATATTAGAGGTGTGCCGATCGATCGGCCACCGATCATAATCGGCCTATTTCCGTGAAAAAGTGTATGATCGGTGATCTCTGATCACGGTCTCTTGTTGCCGATCACACAAACCGATCACCTGCTTCTCATTTCGCAGCCTGCCTGTGCAGCTGGTCTCCTCTTTCCTTCACTGCGCAAACGCGCGGCAACAAATCCTCAGCGATGTGGAACTATAACGCACTGAGTGAATGGGGAAGTTTGCGTGTTGTGGCGGAAAATTGAAGCAGGTCAAAATGCATCAACACAACGAATCTAATATGGCATAAAAACAAAGCCATACTTGACGGAGTTTGGCTACATCGAGGCTCACTGCAGTAAAAAAAGACATATGGAGGACCAGACAGCAGGTAAAGCGGCGCACAGCTACAAACACTCACCCGGATTAGCATGACGGTCAGAAAGTTAAACAAATAACCCACAAAATTATTTAAGTCTTCGAGCTGCGATGTAAGACGCTGGTTCTGCTCTCGCTGTTGAACCGCTGCTAAGCTACAGGTAGTAATATTTGACAGACGGAGTTTCGCTTCTGCTCCACCTGGTAGTGACTCTCACACCGAACCTGTTTAAAGCTGCAGCATCTAACTTAAAAAAAAATACATTTTACATACGTATTAAAACTTTCGCTGTCCTAACATGAGACAGATAATCTCTGATAAAGAATCGATCTCCTCCCTGATCTGCATAATTACTCCGCTCAGTCAGAAACAGCCAATCAGAGCTAGCAGTAATCAGCTAGCCGCCATGCTATCAGGAAGTTTTCATTCAGTAACTCTGGATTGTTTATTGTAATGGAACCTGTTTTTGCTTTTGAATGTTAAGTTTTATACATGAATTTTTAGGCAATGTTGAGAGGTTTTATTTTGGCTCTTTGCATTATTTAGCCTCTTCAGAGCCTTCATATGTTTTCAGTCTGTTAAAGGTAGTATTATCAATAGCAGTACAATTTGCACAATGTCTGTTTAGTTTTTTATCTTGGAAAAAGTTATTAAAAACAAGTTTTCGTCTAAATTAAGGTGATTTCATGGTTCCTTTTTCCACATAATGTAACCGGTAGTGTTTATGATTAAAAAAATAATAATTATGTGATCAGTATCGGTAATCTTTATCGGTGATCGGCCCTCATGGGTGATCGGAATCGGAATTGGCAGGAAAAACCTGATTGGCACATCTCTATATATATGCTCTAGCCTTGATACATTAGCTGCCGTGTGATCTACATACCTCAGCTAGTCAGCCAGTGTCTTCTTTCAGTATAGTAACAACAGCCTTGCTTTACATTATATTTTTATAGTGTAGTATTGCACTTTGCATTAGTGTCAGTGTCAGCTTCAAATTAAAACCACATTCTCTGTTGCTCTAAAGGAACAACGTGATTAAAACACTTATTGTTTTCATTCCAGACATGGAGAGCATCCATTTTTGTCAGTCAGTGCTTGTGCTGAAAATCAATTTGGTAACTGCCGGTGTTCTAGAGCGCAGGGGGAGAGGCCAAAGCTCCAGCTTATGCATGGATGCCCTCCTGATGGATGCTGCAATTTAAAATATTTGACATATTCCTATAGTGCATGAAAACTTAAATAAGCCTAAGCAAACAACTCTTTCTAAACAATCTGAAAAAAAAGCCTCCAAAAAGTAATTATCAATATTTTCAAGCAAAACTAGAGAAACCTCAAAGCTACTATAAGGTGGTTTATGCTGCTTTGCCTCGTGTCTCTCAGGTATTAATAGTTAAATATCTTTAAATGTTATACACCACCTCTGACTGATTATGATTTAGTTTTGCAGTGTGTCATTTATTAGTACAGTTGTCTCTGTCCATGGACTTTTTAGTGACTCTAAGGATTTTTACCCACCTGATGGTCTGGTAGACTCAGGTCTATTGGGGAAAGTTAAAAAGTTAAAACATTTGTTCCATTTTCAGCTGCCGTGGTTCTCTTTCTCTCACTGCACTGCCACGTCCAAACACCTTGAAACACCTGTTCCTCTCCTCGCCTGCGGGGGCGCTGCACCAAGAAGCACTGAAGGAAATGACACAAAAACCTCTGAAGTGCAACTTCCTTCTTCATTAAATTGAAATAGAAATGGAGTATTGTTATAGCAGTTGGAGGATTTCTCTTTCGTCTTTGGCAAAAGACGCAAGAGAAATTTCTCCCATCCCCCTCTCCCCCGAATGAAGGCTGAAGTAGCGTGAAAAACATACGCTCGCTCTACCCCCCCACTCCCCACGGGACGAAGTTACGTGAAGGGTAAAACTCGCTACATTTACCTCGTAAAGTGCGCGAGGTGAAGGAGCGTGAGGCGCGCTGAAGTGTTTGGGAAAACATAATTGGCGCGCCGCCCCCTCCAGACGGGGTTTTGATGCCCCCTCTGGTGCTGCGCCCCTATGCGTTGCATGCGCTGCATACCCCCTTTTTGCGCCACTGATGATGCATTCACACCTCACCAAACACACCAGACTTTCTAGGCAAACAGTTTTATTAAAGAGGGTTGGTGTAAATGCACCATAAGTCTTATTGTGTTGCTAGGACACAATAATTTAGGGACTGGTTGGCACTTCTCCCTAGCAGTCCACAATGTTTCACCTGCTGTTATATTCATGAAACCTTTGCCCTTTTTTGAAACTTTAATTATATTTTTTTTCATAAAGCTCCATAAAGTGAAGTGTATTATAACTAGTTCTATTTAAACAAACTAAACAGATTTATGTTATATATTTTATTCATTCATTTCTGTCTACATGGTTACATGTTTACTGTTTCCCTCTGCTGTGGGTATTGATCATGGCTGCACAGAGTCAGACTGTAACGTTCAATCATGCTGCTGGTTCAGGTTAACATCCTTTAATAAGATGCTAAAGCTTTAGCTCCAGAGTCAGCTGCTGCATAAACGCAGCGCTTCTCCCTTAGCTACTGGGCTGTTCTCTTGGTCTCTCCTACAAATTTCTGTACTTTACAACAAAGACTGCTGAACTGTGTGAAAAGTCATTACAGACAAACCTAAAGTATGGTGAGATGTCAGAGCACCATGTCTGCAGAGCAGCTCTCTGACAAGCTAATTAACTCATTAAAATCAGCTTGTTAAACTGTCAGTGCTGCTCTCTAAAGAGCAAAAAATTATACAAATTATAATTATTTTTAATAGACACGTTCACTTAAAAACGTCTGCTAGTTTCATCAAGTATTTATTCCATATTTTCAGTCTTCAGTCGTGATCTGAGTCTCAGCCTGGGGTCTCTGCATGCTTGGAGGTTCTCCCTGTTCACGTCTGGGTTCTCTCTGGGGACTCCGGCTTCATCCCACAGACCAAAAACATGTCTGTTAGGTTAAGTGTTCGTTATATATTGTGTGACCATGTATCTAAGAGCGTTACATCTTCCTATAATGTTATCCTTTCATCTAAAAGATACATGGAGTATTGATTTGATTATTTCATGCATGAAATTAGGAAGTCAAACAATATATTTTACATATACAGCATTTTTATAATAACTGATGGTAATGTAGTTAATTGATTGTGCTATGAAATGTCACCATATGCCTGGAAAATGCGTAAAATTTTTAATTTTGCGCATACTACGCTGTGGGAACCAACTGCTCCCTATTAGGCACAAAGCCCAGGCATATAACCTCAAAGACATCATAAATAACAAAAACATTAGTGGTGGATTAAAGGTTGTGCTGAAGTTGATTAAACCCTAACCCTCTGTACACTAAAATACTTGAATGAAAATAAAAGGCTAATGAAGAACGATGAAGAAAGAGAACTAGACCAAGAAAAGGTGAGAATTTTGGTAAGACCGGAGAAAATTAGCACCACTTACAGGTCTGGAGGACTAAAAAAAAAAAAAAAAACGCTTTTTGGAGCATTCCCTGTTTCCATGTGGGAAAATAGATGAAATGTATAAATGATTGTATATGATGATAGCATATACGAGAATACAGGAAGTTCCTATAAAGCCTTTTTATGGAGCTATAAAGTCTTTTACAACTTAGGCTACTTTCTACGATGCCCACCTTTGAGTTTTTAGTGATGTCTGAATTATTTGAGGAAACCGGCCAAATCCAGAAGTAGGACTGAAACCACAATGTTCCCTCAAACCCAAGCCCTTTGTTTTATTCATCATCAAAACAATACCTGATGGAACACGGGCTGTGCTTAGCAATTAGCTTAGCAATTAGCATGACACCAGCGAACTTTGAGGCTGTCAGCAATTTACTGTAATTACTTGGAAACATAAAGGAAGTGCACTAGAAATCTCAGATGTTGAATATTCTTTAACTGCTTCCGTAATTTAGACCTACTTTGACACGGGCCAGAACAATAACAGAGGAAGCTACAGTGATTGGACAATACATTAGAGACAGGTTCCTCACTAATCAAACTGCATAAATAATGTCTCTGTAGTACGACAGACATCGTCTGGACCTAAAAGCCCCGTGATTATAATTATCCAGATTTGTGACGACAGCTTGAACAAGCCAAGATGTGTGTGTACCAGAGTTCGGTGTGTGTACCAGAGTTTGGTGTGTGTACCAGAGTTTGGTGTGTGTACCAGAGTTCGGTGTATGTACCAGAGTTTGGTGTGTGTATCAGAGTTCGGTGTGTGTGTGTGTGTGTGTACCAGCCTTCTTGTGTTTCCTGAGGCGCAGCGTGAAAGATCAGCTCCTAACACCATCAGCCATGCATAGTTTGGATAAAAGCTCCTTTAATTGGCAGAGTGCTGCAGGCCCTCCTTGATGAAGATGAAGATGATGTTGGAGACAGAAAAGCTAATTGTTTATCTGTCTTCCTGGAGAATCTTCAATGTAAGACGGTGAGAAAATGTGTCCAAAACCTGTAACCTTAATTAGTGCTAAATAAGACTGAGTTTAAACTTTTAAGCCCCCGATCAGTTCTTAGTGACCAAAATGTGAAAACATGGAAGGTTTGATTAAAACTAGAACCAGTCAGATCAGAAGGAATACAGCTTTATTCCTTTATTCTCAGTATAACTTGAACATCAGATGAATCATAATTAAACATATTGAGAAGTTAAAAACAACAGATTGTTGATGCACTTAAATTCTGTAAGAACATCAGCCACATTTTTTAAAATTGGCTGATGTTTCTTCAGGGTTCATGTGATTCCTGCTCTTGAAAGGTGAAGGTCTCTGGACATCCTGAAGGTAAACACTGACCAGCAGTCAGGAAGACGGACACTGATGAGACATCCTGCAACTCAGAGGAGCACGAAGAACCACGATGGTCTGCGGCGGCAGTTTACCAACATCTGAAAACACATCGGAATTTATTATGAATGTGCGGCGCAGACGCAATTCTGACACTTATAAGTTATTTCCAACACCCTGGCTAAAATTAGTACATGTATATTCGGCACTGTATTACAAGTTTTATAGTAGTTTAATCGTTAGATCACCTGCACCGTCTGAACCACCTGCTTTCCTCCCTCTGCATGGCGGAGATCAGCTCCTCCTCACCACATTGCAGCTTTCCTCCCACCACGCTTTTTCTTGAAGTCTCAGAAAAATCTCAATCAGGCTATAAAAAAATTAGCTCTGCTCTCTCTTCTTCTCTTGTCTCAGAAAAACAACAACTCCCGTTAGGTCGCAGAGTAAGGAAGCACAGCACATGTCGCCTGGAGGCGGGGCACTATTACCTATCCCCCCCTCACCGCCTGGAAGCGGCACCCTGCTACAGAGCCGAGTCGGGCCAGTGGAAAAGCGGTCACTCCGAAACAGAGCCGAGCCGAGCCGGGCCGGGCTGCTGAAGTAGAGCCGGTGGAAAAGGGGCAATAGTGTCATGTTATTGCACCTTCAGTTGTTATGAAAATACTACATATATTAAGGATGACTTAAAAGAAAATTGACTTCATAATTTAACATCTAGAAATTGGGACTTTTTTTGCTGTCAGCACATCATCACATTGTCCCTCTGGTGTTTTAATACTCCCAGATCTCCTGCAAAATGTCATGAAGTCACTGAAATGTGACTTTTTAAATGAACTTATGTCTGCTTTGCATCAGACTGTGACCTGAACCCAGATTTTTACCCAGCTGAGCAGTTATACTGCTGAGTGATTAACAATTTATTTTGTAGCTCAAAGGTCAGAAAAGAAGTTTTTATTTCATTGTTCAGTTGCATTAAGCCAAAGTTCCAAACCCTCATTAGAGATCAGATATTACACAGAGTTCATGTTTGTGTCTTGAGACGCCGGCATTTGGTTTGTTTGATAGAATATGAATTCTATCAAAGGCATATTAAAACTACAAAAAAATGAGAATTCTGGTGTGAATTGCCTCACTAAACAGTTTTAGAATGAGTTATGTCTATCCTGACATCATCTTAATTGAAACGTCTCCAGGCAGACAGTAAATGCGCCTCTGTTTGCTCCGTTCATTCCTGCCAGGTTAGAACAGTTTTTGAACTCCTAATGTTGACTTGTGTTTAGTGTCAGACATTTAACAAACTGAAAGACTTGGATTGTTTAAGTCAGTGGTTCTTAACCTTTTTTGAGGTACCGAACCCACCAGTTTCATATGCGTATTCACTGAACCCTTCTGTAGCGATAAATAAAATAGGATTTTTCCCCCTAAATTCAAGACATAGGGGTGACCCAACTAGAGTCTAGTTGGGTCACCAACTAGACTCTAGTTGGTGACCCAACTAGAGTCACCAACTAGACTCTAGTCTAGTGACGCCAACTAGAGTTGGCGTCACGCCAACTCTAGTTGGCGTGACCCAACTAGAGTCTAGTTGGGTCACGCCAAGATCAATAAGTCTTCTTAAAAGGTAGAGTCTCTGAGAACAGTTCTTCAAAATATAGTCAGTGTTTTCAGCAAAGTTGAGCCGACTGTCCAGGAACGACCCAAGGTATTTAAAATTTGCCACAGTTTCAAAAGGTTGGCCATCGAGAGAAATCCTACAGCTGCTAAAATCTGACACCGCTCCATTTTTGTTTACATTTTATTTTCCACATTATATTTATTGAATTTTATAACATAAAACAAGCAGCAGTGATACATTTGACATTAGAATCACATTAAACAACTTAGTCCCCAAAGTAAACAAATATAAATAATAAAGGAACAACAGCAAAAACAAAAAAAGCAACTCAACAGTACGTATATAAGAAAACAAAACAGAGAAACGAAGAAAAAAAAGCACAAAAAGACTCATCAATCTGCACTGTTCTGTTAATTTCCTCTGTAGTGTTTCAGAAAGTCGGACAACGGTGACCATGTTTCTTCAAAATTCACTCCCTTTCCTCTGACAATATAAGTGAGTCGCTCCAGAGATAAACATGATGTCATCTCCTTCACCCGCATTTTTTTTTTTCAGTGTGGAGATATTTATTTCCTGGCCTGCAGGAGTCCGAAGTTAAAAACACAGTTCTCTGGATAAAAACCTAAAACACACATTTTACCCTCAGCAGGTACATTCACTCCAATAATCTTTGACAAAGTTTGTGTAACTGAGTTCCCATTTTTGATTACATTTTGTGAAGAAGGGATTTGCGCAGTTTCTTCTTCAGAGGTTTTCATGTTGTTTCCTTCAGTGGTTCTTTTTTTGCAGCGCCACCACAGGTGAGAAGGGGAACAGGTTTTTTTAAAGTGTTTATTTTGTTTGACACAGTGCAGAGAAAACCAGCAGCTGAAAATGGAACAAATGTCACAACTTTGGTCCCAAATCGACCCGAGTCTACCGGACTATTAGGTGTGAAAGCAGCCTTAGATGATGGAGCACAGCACTACGCTGAAAACTCTTCATCGCTGCTGTTGTGCTACCTTTGGCGACAGGGAATTTAGGAGGCAGATACTTTTTCACATTAGCCCAGATTGGCTTTGATACTTTTTACCCCTTAAGAAATAAAGCCATACTGTTAAAGCAGCTTGTTGAAGTCATCTTAACCACCTTAATGGCCAATGTTCCATAAAAACCCTGAATATTTCTATTGAAGAAGAACAGACGTAGGTTTGCAGCTGGGGCAGCAGAGATTCAGGAGACGGCCATTAAGGCTATTAAACGTGGACCAGCAGAAGCACAGACCATGACTGAGAGGAGGCCAGGATGGAGTGAATGATAATGATGATCCTCTCAGATGTGAAAATGCTATTACACAGCTTACCGAACCTTTAATGGAGCAAAGTAATACTGTAATATTAAAAGCAGCAGGTGGCTGAGCATTCAAACTAAAAAAGAAAACCGAGCATGTAAGACTCCTCTGAGACATGTCAGTGTTTGACATATGTCAGCTTTGTAAAGGCAATCAGACACTGTCACTCTAGAGAAACAGAAGTGTTATGTCTGTTTTATCGTCATGGTTCCCTGATGTTTCTTTGTTCTGAGTTTGCCAATGTTGGTGTCAAGTGCCACAAAGAATGGAGATGTGCTTAACATATAATGCTATGTAAAGGTTTTGAGTAGGACTGAAAAACTAGTCCATACATTTGTTACTTTAAGGCTGGACTATTGTAACACTTTACTATCAGGAAGGTCAGAAAATGGAGTTAAAGCCTTCAGCTGATCCAAAACGCTGCAGCAAAACTCCATCGTCCATCAGAGATGTGATTGGTTCATTTGTTCCTAGCAGAGCACTTTGCTCTGAGACTGCATCACTTTTCCCACGTTTTGCCATGTTCCAGCCTGATTCCAAATGGTATAAAATTCATGTTTAAAAATTGTAGTCTCAGAAGGATCCTTCTTCTGAGGAAGGAACTCAAACAACTGTCTCTTCTTCCTGACTCCAGCTGCGTTTCCATCAAACATAGAATTGCACAAATTGAAATTATGAAAATAGATTTGCATAATGGAAATGATTTTGCTGCGACAGACTGGCAACCTATCCAGGGCGACCCTGCCTCTTGCCCGAAACGTTCACTGGACAGTGTCCAGCTGGTACCAGCACCCCTGCTGAGAAAATGGATGGATGGATGGATGGATGGATTGAAATGATTTTGAAAAAAAAAATGTTTTTGTGCTAGGATGAGGTGGGTTTTCAGCCGTATTGAAATAGATGTATTTTTAGAAAACCCTTCAGGAGTTGCATGATCAACAGCTGGATGTTACTACTGACAGAAACAATGAAAAGACAACACAAAGTATTAGGAGGAGGATGATATTTATGTTTATTTGGACAGTGTTCAGTTGGCTCTAACAGAGCTCTCACAGCATCACAGTTCATAAAAAGTTGAATCCTTAGCTCTTCTGTAAAATCCAGGACTAGAATTTCTCCAAGATGCTGCACGGCACAAGTAGCTGTGATAAAATCTCTAAAAACTCGCTGAGCCATCATCCTATCACTTCCTGTCTTCTCCTTTTCTGTCAGTAGTAACATCCAGCTGTTGATCATGTGACTCCAGTGACGCGAAAAGTGTTTCCATCGCAGTTTTGTGAAATACGTCTATTTCAATAAGGCTGAAAAACCACCGCATCCTAGTGCTAAAACTTTTCACTGAAAAACAGTAAAAAGTTTTCTCTTTTTTTCAAATTTGCCTTGTTTCCATATATCTTTTCGTAATTCCATTTTGAGCAATGTTTCTGTCAGTGTAAACGCAGCCGGTGATGGTGCTGATGGGTCGGGTCGAGTTCAGGCTGCTTAAAGTTTGCAGTTCCGTGAAAAACTCCATCTGTTTCATATCGACTCCAAACTGACACTTCAGCTCTCAAAAGCCATTTTGTTCTCATCCGCTAGACGTTAAAAATGTTTTTATGAATGTTAAACAAGCAGAGTGAAGCAGAGGTGGATACAGAACTCTAATATCGTCTTGGTGCGTAGGTGTCAGCTAGCCTAGCCGTTCACTTAAACCTGCAGAGCTCGTATTGATCAGAAGTGGATGGTGAGAGACCAGCGGTACTTCCACAGTCCTAAAGCGATGAGCATCATTCACCTGTATCCATACTTCAACGTGAAAACACAGCAGCAGCTAATCCAGCTGCCCCTGTGGTCACAGGAGACGATCCCCGCCATGCAGATGCCATCTCTCCACAGTGCTGTCCTTGGTCTCTGCTATTGTAAAGCACAATAACTGATTGTTGGATTTCCTGTTGGTTTAGAGTCCATGATGCCTCTTTAGGGATCCGTTTCCAGCTCTGATTTATGCAAATCCTCCTTGGATAAGTCAAGTAAATCCTGCCTGGTGACTTGTGGGGTGGAGGAGGAAGAGGTGCAGCGTCGCGGCGTCGCCGGTCTGAGAAGAGACGCAGATAAACACACAAAACAAGAGGAAGGCAGAAACACTGCTTGATGTGTATTTTTTGCCTAAAAGTGAAGTTTCTTTGAAACAGTAAAGAAGAGAGAGGATGCGTGTTGTGCAGTTGCTCGGGTAACTTGATTAAACTGGAAGAATGCCTAATTACATCAAACATGATTTGCTTGGGTGAATGTTTGCATATGCAAATACACTCGGGCTACATCTGTGAGCTTTAGATAAAGATTTATCTGAAGGAATATGAAAGGTAAATGTGAGTCCAATTATCATGAGGAAGTGAGTGTTTTTTTTCTTTTGCATTAACTGTAGTTTGCAACTTCCAGACAGTTTGTATGTGGTGTTATGACAGCAAACACACGTAGTAACTTTGTGCTAACGTGTCCAGATGCCTCAGCTCTCACTCTGTACAGTTATGCTTATTTATTCTTCACCACGTCTCCAGCTTTGCAGCAGAAGCAAACAAAAGTAACGCTGTACGCACCCTTACAAACCTTTCAGTTTCATCATCCTGAACACAAATGAACACAAATTAAAACGTCTGCAGAACCTTCCATGACTGCATGAAGGAGTCCTCCAGGCCTCCTGCATGCGTACTTACCCAACAATTTTGTTTGTAAAATTACGAGAGTAAAGCTATAACATTGCATGAACAAAGTCAGAAAATTAACTGAATGAAGTTTTAATATTATGACTTTCTTCTCATATATATATTTTTAACTATATTCTTGTAATTTCTTTTCTTAGTGTGGCCTTAAAGCCATGCAGTAGAAATGAAATGTAATAACTCACTGTAATTTTCTTCAAACTGTCCTGTAGCAGTCTGCATTACAGAAACCCTAAAGAAGCCTCTGACTGAAGACTCTCTGTTGTTGTAAAGAATATTCTTCATGAGCATCCGCCATAAATTTATGCCCAGATTTGGAATGTTTAAGGTCTTTGGTCAGATAATAAGCAGAATGTTTGAATTCAGATGTAGTTCTCTGTAATCTCTTGTTCCTGGTTCTTTAATTCACAACCTGGTTGTGATCCACCTCCATGAAGTACAAATTTATGTCATTTATTCCTCAGTTTGAAGGTTTTAATGAGGAATGTGAAAAATGGGCAACAGTTCTGAAGCCAGTTATTCATCCAACATGCCCAAGTATCCCTGGCTTCATCTAAAACTGGCTTCCTCAGTTATTTTGTGTAAAGAATCATTGGCTTCTGCGTAAACTACCCGCCAATCCAAACACGACACAGTAGCAGTATGTTGTGCTTTAGATGAGTAGCTAAATACTTCCTGTTTCAATTTGGATTTCAGTCAGAAATATGAAATTTTTACTTCATGTCTGCTTTTTTTTGGTGTCAGTTTGGCAGGTTTAAGGTTGAAAGTCGAAGCTGGTGCATGTGGTGCCATGCTGGTATAATTAGCTGTTTGGATCCACACCTGTTCTGGTAGATCCAGCTTGTGAATACAGAGCAGAAAGAGTAAAACTAGCTGATCCAAAACTGTTGCTAAAAACTGCTGAAGTTGCAGTGGCTTGTGAATTCGTCCTGCACTGTTTGTTTCTGGTTATGATTCTGGTGATGATTTGGTAACTCGGTTTTCTTCTATGTTTTAGCTTTTTACCTCATAGCTCATTTTCTTCGTTTGTGGTGAAACAAAACGTGGAAAGTAAATGCTGTCATTTGTCATGCACTCTGAACTTGCTCTGTGTAAGTGTGATGTGACGTTATGCTAAGTGTTAATCTGTAAGCCTGCATTTGCATCTTTGGCAGTGGAAAGCCCAGAATAAAAATTGACACATCAAACTGACATGGCGGGTGACAAACTGTCACTTTCAGGCTGGAAAAGCAGCTTCGCACCAAAAGGTCACTGTTTCTATATAAAGAAGAAACCATATAAATATGTATCCTGTGTAAAAAGACACAAAGTTTTGGAACTGAAGATGGGTCAAAGTGTCTTTGCTGGAAAGAAGGAAAATTGTTTTGGACATTATTTTGCAGAATTAAAAGATTTTTTGAAAAAAAAAAAAAAAAAAAAAGCTCCTCAAAGCTGTAGTTACAATGAAAATAGGATGATATTCCCAGGCGTTTTCCTCCAAATAGGGTCTTTCTGGCTAAATAACATCAGTTTTAGTTCTAAAAGTGTCAATTTTTATTACCCTTCCATCAATCTGTATTTCCTATTATCCTCCATTTGATGGACACTTTCCTCTCCAAAAATGTGTAATTCCTTTGGATGAAGCTGAACTGCTTTATGGCCGAGCTGTTCATGCTGCTGCTACTGAGAAGCTGCTGCCGTCTTTAGTTTTCAGCCTCATTGGCGACAAAACCAGCAGGTTTTAGTCACATGACCTCAGGAACCTGCTGGTATGTACAACTAGCTCTCAGAGTGTCGCTGGCTCTGGGTTTAAGTTACTTTCTAAGTAAGTAAAAACAAGTGCTGACAATTTAATGGAACTTTGTCTTCAGTGCTAACATTTATACTCAAGGCTGTGTGTGTTGGGTTAGATATGGGATGTTTACCTCCAGCACTAGTTCAGAACCAGGCAAAGACTTACCAAATACCTCACTGAGAGGATTTATGTGTTATATTTTGTCACTTCTGTCCTCTAAGAAACTGCTACAAGACTCAGGAAAAGTAAAAAATAAAAACTCACTGCGTCTGCATCATTCATGTGTTGTGTAATCTGGTCACCTTTACATGAGAAGGCAGGATGCTTTTTCACCACTCAGCATGTGTCAGTGAAAGGCAAATTAGTCTGTCTTTGGAACATAATGTAGATATTTATCTTCTCAGATCCGGTAATTTACAGAAGAAATAAAGATGTAGTGTCTGTGAGGAATTATGGTTATTCTGATTGTTTTTATCCTTAGTCTGTGATTCCTTCTAGAGATAATTTGGTGACTTGGCATTAGCTATTAAAAATGCTAGAAGTAACTAAAATTGTGAGATAAATCTCACAAAATTTTCTAGGAATCTCCCCCCCCCCCCCTTTTTTTTTTTTTTTTAGAAAATGTCTAGATTAATTTTGAGACTAATCTCAAAATTTCATTTTTTTTTAAAAATCCAAAATTCACTCCTTTTAATCCTGTGTACGGTGGCCCTAATACGCCATCGTAACACTTATACTTAACTTTAATAATCAAATGCTTCTTCTATGCTGAAATATTAGCAATTTTCAGTCTGTGTGTGAAGCTACATGTGATAATGAACATATCTATGGTCTGCAAACGTTGCAGGAAAGGCCTTCCGGAGAAGAACGGAACGGTCTCCTGGGGACGTTCCGGGTTTCCCCCCTTGCGTGGGGAAAACAGCCGACACTAGACACGTGAAGAGGCGTCATCTGGAAAGGACGGACTCGGCCGCCCGCTCCGCCTCGTGCCCGGTCTGGGAGGTTAATGAACAAGCTGCGGTTTAACGCTCGTGACACACCGCACAGGTGGAGCTCCTGGGAGAGTGAAAAGCGCGCGCTACGTTCCCTGAATGTAAAGTCAGCTGAGTTACCGCGGGCCGCCATCGGCGCAGATGTTTTATCAGCGAGGCTCTTGGCTCATGATAAACAGAATGTCCGTTCTCCAGCAGCAAGCTGTACGTTATGCTAATACATGACATGCAGCATATGGCGCAGCCGCTCTGCAGTGCCTCCTACTTCACTCTGCAGGCTCTCTCGCGACACGTTTGACTTTAAATCACCAGACAGGTTGTCTCCCGGTTCGCCTTTTTATATTCTCACCATAAACTTTTTGGGGTTGTGAAAAATTGATAGGGCTGCTGCAACAACAAAAAAAAGAAGAAAAAAAAGAGAGAGAAAGGCTTTTACGGCGCTATAAGTTACTACAGGCGAAAGCCTTAGAAACAATAGGCCATTAGCATACGCCAGTCCATCCATCACCAGACAGAGGCGGCCCCTGGGAGCCATCCATCATACCGGAGCCGGCAGGGCCTCTGGCCCCTCTGCTCCGCCTCTGGAGACGACACCGACACGGTGAGCTAATATAGTAACTAATAGAAACCAGTTCAGCTGTGACCAGAAAGATGAACCTCAGGAGAAACAGTGACATGGTAGTTTGGAAAAATAAAATAAAAAAACATCAGTTATTAAAAGTGTTCAGTCCTTTAAATTTGTTCACATTTTTTGTCATGTTTCAGCGATACTTAAGAAGGGTTTTATTGGAAGCTTTTATGACGCCTTCAGTGAAGAGCAAGCAGACTGAGTTACAGCTGAAACCAGAAGTTTACATACACTGAATAAAATGACACATACACACGTTTTGTTTTTTACACTGTCTGAAGTTAAACCAGATTAAACTTCTCTTGCAGTTTGAATTATTATTATTAATCTGAAGACACATTTGGACGTGAGCTTTAACTCCCTGGCTTCAGATGTTGCTTCAGTATTTTTACATGTTTCTTCCTCATGATGTTTATTTTGTGGAGCGCACTGTTACATTTTTCTCCAAATGTAACGGCCATAATGTCCAAATAGTTCCACTTTAGTTTCCTCAGAACACAGGACATGTCTCCTCAAGTGAAGATCTTGGCCCCTGTGTGTATCTGCAAACTGCAATCAGGCTTTTTTGTTTCTTTTGCAGTCATGGTTTCCTCCTGACTGACTGACCTTTCAGTCCATGTTGATAGGTCATGTGTTACTGTGGATGGTGAATCTGTCTTACCAGCTTCAGCAGCGTCTTCCTGAGGTCTTTGTTTTTTTGTTCTGCGGTTGATTTACAGATTTTGGACCAGAACCCATCTTCTTCCTGAGCACCATGATGGTTGGACATTCCCATCACATCGATACTTGGTATAATCGTTTGAACAGATGAACACAAATGAACGTACATCCAAAGGAAAAATCAGCTCCTGATTCTCTTCCTGGTATCTGGGCTGATTTCTGCTGACTTTCCCATCATATTAAAGAAATGAGTTCCAGGTGAGACCTTCAGATACAGGTGTGACTCCAATCAACTCACATGTCTCAGTTACCCTGTCAGTAAGAAGTCTTCTACGATAGGAGGCAATCGACTGGTGGAGGGATGTAAAGACAGGAAATAGAAACAAACATAGTTTTAGGAAAACAGAACCACTGAGCCTGAGAGCTTTATATGAGACACAAAGAACAGCTGCAGTAATGGGAAATAATTTCATGAACTGTGGCGCTGTAGGATGCTAAAAGGATTAAGAAGGTTATATGGATACTGTTCTCATTCAGGTTGAATTATTACATGCTATTTAGTGCAAATTGACTTCCTGTCAGAGATGTGTGTGTGTGTGTGTGTGTGTGTGTGTGTGTGTGTGTGTGTGTGTGTGTGTGTGTGTGTGTGTTGGAGCTCTGTCAGGACTCGAACTTTGAGTCGACAGCTGCTTGAGCTCCCATCGTTATCTCCAGCTGTGGGATTTAACTATGAACCTTTATGAACTCGTTCCTGTCCAAGTACAAACTAGAGCAGTGCTCACATTCTACTACGGCGTACTGCGGTCACGGTAGGTAGAACAATTAAAATAGCAGGAGGACATTTGTGCCAAAATAAGGAAATCTCAAAATTTCTGTCTTTCTTTTTGACAGAAATTTACTGCTCCCTTTTTTTTTTGTCTACATTTTTCTATCCACAATGAACTATGGCCCTGGTCACACATGGTGACCAGGGCTGCACCGACTGCAGTATTCTGACTGATCGCCGATTACCAATCTTTAAAAAGCCTGAGCTGCTGATTTTGATTTTGGCTAAAATGCGATTTCTGATGTTTTTTGTCTGAAATGTTGCTAAATGTAGCAAGTAAGTCACTGAATTGTCAACAGTGGGGCGATTGTTAACTGTGAATATGCAGATATGATCTGGTGGGTTGGTCTGTAAGTCAAACTTCTCTAGCGGGAGAGCAGAGGAGGACAGTGGCTGATTTTTAGACCCTTGCTGAGTTAGATAAGCTCAGTGGATCAGATTGGCTTCACACGCCAAGTTACTGATCTCTCAAAATTAAGGAACTTGGCACAGATAAATCGGTGCACCCCTAATTGTGATTCTTCCTATTTTTAAACACGGAGCTGCAGTCTCCTCTCCTTTACCAACCTCACTTTTCTACATGTCACTCTATTTCCATTTCTACAAATGCCAATTAACACACATTTAAAACCAATTATAGACCCTTTGCGCTTAGTAAATCTGGTTATTAAAAGCCGTGTACGCCTTCAGCGCATGCAGCCGCCGCCATGCAGTGGACTCCAGCGCCGGCCGTCTCCGTCTGCCAGGCGCCGCTCCGCTAACCCCGCTGCGCTGCTCCGTCTAATCTGCCTATAATGACATTTATGGAAGGCAATGAACAGTTTGGTACCTTGCTTTCTCAAGACTCCACCACCCACCGCACACATCGCAGATGTTTTTATGACTCCTCCGTGTAATATTCCCCTCATTTGCATAATGATGTCCCCTGTTTACTATAAACCTGTGCATCTATCTCACTAAGGCCCATTGAACAGGCAGTGGATTTGTACATAAATTGGAATGCAAATGGAATGTAATACTGTTGCATTACTGGCGATGGGCTAAATAAGCTACCTGACCTCCTTTCCCCCCTTTTCCTCGGGACATGGGACTAATATGCAGGGCAGTTATGCTCCCAGAGAGCAGAAATACCATCCATCAACCTGCTGGGAGAAAGTTTTCCAGATAAGAAACTCCATTTGACATTCAGAATGTTTCAATCAGCCGCTCAGGATGAATCGTTGCTGGAAAAATTGGAATGTTGCAAACCATTCCCCGCCTAACTTTCAGGTCTAAACTCCACAAATCCTCGTCTTTTATTGTTTGATCAATAGATAAATGAATTATGTGAATGAATAATCCATTCGCTCGTTAAGTCTCTACCTCTGAGGGTCTCTGAAGCCCCCTGACTGTCCAAGGGCGTCTCTCTTTGTGCCGGGGATCGTCATCGGCTCCCAGAGCAGCAGCCGCATGTTAGACTCACACACTAATTAAGATGCAAAGACGCCGGAGTTTTTCCACGAGGCTGCATCAAATGAAGAGCGCCTTTGATTACACAAAGAAAACTGCCTGACCTCATGAAATATTAATACCCGTGTCCTCTCTGTGTCCCCTTTCTGCTGGGTCTGAATATCAACTTTTTGTTGTTTTTTTTTTTATTATTATTTTATTTCATTTTTTTCGGCACTGGGGCCACGACGGTATGCGCACCGCAGGGCCCTCATTCTCCTCCCGTCGCATTTAAATTAGATTACCAGGCCAGATAAATTCAAGCGAGTCTGACTAAATGCGCTGTGACAAACGCTGACTCAGGTGGCCCAGAGCAAATCAAGACAAAAATCCCCATTCTGGCTGAAACCCCAACACTCTATTTTTTATTGTGATTTTTATTCTCCCCATGCCAGCCAAGCTTCTTGTGGGAATGGGAGCCATCTTGATCAGATTGAGATTGAGGAACCGTCTTGGTCATTTCACAGCCTGACTACCTGGGAACACCTGGGGCGATCCTCTGCCTCTCCAAGGCGAGGAGTGGCTTATCGCTTAAGTGTTGGTGTATTGCACTTAGATAAACATTCCTCATAAAGCAATGCTGTGTGATTAAAATCAGAGGTGTTCTCTGCAGGGATGTTCTGCTGCTTTATGGTGAAATGTATCAACTGCATCTATAACCTAAAGATTTGCAGCAGGGGAAAGGATTTCAATTTCAAGCATGGGGCCATCTATTTAGATACGTCTTACGAGCTGCAGAGTTCTATAAAGCGAAGATGCATGGTCGGTTAAATGGATTGAAGCAACCTGCCTCCAGGCCGGGATTTACAGACAGATTCGATGAAACAGAGTATGGGTTTTGATGAAGGTCGTTTGTCAAATACGGCTGTTTTCACACCTGATAGTCCGGTAGACTCGGTTCGATTTGGAACCAAAGTGACAACATTCGTTCCATCTTCTGTGGTTTTCTTTCAAACTGCACTGTGCCAAACAAACCAAACCCTTTAAGCAACCTGTTCCCCTTCTCGCCTGTGGTGGTGCTGCACCAAGAACCACTGAAAGAAATCACACAAAACCCTCTGAAGAAGATGGTGACAACAACTTCCTTCTTCACAAAGATGGAGTGGTGTCAGATTCCAGCAGTAGTAGAACTTCTCTTTTGTCTTTGGCTAAAGAACACAACCCATTTCTCCTGTTAGCACATTTGTTGTGGTTGTATTTACCCAGAATGCCCTGTGCAAGTTAGTACTGTTGCCCTGCAGGAAGAAAGTTCTCTCTGTTCTGGTCTGGATACTCCAGTTTCCTCCCACTGTCCAAAAACCTGACAGCAAGGTTAATTAATCTCCTTTCATTGTCCTTAGGTGTGTGTGTGTGTGTGTGTGGGGGTGTGTGTGTGTGTGTGTGTGTGTGTGTGAATGTGTGTGCATTGTTATTTGTCTTGTCTGTTTCTGTGTTGTCTGATGACAAACAGGCGACCTGTCCAGAGTATAAGCGTGTTTGGATAATGGATGTATGGATGAACGCCGTGTGCTAGAGACCACTTCCTGTTTCTGGAGTGGTCTCCGTCTGCTTGGCATTTACATATTCATTAGTACTGAAACCAGGGTTTGATTCTTTCGGTCTATTACACCTTCACACATTCTCAAACTGAGCCAGACTTTATAGGAAAACAGACCAGGGTTGGATTAGAGATTAAAGCGGTCTGAACAGGACTGGTGTGAATGCACTCTGATTTGATGAATGAATTGGGCTTCACTGCACTGCTTGATAACTTTTTGAATTACAATCAAGGTGTCAAACTCCAGTCCTGGAGGGCCACTGCCCTGCATCCTTTAGATGTGCCTCTGCTGCATCACACCTGAATAGAATAATTAGATCATTAGCAAGGCTCCGGAGAACTTCTCTACACAAGGAGGAGGTAATTAAGCCATTTGATTCCAGTGTTTTGTACCTGTGGCACATCTAGACACTGCAGGACAGCGGCCCTTGAGTACTGGAGTTTGACACCCCTGATTTACAACAAAAAGAATCACCACAGCATGATGCTGCCACCACCATGTCTCACCTTGAAATTGTCTGAATGACACGTGGACTAATTATTTTACTCACCAGGTGATGGTAATTCAACCTTGAAAGACTCACAGAGAAAGAGAGAGAGAGAGAGAGAGAGAGAGAGAGAGAGGACGTGATATTAGAAAGCTTAATTGACAAATGAAAGTCTTTGGCGCTCGGCCCCAGGAGGAAGATGTTGCGCTGGTAACCACTGTCAGAGAGAATGAGCCGCTGTGTATAAAAATTAAAGACATCTTCCCCCTTGGGCCTTGACACTGAATGGACTTTAAAGAAGCCACGAGCTGAAGGCGGAGGAGGGGTGGAGGAGGGTTGAAGCTCAGCCAACAAGCGGAAGCCGATGAACAGCTGGACCTTATTAAGGGAGCAACGCTTGATGATTGGAGGAGGATAAAAATTATATTTTAGTTTAATTCAGTTCATCCGGGTAAAGCCAATTGACATGTCATCTGTAAGAAATAAATTAAACAAAATATGTACATTTAGTTTATATACTTCACTCCAAAGGACCTACTCTTTCAGGAATTAGAACAAACTTGGAATCCAGAGGAACTCGCCTCACTACCTTAGATCAGCATTATCAGAACAAGAAAATAGAGAAACCTCCTACTAGTTTATGAATGTAGTTTTATATTTTTTCTTCTTTTGCTCTTTCCTTTGGCTTATTGTTTTGTTGTATTTCCTTTTAATTCATGTAAAGCACTTTGAATTGCCTTGTTGCTGAAAATGTGCTATATAAATAAAATGACCTTACTCTATTATTCCCCGCTTTCTCAGTCTGTCCCATAGAACGCCAATAAAATACATAGTGATTTGAAGTTATGTGAAAAAATTAAAGGGTATTAATACTTTTTCAAACACCTGTGGTTTATGTAAGACTACATTTGTACAACTACAAAATTTTGCAAAAAAACAAAACAAAAAACCAAATTTCTCCAACATGATGTCATTGCAAAAAAGAAATTCACATATTTGCTGTAGGGGGCAGTAGGTGGGCATGAAGAGATTGAGTCCCGCACACACTCAATCATCTCATCAGTCACAACATCTCATCATCCTTCACATGTAAGCTGCTGCTGCTGCTCGTTTCCACGTCACATGCCCACAGAGGGATCTGCGCTTTTATTCATACATCCCCCAAATAAGATGATTTGTGTGTTTGGTTCATTCAAACAGCCTTCTATGGTCCTGAAGACCAAGAGGAGGATAACAGGGAGGCTTTTGAAGGCTGTTGCCGTGGCTTCAGAAGGGTGATTTCCTGCTAAGTAAATTAGCACTAACAGCTTCAGTGGCCTTTCAGTGAGAGGAAGGAGAGTGTGTCGGATGTAGTGGTTGGGGTTACATGTTTTGGGATGAAGGCATGAGTCACTGTGTCACATCGCGCCTTAAGAAACAGTCACTAGCTGAAATAATCTCACTCCTCACACACACACCAGTATCCACTGGTGGCAACCGGTGGAAATAATCACCCAAATTGCTCTGTTGCTGTTTTACAGTTCAGTGGCCTTTGTCCCATGATGAGCTCATTCAACACCAAGCCTCCACTGGGTTGGCTCGCTAAGCTTATTAGAGGATTTTCTGCAACTTTGTGACCGATCAAACGGCCCTGGTTTGATCCTCCGGCTCGCTCTGATGTGTTTGTATTTCTGCTTTTTGCTGGTTGTTTCGCATCCCACGTTTCCCTTCCAGTTATTCATTTGTTGTATTTTTTTGGGGTCTGGGGGGTGTGGGTTTATTTGGGAGGACACTCAGTCTGTGTTTTGAGATGTGTCTTTACTCTGGGGTGAAGAACGCTGCTGCCACTGCCAGCCTACGCCGGCCAGCCGGCCTGCCCCGCCCACTGAGCTGGAACCTGGAGAACTCAGGGGAGCTCATCCTATCAGTCATCTTGTAACCGCAGTGCTGCCATCCCATCATGAGACTCCCAGCTCTGCTCCATGCTTGGCTCCCCCAGCAATATAAAGTTGCCCATGTAGAAACGTCTACTGATGGAGGGGACTTGCTGCGCGACTTCTGATTTCTGATTTATTACCCTGTTGTGTATAAACAATATGAGCTCAGCAGGAACACAGGCTGCCGGTTCCCCTCATTCCCACCCAACAGGATCTGCTTTTGTATTCTCCTAACTCTTCACCTCCTCAGGATCAGATCATTTGTAGATTGAATTTGTTGTGGATTTTATCCACTGCAGGTCAAAACTACAGGCTGACGTTATATTCATATGGTGCCGTGAAATAAGTGTTCACTACCGATTCTGCTGCTGTTGCTTTTTTTGTGTCACAAATTTTAGTTTAGCAAACGTCATACTTGGGGTATGCTTAGGGGCATGCTGCATACTGATGTATGCAGCATACAGATCAGGTTGAAACGCAGACTTTAACTAGACCACTTCAAAACCACACTGCAAAAATAAACAAGCACTAAAAACAAGCATCTAGTTTTTAGTGCAACAAATCCCAAATTAGTACATTTCTGACTCAGACATTTTCTTTAGTTCAGCTAACTTTATTTCTAACTCTACAGAAATAAAGATTCTAATTTAATTTTAGCTCATTTTATCTGTATTTACAGCATATGTCATCTGTAAGCAATAAATTGTCCTAAAACCAACACATACAATTATTCCCCACTGTCGGTTTAACACATAGAATAACAATAAAATACATTAAGATTTATTATGTGAAAAAGTTTAAGGCTTGAAAAATATCAACATAAGTTCTAGTATAAATTCTAAAACATATAATCTGAGTCATAGGTTAACTAATAGTTGTTTCATGGATATAACAATGCAAATTATTGCTGTGATGTGAAATATTTTACTGAACCCTTCAGTTTGGAAACAGAGCACTGCCTCTTATGTCGGCCACTGATTCAAGTTACATGCTGCCGCCATGGAAACAGTGAGGATCTAAAGTCAATTAGCAGCTTTGCTATGGTTTTCACATGGATTCCGCTCTTAACTAAAGCACTTGTGAATATTTAAAAGGCCCGGAGAGGTTCTGGGGAGGGAAGTCATCACACGGCAATGCGCCTGTCAGACTTGTCACATCTATTTTACGGGCAGTTGAGTCCAAATATTCCACGTTCGTATCTCATTAAGGTTAAAATGAATGTTTAGTTTAGAAATTTGACTACATTTACCTTCCATTTGGATTTTTAATTTGGGTTCCATCACTGGTTGAAACTCTGTGTTGAGAAGCCAGAGAACATTGGCAAGTAATAAGTAAGCAAGACCCGACGCTCTCCCATGGCTCTGGGTGAAGGGAAGAAGACGACGTTCAGGGGCTCCTTCCCTTCACTGGACTTTAGGCGACTGAGCACTTAGGCTCCAAAAAACAGAGAATCAGATGGTACAGAAGTCACAGGGAGCCAACATTTCATTGGCAGAGACCTTATATCACCAATTTAATCACCAAAGAAACCCTGACTTGTGGTAGTCTTTAGAGAAATACAGAAAGTTTACAAGTTTTTTTTTAAAGGTCACACCATGTGCCGAGGAGAAAGGGAAAAAAATATAAGTTGAAGAAAAAATAACAGAAATACACAAATCGATAGTTGATATCATTTGGTTATACAATTACTGCTGCCACCACTTCAGGTATTCAGGTATGCTCATATGTTAATGTTTATTTATGAGTCTTTATGCAAATAAATATTTCCCCCCAGGCTGTTTTAATATATTTCAGAAGGTAGCAGCTGTAATTAAAATACTGTGAATCAAAGAGCAGAGATGGGGACTCCGGTACCGTCGCCCGCGGTGCCGGTAGAGCACGCCTGTTTCTGTCACACCGGCTGTAGCGACTTCTGGGCACAAAACCTTCAGTCAAGGAGAAAATCAAACTGCAGCCGCTCTGGCATAAAACTCATCTATAGTTTCATCTGCCACCTGCAAACTCCTCCAGAAATGTCTGCTAATATCAACGGTTGATGTTAGCATCTATGCTACAACAAGCTCTGTGTAGGTGTTAGTTTATCACTGCATTTGCATCAACCATATATGAAGCAAGTTAGCTTCTTGTTGACTGGAGATCTTTAAACGAGGAATGTAATGTGATGTTCTGATCGTTCTCTAAAGTCAGACAAATGTAGAAGTTATAAAGTGCAGTATGCTTAAGCTTTTCATGTCTTAGCAACTTGTTGGTCCAGACTGTTAGCCAGGACCACATATATACACATATATATGTCATATGTATATACACACACACATATATATGTCATATGTATATACACACACACATATATATATATATATATATATATATATATATATATATATATATATATATATATATATATATATATATATATATATATATATATATATATCCTGAGAGAGAGAATCGTGGCCCGAATGAACACCAGGCAACCCCGACGCCAATTACAACGGCTGAGTGAAGTACCATCAGAAAGTCTCATTCAAGATGTGAATGCAGCATTGAGAACAATCCCTACCAACACCATAACAGAAACCAATGAGCTGATATACAACTCAGCATCAGTGATCCTTGAAATGCTTGGCTATAAGAGCAACCATGAGACCCAATATCCATCATGGAAAAGACGGTTAGAGGCTAAGATCAAGATAACAAGGAGGGAAGTGAGCCAGCTGTCAGAGCTCCTAAGGGGTGCAATGAAAAGATCAGTACCCAAGAAGTACAGCCAGATGTCCATACCTGAAGCACTCGAAACTGCCAAACAAAGACTCCAAGCCTTGGCCAGCCGCCTAAAGAGATACACAAGAGAGAATGAAGCCAGGAGGATTAACCGGCTCTTCTCCACCCAACCAGCTAAAGTGTACTCTCAATGGCAGGGTACTAACAACAGAGCAGACCCACCAAAGCTGGAGACTGAACAATACTGGAAAGGCATATGGGAAAGGGAGGCGTCCCACAACAGCAATGCACAGTGGCTAACCTCTCTACGAGAGGACCACAGCAACCTCCCTGAACAAGCCCCAATAACCATCACTGTGGCAAATGTCCAAGAAAGAGTCTCAGGTATGAAAAACTGGACAGCACCAGGGCCTGACATGATCCATGCCTACTGGCTAAAGAAACTCACTGCCCTCCATGAGCGACTGGCAGCTCAACTGAACCAGCTGCTACAAAATGGGACTCACCCTGAATGGTTAACTGAAGGACGTACAATCCTGATCCAGAAGGACCCCTCAAAGGGTTCAGTCCCATCCAACTATCGGCCGATAACCTGTCTCTCTAAAACATGGAAGCTCATGTCAGGCATCATAGCGGCTAAGATAAGCGGACACATGGATAAATACATGAGCACGGCACAGAAGGGCATCGGCATAAATAGTAGAGGAGCCAAACACCAACTCCTTGTAGACCACACAGTCGCCCGAGACTGCAAAACCCGACACACCAACCTGTGCACCGCTTGGATTGATTACAAGAAAGCCTATGACTCAATGCCACACACCTGGATCACTGAATGCTTAGAGATGTACAACATCAATAGGACTATAAGAGCCTTCATTGCAAACTCGATGGGGCTGTGGAAAACCACCCTTGAAGCCAACTGCAAACCGCTTGCACAAGTGTCCATCAAATGTGGCATATACCAAGGAGATGCTCTGTCCCCACTGCTGTTCTGCATAGGTCTGAACCCCCTCAGCCAAATCATCAACAAGACTGGCTACGGATACCGACTTAAGAATGGGGCCACAATCAGTCACCTCCTCTACATGGATGACATCAAGCTGTACGCCAAGAGCGAGCGAGACATCGACTCACTGATCCACACCACCAGGATCTACAGCACTGACATTGGGATGTCATTCGGACTAGAGAAATGTGGCTGGATGGTTACAAAGAGAGGGAAGGTCGTCCGCACAGAAGGGGTATCACTCCCAGAAGGAACAATAGCAGACATAGAGCACAGCTACAGGTACCTGGGAATACAGCAAGCAAATGGCAACATCGATGAGGTCACAAGGAAAGGAGCCACAGCCAAATACCTCCAACGAATAAGGCAAGTCCTGAGAAGCCAGCTCAATGGCAAGAACAAGATCCGTGCAATAAACAGCTATGCCTTGCCAGTAATCAGATACCCTGCCGGAATAATTAGCTGGCCAATGGAAGAGATGAAGGCTACGGATGTTAAGACTCGGAAGCTACTAACCATGCATGGAGGGTTCCACCCCAAATCCAGCACCCTGAGACTGTACACGAGCCGTAAGGAAGGAGGCAGAGGACTAGTGAGTGTGAGAGCCACTGTCCAGGATGAGACATCCAAGATCCATAAATACATCAAGGACAAAGCCTCAACGGACGATGTGCTCAACGAATGTCTCAGGCAATGGGGAACAGAGGACAAGGTGCTGGAGGAACCATCATGGGAGGACAAGCCCCTACATGGGATGTACCACCGACAAATAACTGAAGTGGCTGATATCAGGAAATCCTACCAATGGCTGGAGAAAGCTGGACTCAAGGACAGCACGGAGGCCCTCATCCTGGCCGCCCAGGAACAGGCCCTAAACACCAGAGCAATAGAAGCTCAGATCTACCACACCAGACAAGACCCAAGGTGTAGGTTGTGCAAGGAGGCCTCTGAGACAGTCCAGCACATAACAGCAGGGTGCAAGATGCTGGCAGGGAAAGCGTACATGGAACGACATAACCAAGTGGCGGGCATAGTGTACAGGAACATCTGTGCAGAATATGGACTGGAAGCCCCGAGGTCAAAATGGGGGACACCCCCAAAGGTGGTGGAGAATGACCGAGCTAAGATCCTGTGGGACTTCCAGATCCAGACAGACAAGATGGTAATGGCGAACCAACCGGACATTGTGGTGGTGGACAAAGAACAGAGGAAAGCCGTTGTGGTGGATGTAGCAATACCAAGTGACCACAACATCAGGAAGAAGGAGCATGACAAACTGGAGAAATACCAGGGCCTCAGAGAGGAACTGGAAAAGGCCTGGAAGGTGAAGACCACAGTGGTGCCTGTGGTCATCGGGGCCCTCGGGGCAGTCACCCCCAAATTGGAGCAGTGGCTCAAACAGATCCCAGGAACAACATCAGACATCTCAGTCCAGAAATGTGCAGTTCTAGGCACAGCCAAGATACTGCGCAGAACCCTCAAGCTCCCAGGCCTCTGGTAGAGGACCCGAGCTCAGAGGATGAAAGAGACCACCCACGGAGGGTGAGAGGGGAATTTTTTTTTTTTATATGTATGACCTCACATGACCCAGGTTAGTTTAGTTAGATATTTGAAAAAAATATATTTTGTGTATATTTTATTCAAATTTCATGCTTTATCTATAGGACCTGTTTTGTCCCTATTCTCAAGAATCACTGATATATATATATATATATATATATATATATATATATATACGTATATGTAATAAAGCTATAATTGAGAAACCTAAGTAATATGCCATATAAATATCAATTTTCATTGACAGGTTTTCTGAATTAAGCAAAGCAAAGCAAAGTGGCAGACAGAGCATCGAGTCTGTTCTGTCTCACACAAAAGGAGTGCAAGTTTACAGCCAGACATAAAGTCATTACTGAATCAATAGTACAGGACCTTATTTTTTCATGCAACCTCTCCGTCTCTGATTGACAAGACTTGATTTATGAACTTTGTGGCAGAACAGTAACCAGGAATCTAAGGCTGTTTCACACCTGACATTCCCATAGACTCAGTTGAGCAAAATGTAAACATTTGTTACATTACCAGTTGCTGTGGTTTGCTTTCAAACAAACCCTCTGAAAAACCCAGAATGCCCTGAAACAAAGTCTACTTCCTGCATTTGGAGCAGTCTCCAGTCTGCTTGGCGTTCATAAATGCATTCAAACCACGCCAGAGTTCATTTCAACCGAACCCAGACCGAGGTTTGTAGGCAGACCAGGGTTTGATTTTTTTGTTGTTTGGTACGGTGGCCGACAGGTGCAAATGCGCAGCAACAGAGAAAACATGCAAACAAAAAAAAGACACACGCACAAATGAAACAAAAAAGAGACGCAAACAAAAAAGAATACAACCACAAATGAAATGCAGCAAACAAAAGAAAAGATGCAAACAAAAAGTGCTGAAAACAGAAGGAGGGAGTCGAACAAAAAACAGATGTGTCCAAATTTAGGGTCTGCATCCTTTAAAACGGGTGTTCAGAAAAGCAGCTCCAGGTTCGGCACACCAAGAGAGAACCCATGTCTCCCGGCAAATCATTTTAAAAACTCCCGACAGTTGTCCCCTATGAGTGGAGGTGAAACACAGATATTAAGCCAGGTAGTAGCTGTACATTTTTTTGGTTCACTAAAGTATTTAATTTATTCCTCAGCAAATGGGTTTGACTGATTAAAGCTAAGCCTTGCTGCATTTCATTTGTTTAGATCTCTTTTTATGTTTGCTGCATTTCATTTGTGCGCATGTCTTTTTTTTGTTTGCATGTTTTCTCTGTTGCTGCGCATTTGCACCTGTCGGCCACCGTAGTTTGGTGACACATTCGCACCTCTCTAAGTAAAGCAAACTAACTGTCGTAATGGTTCGTTCAGCTCTGTGATGAACACAGAAATCTGCTCACATTCTTGTAGTTTTCTTTTTCACTTTATCAGTCCAGGACTTCTGGAAATATTCCCTAACAAACACTGTCTCTGAAGAGCTTTCTATTCAGCTTACGTAATCCACTTGATGAATTAAAGCGGATTTTCTCCCACATTTTAAAGTGGCAGCAGCCAGAACCTGCGTCGGTGATCAGGACGTGTTGTGAGACGCACTGGAGCCAGTAGGCCGAGAGAAGCGGATTAACTTCATGGTGGAGAGGAGAAGTACTTGTCATTTCAGGATGGCACAGGGATATCTCTATTTGCTCTGCTAAGCTCTCAGTGAAATGTTGAATTGGAAAACATTACACCTTCCTGAATAACTCCGGTATTTCTCGCGCCATGCCTTGTCACAGGCCCAGCTCGGAGGTCAAACCAGCATAAATCATTCTGCTCACACAGCGTCCAAGGACGAGGCTGATTATGTTCTATAGATTGATGGAGTTTGATTGATGCCCTTAATTAATTGAGATTTTCATTCAGAGACTGACAGCCTTACACACACTGTGTTAGGGATTCAGTGTGTGCGCGCGCGCGTATGTGTGTGCGTGTGTGTGTGTGTGTGTGTGTGTGTGTGTGCGTGTGTGTGTGTGAGTGTGTGTATGGCACTAAAACGGAGAAACAGATTCCAAAAAATAATATAGCAGTTATGGACTGACCGCTTGAACCTTCATTCAAATTCAATTCAAGTCCCAGAGGGAAATGAAATGTTTCTGCCTGTATTACAGCAACTTTGACCAAACCTGACTGAAGAGTTGCTGTTGTCATGAAGAGGATCAACAGCAAACTTCATAAAACATGTTATGAGTGCTTGACTTCCTTTCACTACTGATTACATGAGAGACAAAACACTAATACGTGAATCAAGACTCAAACCTTTAATGGTGCAGCAGGCAGCCTTTAAAAAAGCTATGTTTATTCTTTTGGGAGGGGGGAGGCGCTAAATATTTGTTATTACTGTCACCATGTTCCACCTCTTTCTTGAACTATTACTGCAATATGAGGAAATGCAACAACCAATCAGGCTCTGCTAGAAGGGATGTGCAGCAGCACATGGAGGGGTGATTGACAACACTAAGACCTGAATGCAGATGAGATCGATTTGTTCACAGATTATCTGTCTCATAACATAGTGATAGTGTCAACACATATGTAAAAAAAATGTTTTATAAAAGTTACTTACTTATGGTTTACATTCTGGTATCAGTAAATTACAGCTCAATTTTGAGTTTCATTGCAAGGGCTGTGAAATATTATAAGTATAATTCCTTGGTTTCCTTTTTTTTTTAACAATTTGCAAAAATGTCAAATGATAAAACACATTATCATAATGGGGTCGTTACATATAATTTTGCAGAAAGAACATAATTTAATTTAGAATAGAACTGAAACACAACAAACAGTGGAAAAGTAAAGCGCTGTGAATACTTTCCAGTTTCCTCTCTTTCTGTTTCTCTTAACGTAAAGCTTCCTAACGCAACACAGAGCAAATGCAAACACATACAATACAACCGAGATGGACAAGCATGAGTAGAGCCTCTGTGCTTGTCAGAAAACAATTTACTCTAAGGCCCAACACATCATTTGCCATTTCCTCCCAGCTGGACAGAATGCGTGCATGTAATGGATCTAATTACCGTCATCAGCGTCACCCGCAGTTCATTTACCTAAGTGCTAATGCGTCCGAATTGCTGTCACGCATTCGCCATAGCTAGTTTTTGCGTTGTGGTTCTCTCCTCCGGGGGGGTCGGCGGCTCATTGAATACCATAACGAGCTGACGGGAGGGCCCCCGTTAGCCCCTCTCTCTCGGCCGCGGCCGGACTGACCTTCACAGCTCGCGCTCGCCGGCCTCCAACAGGTTGGTGCGCCGCATCAATCAGGAGGCTAAAGGTTGTAGATGAAGCAGAGCGCGGCGGCGGCGGCTCTTTGGTGGCAGGAGCCGGGTCATTGAGTATACATGATGTCTGCCAACAAGCTCAGCTGAGGCTATAAAGGCTTGGCAGGGGCTGCAATCACTCTGAGCTGTCCACCAGCTCCGCTGTACATTCCAAGCACTCTCTCTATTTTTTCTTTCTTCAGCCTCACCAATGGTCCCACATATAGGTCCAGACTCTTTATGTCATCTTACTGTTTTTTTTTTTTGTTTTTTTTGTTTTTTTTATAAAACCATCCCCATACAGTGGTCTTGTGAAGGCGGCAGCCTCGGGGGGCCAAAGGTTTTTACTAATTTCCTGCACGGCTTTCAGAAGCCTTCACACTAAGGATCAGGAGATTTTCAGCCCTGCACCTCTAAATAAACTGTTTTCCTGAAGCTTGTTGGCCTCTGAAGGTTTATGGAACTTGTTTTGAAGTCATAGATCAGTAGATTGGTGTTACAGAAAATAGCTCTGGTCCGCAGCATGAACTCATCCCCTGGGGAGACTTTGCTTTATCCTTTCCAGCAAATGAAAAACCGCACCTCCCAAGCCAATGCGCCCACGCTACTGTCAAAGTCTTCGCCTGTGCGACATATGATCTCTGCCGTTCATCGTTTCAACATATGTTAAACCAAAACTGAGGCAGTGCACCGCTGGGTTTGGTATAATTTGAACCTCAGGGAAGGAGAGGCAGTAAAGATGCTATCCCGATGTCACAAACTAACGCCTCCCACGGTGGTGTCTTACGGCGCTCACTGAGCCTCATTTTACAAAAGTAATGTAGAAAAGCATGTTGCGTTCATTTCTTCTTTTAACGACTTCGTTAAAAAAGATCCAATAGCTACATTTCCATTGATCATATAATTGTGCAAATTGGAATTACAGAAATAAATTTGCTGAATGGAAACAGCAATTTTTGAAAAGAAAAACCAAAACCAAAAAAAAAAAAAAATCAAATTTTTTGCTAAATGTTTTTGTGCTAGGATGAAGTGGTTTTCGGCCATATCAAAATCAGTCTATTTCACAGAACTGCAATGGAAACCACTTTTCACATCACACAAGTCAACAACCAGATGTTGCTACTTGTGGAAAAGACGAAGAAGACGACAGGAAGTGGTAGAGTGACGGCTTGGCGTGTTTTTAATGACTTATTGCTTCGATGCTGAATTCAAAAAGGTATTGTTTTGTAGTGATGTATATATTGATTAGGAAATGAATACTCAACAGAAGTTGGAATTTTCAAAAAATGTATTATATATTTTTTGAACAGCTGGCTGTGACAATTACACCCAACTTTTGCTGTCACCATTTTGTGAACTAAATGCCGCCAGGCGGAATATAGAAAACCATAATTTGTCAACAGCTGACATGAACTTCTTGTATGAGGAAAAAACAATTTTACATCAGTTTAAAAGGCTAATAAATAGATTCATAAACACAAATATAAAGATTATTATATCTCTAATTGAAGTATGTTTTAGTTTTAAAAATTCACAATATAATCCTAGTTAGTTATAACTTTTCTCCATTTCAGTTTTCCTTGTTTTGTAGTTAACTGTAATAACCTTGCATCTTGTTTTTTCACTGTCGTGTGTAGCATCAACATCTGACTAAATCATACTTTGCACATCCTGGTTGATTTGTTCCAACCCCTTAGATGGGAACGCGCCTAAATCTGCATTTTCTTTTCTGCGACATTTTAAAAAATCGCACGACAACCAGATGAAAATACGGCCACTGAGACGTACTTGGTTTTAGAATTCAAAGAGAAAGCACAAATCAGAGGATTAAAATTTAACTTCTGCCAAATAATTCTCTGCTCTGCGTGATTCTGGAAGTTGACTTAAAACCGTGAGAATAAAATAGCAGACGTTTGTCTGAGCTGAAACTGCAACCCAGGTCAAATCGGAGCAGCTTGGCAGAAAGCACGGTTCTTTTTGTATTCCGCTGCTCTACCCTGCGGCGCAGACCGGGACGCTGCTGGCAGATGCAATCCTGGATGACCAGCCCTATTAATCACCTCCTCCTGAGGAAGGGTTCATTAGGAAGAGATTCTGTTAATGGAGCCTGGAATGGGCCGTGGTTTAAGTGCCGCAGAGTTAGGGCGAGACGGCCCTAATCTATCCACTGGGTGTCAGGTTTGACCAGGAGCAAGAGAGCCATTTTTGCCACTCCTGCAAAGTGACATTATCTATAGGTGGAGAGAACAGTCACATAAATAACCCCGGAGGTGTTTTATAGCAAAAAAAAAAAAACACAAAAAAAAACGAAAGTCTCTCACCCTCTACACTGCTGTGGTACACAAATTAGATAAGCTATAGGAAGGGAAAATATTCACAAGTAACATGACAAATTAATCTTCTTGGGTAATGCGAGCGTCTTGCTTGACAAATGGTGCCAGAACACCTGAGCTGGGACACTAATTTAACCCAAATGAACTTGTCAGAGCTTGTAGGAAGAATATCGCCTGAGATAGGATCATCTTTACACGACTCGTTTCTGGGAGGATGATGGCTCTCGGCCAGAAGACAAACGAGTTCCTGCACCGCTCCAGCATGGACAAAATGACAATATGTGGCCTCTGCTGCTGCATGGTGTTCTCTTGTGCCACTTGGTGCAGAAAACCATTTCAGATGACATTTAGAGAATTTATGACCAAGTAAAAAAACAAACAAAAGAGAAAAACAAAAACACGGCATTCTTGAAATGATGGAGAGCGCAAGAATAGATTTGATCCTTCTCTTATTAAAGCAGGTGAGAAGATAGAAGTTGAACCTCTGACATTTTCTTTGGGGGTAACAAATAACTGTTGATGATCTTTAGGAACTCCTACTTCTCACCAGGGATTGGTGTCATTTTTCAGAAATCGGTTACAGATTAAACCAGAAGTTTACATACAGCGAATAAAAAACCCATCTGTATTTTTTATTTTTCACTGTCTGAAGTTAAATCTGATCAAATGTCTCCTCTTCTAGGTCAGTCAAACTTACCAAAATTATTTCTATTTGATAAAAGCCACACTGATGACAGAAGGAATGTGTCAGTCACTTTTTTTTCTCCCATTGCTCTGGCATTTTATTAATATTTTCAAAGTCCAACGTTTACATCCAGAATGATTACTGTCTCTTTAAACAATGAGGTAAAGGCCAGGTGATGATGTCATGGCTTTGGAAGCTTCTGCTAGGTTAACTCAGACATGTGAGACAATGGGAGGCTCACTTGTGGATGTATTTGAAAACCTCAAATGGAACAAACAGTTTCCTGGTCCGACACTGAAAAGTGTCCTTTACCAACATGGAGCGAGGAAGAAGCCATTACACCAAAAGAAACATGAAAAGCCAGATTGCAGCTTGCAAATGTCCACATTGTTGGAGACATGGCCTCTGTTCTGATGAAACTAAAGGGGAACTGTTTGGACATTATGATCGTCGTTGCATTTGGAGGACAAATGGGGATGTTTGTGCCATCCTAGCTGTGAAGTACGGTGTAGGCAGCATCATGTCGTGGGGCTGTTTTGATGCAGGAGGAACTGGTGCACTTCATAAAATAGACAACATCATGAGGAAAAAATATGTAGAAAGACTGAAGCAACATCTGAAGACGTCAGCCAGGATGTTAAAGCTCAGGACAACAAAGTCAATATTCTGGTGTGGCCATCACAAGTTTGTGGCAGATATGAAAAATAATTCAAAAACTATACATTTTGAAGAAGTGTATGTAAACTTCTGATCTTGGAGACATTAATAAATACATCTCTGGTGTATACTTTCTCTCATGATTGTGGCATTTAGCATATATTTTAGGTAATTCTATCTGACCTAAAACAAGAGAAGTTTGGTCTGAATTAAGTTCAGACGGTGAGGAAACGTCTGTATGTTTCTTTCTGTTTGGTGTATGTAAACTTCTGGTTTCAACTGTAAATCACCCTCCAATGTTTCTGGATATAAACCAGTCTGTTTGATAGACTGCAGATTTAAAGTGGCGCTAAAGAAGTCAAAGGCAAATAACTTAAAAAAGATTCCGTAACAACTACTTCAATGATTTACTTTGAAGAATACAAACCATAACTTATTAATAACCAATACTGCTTTTTTTTTAAAACAAAAATACCACTTTCATTTTATTAGACGTTGTGTCTCAGATGGAACAGGTCCCAGGGGAAAACTGTAGTTTCTTTTGAGCAACACTTTGAAACAGGAATCTAGACATGTTCTACATTTCTTGATGTTTGCTTTACAAAAGCTTGGTTAAAGTTCACTCACTTCTGTTTCTCCCCCTGAGCCTGTCTGTCTGATTGTCTGGCAAAGAGACGTTTCCCAGGAGAGACTGAAGCATTCCAAGACAAAATGTTATATATAGTTCCTCCAGTGAGTCCTGGGTCTATCCCAAGACTGTGCAAAGCAATCTGGCTCCGATTCTTTGATTTAAAGAGGCCAGTGTAGAAGAACAACATGAAACGGGTCATCTGAGAGGGGGAATGTAGCACAAGTTTGGTTTGGTAAGTGAATGCCAGGTGGGCATACCTTAACTCCTGGGGTTTGGAAAGCCTGAAAAAAGTTACACACAAAAAACTTCTGGGTTCTATATTTAATGCTGTTGGGGAAGTGGATGCATAGTCATAAATTATTTTCATCACCCTAAATAAGTGTCACATAAGGCTAAAGTATGGTCCATTCACACCAGCCCTGTTTAGTCTGCTTTAATCTAACTCCAGTTCGTTTCCTTAGAAAGTCCGGTTCAGTTGGAGAGGTGTGAACAAAACTGATGTGGACCAAAAGCGAACTCTGGTTTACCTGAAAAGTAGGACTCGGATGAGTTGAATTGAACTCTGGAGTGGTTCGAATACATGCTCTCTTAACCAGCCAAAACCAACTCACTAAACGTTAGCCTTGACTGCTAGTGCTTCACTCATGTTCGCTACTTGAGAACTGTCGCTTCAATGTTTGAGTGTTATTAATCAACTTTAAATATTAAGCTAACACCCAGAAACACGTAAAAGAAAATGATTAACAAACGAGAGAATGTGCAAGGTGATTGGGAGCTTCTCCTTAGGGTTTGCTTTCTGGTCAGGCTCTGCACAACACACAGGACCACAAGGACCTGCTCTATTATCTGTTTATATAAATCAGTTATCAATATCAGCCTTGGGCTCATCTATTCACCTTTATGCAGACAACACAATCTTTTATGCATTGACCCAATCCCCAGAGGCAGCAGCAGCATCAGTTCAAGAGAGTTTCAGTACACTCATGCAGTCTTTGTCTTCTTTGACATTTGTATTGAAAAACAACAAAACCAAAGAACTAGCACCCAGAAGAAGAGGTAATTTATAATCAAAACATCACCACCTAATATGGTACAATTATTGAACAAGTTTTTGAATCCAAATATCTGGGTATCTGGAGGGCAGATGTCTCTCTTTCACATTAATAGGTTGTAAGCAAAAATGAAGCTGAAACTGAACTCTTATCGTATGAGTTTACTATATTTCATTTCTTTCATTTCTGAAAAACTTTGGAGCTGATCTATATACTGTATAAGATCACCATCACCAAACACAGTCATGATGATGATAACCATGTTTGATTTGAGCCAAAATCCTACACTAATGCCTCTTTTCACACGTCACTGTAGTGTGTAGTCAAATTCTGAGGGGTGGCCACGCCCCTAAATCACAGAATGACAGCATATTGATAACTTTAGATACCTCATGCCTACATAGCAATGTGTTTTTGTACCTGCTTCACCTGCTGGGTTTGCAGTCATTTTCTGATTGTTCTGTTTTAAAGGTTATTTATCTGATCAGCTTAAACACTTTCACTTTTCCCATAGATTATTATAAAGGACTGGACTTCCAAAGCTAGTCACCTCAAAACTCGGTCAATACTGGCAAATAATATGGATGTGTTCCTCGTAGGGATTCACTGACACACAGAAAAAATAAAAAAACCTTAAAAGCACTGAAGCAAGAGCTGACTGAGGCTGCACAGCATAGACAGACTCTCTGTACTTCTGAAACGCTGAAGGCTTACTTTGTCGGTGTCCTCTACTCTGTCAGTAACCTCATCAGGCTGAATAATTGTTACCTGCAGGTAAGAATGCCCTTTCCATCTTCTTTCACATTTCTCTTCACTCCGGCTGGGCATCCTATTCCAATAAACAACATTTTATATTTACATGGATATTTTACATTTTATAAAAAAAAAGGAAAATGCATTGGCACACAATCCTTGACAAGGTGCTGCCTGTAGTAGAAGTACAGGCAGTTTATCAAGTCCAGAGGACTCAAAATCAATTCATGCTACATTCAGTCATTCAACTGTTCACCCATTCACATGGCTACATTGTAGCCTCACCTGCTCTGGTGTTTACTGATAGAAGTGAGGCTGCTGTGGACCGGCGCCAACAGCAGGCAACGAAGGTGAAGTGTCTTGCCCAAGGACACAACATCTGAGTCATGATTTGAACCGGCAACCCACTGGTTACAGGTTAAACTACTTCCTCACCATGTTAAGCTAACCCATAATATTCAACTTACTCTAACCTAGCTATTTTCATTACACAGTGAGCTATGCGATCTGGTGTCTCTCTCAGGGAGCCGACTCGTCTTCAAAATGAATTCACGTTTGGTCCAACTCCAGTTTGTTTGCCTGTAAGGGTCAGGATGTCCGTCAGAGGATTATGTAGGGAGGAGGAGGTTTTGGCAAGTAAATATGATTGATGAATTAAATACACAGATGGGAAGTATCTTAAACCCAGCTTTAATATAATCTTTCATTTTTTTAATCCATTGTAATTGGAGTTACATGAATAAACCAGTTTCTGCACCAAAGAGTTCATTTATAAACACGTCTTCACCGAGGCGCTAAATATTACATCTATCACTATGACGGCATACAAAACAGACAAATGTGTTTTTGCACATTTATTGCGAGGGAATGCAATACTTTTATGAGGTAATACATAATAAAAAAGTCCCCTACTGGGCTATGTAGAAGCCTACTTCTTAGTTGAATAAAAATAATTATAAAGTTACATTTGCTAGAAGTACGGATAATGTTGGGATGCACTGATGTCTGTCTGTCCTTCCATCAAGTACCCATCCATTTAGCGTCCGTCTGTCCCACATTTTCCTGACATACACTCAATTAACTTTCCTATCCACCTTGGGTAATCTTACCCCTTTACCTTGGAGCTCATCCACTAATCTCTCTGTCTGCTTCTCTAATTTTGTTCAGACATCATCCGTGGGGGTGGGGAGGGTGAAGAGGGTCCACGGTCATATAGGGTTAACTGTCCCCAGAGACACATTCACCACCATCAGTCTCTTTCTCTCACGCCTTTAATTAAAATCCGTCCCAAATTAGTCTCAGCAGAGTACCGTCACATTCTTACAAGCTGTCACTCTTCCACGCTGCTTACAGTCTAACTCATTCTTAATCTAGGGACCTGAAATTGTTGTGCCGTGTGATTTTGCAAAGGAAATTATATTTCACCATGTTGTATTTTTTTTTTATTAGATTATTTTTGCAAGTCATTTTTTCCCATTTCCATGAGAACCACAGGTCTAATACTAGACTTAGATTTACTTACCCATATCACAGTGTCCTTTCTAACACATCAATTACAAGGAATTATTGGTTTTGCAGAAGTTGTCATGGAAACTCTTAACATGTTTTCCTTGCCCTTGTTGCTCCTTGCCTCAGTCCACAACAAAGCAAACTCAAAAGAAGTTTGAAATCAATAGCAGCAGCAGCCACAGTTGTGCTGCTTCAGGCTGCCTGTTGAAATGGTTGAAAATCACCTGCAGATTCATCACTGCTGTTTAAAAAACCCCCAAAGACTAATGGGAATGAAGGGAACGCCGATCAGACCCACCTGGAAGAAAATGGGGAGCAAAAAGACATCAGTGTGAGGCAGTGGGTGTTTTCTGAGGATGCTAAGGGGATGAGGGGGGGGGGGGGTAGCGTTTTACTGGGGGCGTTATGAAAGATAATTTCTTCCAGTTCTCAACACACACAGAAACACAAACAGATCAGAACTCAGACATCTGTAAATGGCTGAATTATATAAGCATTAAATATCAGTCAATATCGATAATTGTTGATTAGTTTTTTGTTTTGAATATTTATCCAGATATATTGTTTGAAATACCAGGATTCCAAACTGGTGATGTGACCTTTCTGGTTTTATCCACAGTTTCCTCCTGAGCTGTTGACTCCACCTGGGTTGTAGAAAACAAACTTTTATTTGCATTACTCGTTTTTTTTCAATTGTTTCCAGGAAAGTCCATTTCCTGAAATCAGATGGATTTTTTTTTTACTCAATATATGATTATTGATTTATTTTTTTATTTGTGTTAAGTGAGAAAAGTATCATAGCAACAACATATTAAAGAATATTAACGTAGATTAAAAAATAATAATAATTTGATTTCTTGGGGATGTTATGATATAAGTTTGCATATGTTTTTAAGTAAGGAGAACTAATTAGGTTTCACAGTAGAGTTAAGTTCTGTAAATTATTATGTCCATTACAAGTTAGTCGAGATGTGTAAACTTAAGATGTACAGCTTCTTAACATTTTTTAATACTGAAAACTTTATTCTTTTGAGGCAACAAGTCTACATAAATCTTTTAAGTCAAGTCCACTTCTTGCATTTTAAAGTGAAGTCAGAGCTATAGCGCCCCCTACCGCCGCCCTGGTGAGGCATGCAGAGGACAAACACTGCATCGGTTTTGCTCCTGAGGTGTTTGTGAGTCACTGAGGAGGATGAATCCTCTGCACCTCTTTTTATCGGTGCTGACACTCTTAACGGCCGCCTCCATTAGATCTCACATTTCTGCTTCATTTTCTCAAACTTTATCAAGAGAGCACTTGCAATCTCAGCCAAAAGCACATGACTGAATCCCATTGTGTTCGAGTTATCTACAATGCACGCTTTGAACTCTTGATTGGATCTTCAGGGACTCTCTGTGTTTTTCACTCCAGGTGTTCAATCACAAGTCTGATTGGTGATGTTAACCCCGGTGACATTACGAGGATAGATGGTACGCTGTGATGTGTGGGTGGCCTGACGCTACCCTCTGCACAAAGTAAAGTTTCAAGAAGCTGCCCAGAGGACTTTAAAGAGGCAGGCTTGGCGCTCTGTGGTATCTCCGTTAAACACATTAATGGCTCCCACACACTCTCTGACAACAGCGCGCTACCACCAATTTGTTCCTCTGGGTCTTTTAGTGGGAATATGCCCATGCATGCCGGACGTATGAGCAGCCAAGGATGATATTTTCCATCCAAAATAGCAAATGTAAAAAAATAGAGGAGTCAGATCACTTCTGATACCAACGTTTTCCTTCTTAGGCTCTGTAGGTGGCTGAAGCCTATTTCAGATCCCAGTAGGAGGGGAGAAGTAGGTACATTTTCTACACCACTAAATGTGTCTGAGGCCTTTTGGAGGCACAGCAACAGAGGCACATAATCTGTTGGAGGTGTACCCTAAAATTAATAGGCCATATTTTGGTTAAATTAATTGAGTTGTGATCAAAGTCCTACAGATTTCTAACTTGGCAAATTGATTTGCTTCCCACACACAACATCTGAGCTCTACCACGTATCCTCTCAGTCTACTTATCCAAACATCTACTCTGACTTCTGCTACACTTGTACACTTTGCTATTTATTTGACACCTTGAAATTGGCCTTTGTCTCTTTAAGAAGCTCCTACTCTTTCCAACTCTCCACCTTCAGTACGTCATCACAGGAATCTCAACGTTTACAACCCTTCTTAGGAGCGGCTGTGTGAGTAGCTCAGGAGACACGCAGCTCCACCAGCTGTTAGCTGCTGCTGCCGCTGCAGGGGATGAGTGGGGAAGGCGTGGCTTTGTGGAAATAGGCGGTGCTTTGTGAGCACAAGCGATTAAGCACCACTATATGGTTGCCATGGGAGATTAAACAATATCTCAAACATACCTGCATGAGATAATTAAAGCAGCATTCCAGGTATGTTTTTGACAAGGAAACAACATTGTAATGTGATATGAAACTCAAAGAGTTAATTTGACATAACGTGTAGCCCGTGGGCCACTTGTGGCCCTTAAAATGACTCTGCCCCTGCTGCCCCCCACCCTGTCCAACCTCCATCCCCAATTTAAGAACCATAAAAATTTGACCAGCAAAATACATAACATGTGATGACCACAAAATTTGGAAATTGTCTGTTTTTATTCTCTTCTTTATGTTTTGGATCTTTAGGGATTAATAGATTTCATAAAAATTGCTGTTTATAATTGAGCAGGTAAAATCAAAATATCAAAATAAACTTAGTTTTATGTTTAAAATTAAATAAATATTTGGCCTGGTCAGAAGTTCAAATTTGTTGTTTTTGGACTTAAAGGACTTAAAAAAAAAAAAAAAAAATTGGACACTGCTGGTGCAAATTGTATCTTGAAATGCTAATGATAATTCTGTCTTATGCTGGACTCTTTGTCATGTTACCCTCAGAAATTGTGCCTCATGAAAGTATTCACACCCTCTGAGTATTTATCATTGTTTTGTTTTTTTTCTCAAAAATACTTTTATTAGACCCAATCAAACAGATTGAGCATATGCACCTACTGACACACTTAATATAATACTATTATTGCGTTTAAAAATATTGCGTTTGATACAATATGTTCCAAATGCTTGTGACATATTGCATTAAATCACACATAAGTAATTTGAGCTCTCTGATAGCTTCAGGTAATTTCTTACCGTATTTATGGATTATCAAAACAAGAAACTTCTCACTCCTAAACAAGGAAAGAAAAACTGCATGTGTGACCCAGAAAAACAAAGCCTGATCTCAGCTACGCTAATTCTCCCAAGGCTTCTAACGCTACGTTTAGATTCTGACAACGCTCAACTATGTAGAGGCAATCTGTAGTCTTTTAACTTTCCAAGTTACTGTTGGTGCTTTTTTTTTTTTTTTTTTTTTTTACTTTGGCACACTGGTCCCAAGATACCAATTAATGTTAATCTGAACACAGCCCAAAGAAACGTTTCCAAAATCTAGTGAATCGACCCAAAACCGTAGCTGTTTCTGAGGAGCCTGGGGAGGCTTGGCATAGTCTACGTTTCTAACGAAGTTCTGCTAAAGCCGTGTACTATTTTCAGCAAAACTGAATTTTAAGTCAATCTGATGAGAAACAGAAAACAGAATGTCTCAATAAATATTACATTTCTTATTGCTTACAGCACCTTGGAGATTTAGTGGGAGAGGGGAAAAAAAAGCTTTTAGATCTTTTTCAAACTATAACAAGTCATTCACAATCACAGAGAGGAAATTAACTGCCTCACCATCTGGATAAAGGCTTGAAGGATCGCCTGCTATGGATAATCCATCTTGGAGGTAGCATCGTTTTGAACTTATTCCAATTAATCTGGCTACTATAATGAGATTTCAACAGTATGTGTTCTTTTATTACCAGTTTGGCTGGTTGTGTTATGAATTGGCTTTTAAAATTTGGTCTTTCTGCAGAGGAAGAAACAGTTTCCACAGATTTAACTTTTAACATCAGGCTCAGTACAGTAAATTAATAGTAAAAACTTGGAGCTGTGTCATGCACCATATTCACTCATCTCTCTATGAAATTGAAAACACCTCTTCATACTTAGCAAACTGCCAGAACCAGTTAAACACAACTCCACTTTATTGACAAGGAAAGGAGAGTGAAAAAGGTGATGAGTCAGCTCAGCTGTCCTGTTCTTACTTTTCTTTTGTAAAATAGCTGCAAGTAAAATGGTCACATGACTAGCAGAAGTGCAAAAGCTTAAAAATGATAATGTGTTACTCCCCTAAAGCTGATTTGTGTGTCTGTGAAAAGTACAGTGCAGTTAAACTACTTCTTTCATTTGAAGAACAGTTCCAAACTTAGATCCAATGGCTTGGAACTTGAGATGATAATTCATGCTTTTGTCTCCACACAACTGTTTTACTGTAATGGACTAACAGTGTCTTCCTTGTGTTCAAATAGAAGAACCCATACAACCTCTGCTAAAGATGCTGCAGTGGCCACTGAGTCAGACGTTTTATTTTAAAACTTTGGTCCTAACCTTTGGAGCTTTACGTTGTCAGGCTCCTTCTTATATTTCTGATTTAGATAGAACTCCCCCCGCAGTTTGAGGTTGTCAAATCAAAACCTTTTAGTGGTCTCCCGCTTCGGAACTCCAGATCGATCTTTCCAAGCTGTTGCACCCAGAATGCAGAACACTTTGCCCTCTTTCCTACCAAACCTGGACTCTGTGGATGACACATTTTTATTTCAGGAAGCTTTTAGTTAGATTTGAGCTTTTATGACAAACATTTATGATTGCTATTTGATACATTTGGTATTGTATGTTATATTATTGTGAAGCACTTTGTGACCATCTGCATGTGAAAATGTGCTATATAAATAAAACATTTTCAGCAAAAGGAAGGCTAAGTGGATACATTGGTAAGCTGTTAGGAAAAATCAAGGTAAAAATATGAATGTTTGAAGGAATACTTACTGCTAGACAACACTGCTGTCAACTGCACCTCTGTGCAGCCAGACTGCAAACTTATTACTGCTAACCAAGCTTATTGCTAATAAAGATGCTACAGTTTAAAATGAGAACTCAGTTACTGTCTTTTCTTGAAAATATAAGCAAAAAAGTTTTTTTTTCAGTGATCGCTGTCTCTCAAAAACATCATGATAGCATCTCTGCTCCCATTATAATTCCTGACTGGCCATGGCAGAAAGTCAAAAAGTTATTTTGAATGCTGTTCTGTCATGTGATAAAATAAAAAATAGGAGAACCAATTAAACATTCAAGATTATTTACATAATGTCCCTATTTTTTTCTGTGTGACGTATTTGCCCTTAAATGACTACATTTGTGTCACACACACAATTTTGGAACATATGAGCATTAAGTGTTTAGGGACTTAGCATTGTTTTGCTGCAATGTTCAAAGTGGGGGAGAGAAGCTAACACTAATTAGCTTAATAGCATCATCAGCAATGCAGAAAATTCATCTCATTAGTTAATACCACATCTATCTAATTATCTTCTAAACCCTCAGATTTCACTGAGGTTTAAATGACTGAAATGTTATAACCTTATATCCACGAGATATAACACAGAGTTTATTAAACTTCAAACTAAGTGCCTCCAGCTGTGGACTTCCTTGTCGCATGAGGCTATATCCATTTCAAAGCCAGATACTGATTTGACTGATGATAGACTGACACCAGTAACTGGGCGGCTGGCACTGTTAAATGAGAAGGAGAAAGCTACATTATGTTAGCTTTGTGAGGCTAGTGACTAGCATGTCTAAGCTGGTCACCGACTGGAATTCCTTCTTCCTCTGCTGGCCATTAGCACAGATAAGCTAACGTTAGCATTGAATTTGTTGGCTAGCATGTCTAGGCTGGTCGCCCGCGACTCATACTTTCTTCTTTAAAGAAAACTTTTTAAATTATTGATGTTTCAGACAGTATGTTTACACCATACTGTCTTAAACAGAGCCAAAGGTCTTCTCTTTGTTTTCAAATATGAATTAAAAATGTATTTCTTGATAAAGATCCAGCGTGTCCATTCTGTGGGTATTTACTTATCAAATGCATGTCAATTATCCAGCAGTAAAGCAGTGAATTTCATCCTTGATCTACAAGGATGTTGTATAGTAGTTTTTTGGTTTTTTTGTTTTGTTTTTTACAATAATCATTAATCACTGATCTTTATCTGACAGTTGATTCATCTGAGATCAGGGGGAAAGGTGTTAAAACTAATTTATTGCCCTTAGCTTAAGATTCTGTGACTCTCCATGATGTTTTATGTCTACAGTTTTATTTCTGTAGATAAGAAGATGTGAAAACAGACCCACACACACCTCTGAACACATCCGGCCGGGCGGTTAATGAGGGCCTGTGAGGGAGCTGTAGGACTGTCTGAGCTCATTATTCCTGTGCATTGCAGCCTCCTTGGTGATTAAAAAACAAATCTGCATTTTATATTTAATTCCTGAAACGTGTAAAGAAGATAATGTGACTGTATCTCCGTTTAGGTAAGCTGCCTCAATTTTTTATTTATTTTTTGTAATGTGAAAAACGGTGGAATTCCAAATTGCACCGTCTCAGACTGATGCACTTATAAAACGTAGGCTGATTCATCAAGCAAATGTTTTTGATTATTTATTTCTATCATCACTGCACTAATTAGAAGTCCCACACCATCTGCCTGTGGCTGCACGCTTGCTTGTTCAGATTGTGCCGCAATGCACCACCCAAATAACAACACGATTTCCTGCAGAAACTTCCCCATTTGTTGGCAATGCTGTTTAACAACCATGGCACCAGTGATGTCACTGCATGAGCTGGTATTACATAGATGTATCAGAAAGAGTTCTAAGCTGATAGCACATATATTCATATTTTAACAGTTAATAGAAGCATTCCCATTGTTGTACGGTATAAAATAAGTCTTTTTTTTTGTTGACATTTGGTGGGTACGGCTGGTCTGTTTCCCCCAATGATAACTGATGGTGTGAAAAATAATGCATGGAGGGCAGTCCTTAAATAGGACACAAACCCAATCCTTAAACACTTCGCCCAGTTTTTCACATGTGAAATCAACTATTCTTTCCAACACAATGTTGAGGCACAATACATCTCTCTGATGATTGGTAAATCTGAAAAGGTAAAGTAAGCAAAAATGGAGTGGTGTCAGATTTTAGAGGTTGTAGGATTTCTCTTTTGTCTTTGGTGAAAGACGGTGAGCCATTTCTCCAGCTAGCGCTAAGCTAGACTAGCATGTTTGTTTTGGTTGTATTTTCAAATGGCACCAGAGCTAACTTCAACCAGACCGAGGTTTTTAGACGGATCAGAGTTTGATTACAATTTCACACTAGACAAATGGACTACAGTTGGATTAAAGCGGACTAAACAGGGCTGGTGTGGATGCAGCCTAAAGAGGAGTTGGCTCCCTAAGACAGGTGCCAGATATAGCTGACGAGTGCCAGTCAGGGCCTGAAGTCTCCTTATTCTTTGTAGTCCTGCCTTGTCTTCATCAGAAAGGATTCCTAAGTTGGTGTCAGAGTTCTGGACTCTGTATGCTGCTCCTTACCTGGGACTCCTTGCCTCATCCACCGCTCCACTTACCCGCCTGTCCACCATCCAATGGATTGCTGCTTTTCTTCTACCTGGAAAGAAAAAACAAAAAATCACCAAACAACTACGCGGAGATCTGCGTCCGTTGTAGACTTCTTCCTCTGTGTGGAGACATACATTCCTTTAGTGTCTACTGTACCTGGGAATTAAGAAATGTCAAAGGTCCTGTGAAATGCATTTCTGTATGTTAGAAGTTGACAAGAAATAATTAAAAATATAAACTTGCATAGCTTGAAGAGAATGGCTGAAAAAGGGGATAGACTCATGGAAAATGTCAAAGGTAAAGTTAGCCTTTTTGGCAAGTATTGTAAGCTGTTAAGTTTAACCTCCAGAGATAACTCATCCGCCAAGTGTTGGGCTATCAACTCTGTGAATCATTTTGGAGCTATAATCCTATTTTCTTTTTTCTATGTCAGACTGGTATTTCTGTTTTACCAAGTTGAGACAAAAATAAAGAACAAACTTTTCATGGCAAGCTAGCAGACAGAATACCCACCATCGTCTTATCATGGTCATGTGAGCCAGCTAGCATCACAATACTTACAGAGAACATAAGAGGACAGAGGACATAATAATCAATGTTTTTTTTTTTTAACGTCTTAGAACTTTTCAATGCTTTTTCAAAGCATTTGTTAATGTTGAAAGCTCACAGCCTGAACTTAGGCCCTTTAGGTCAGTTACACCCTAATCCCCAGCTCATCAGGCAGCCTGGAGTTACGCCCTGTTGCTTGACTACAACATGAAAATGGAAGATTCATAGGCTGATGGATGTACTGTTCAATGTTTCAGTAAACTAAGAAGTCAGTACCATGTAAAACCCTTACAGGTCAGCAAAAAGAAGAAGTGGGACTTTGATAAACCAGACGATCTGAGGGGGATTAGAAGTCAGCAGTCCCAGGGCCTCACCATTAGCAAGGTCTGTCAGCCTGCATGCTTTGATGCACATCCCACAGAAACGGCATTGCGGGGACATGAAGTGTGTGAAGATACTGCTGGAACGTCCAAGTCATTGGTGGAGCTGATTTAGTAACCTACAGTTTTATAAAACAAGAAAATGTACTAAGAGTTGGTAAGTTGATAGTTAAGTGGTGTTATTTATGTTTTTGTGTCTGGTTACCTATGAGGTCATTGTACATATTCTGCTTAACCAGTGGGACTGACAGCTGCTGCAAATTATCTATGGCTAAACACTGTGCTGTGTTTCCATTAACCATGGTTTTGTGCAAATTGAAATTCTGAAAATAAATTTGTTTAATGGAGACGTGCCAATTTAAAAAAAAAAGTTTTCTGCCAAATGAGTTTGGATGAGATGGTTTTTCAGCCATGTTGAAACAGATCTATTTCACTAAACTGTGATGGAAACAATTTTTTTTTGCCTCATACTAATCACGTGATCAACACAAGTCATGTGACGAACAGCAGGATGTTGGTCACATCAAAGAAGATGACAGGAAGTAGTAGGAGGACGATGGTTTATTGTTTTTTGTCAGACAGTCTACAGCTGGCTCCAGCAGAGCTCTCACAGCATCACAGTTCATAAAAGTTGTGTGTCATTCCAGCATGTTGAATCCATAACTGTGATGGAGACCAGGGGTTCCATCCCATATTGATTATTGATATTATTTATTTACAGTCTAAATGTGTTTTGTATCAGTTCTTTATTTCAGTTACCTTGTGACATTTAGTGAACATTCTTTTTGGGTAATGTCAGTTTGTTTCTGATTGGTTCAATTTGAGTTAATTGTTTGAGTACTTGCCTTTCTGGGTGTGTCTCAGCAAGGTGGAGCAGAAAAGGAGACAAATGCACCTGGAGCATACCATCTTCCATTAAGAGGGGTAATACTCTGAGGATTTATATTTAGTTATATTTACTTTTGATTGACCTTAGATTAGTTTAGTTTTAATAATTTGCATGCATGTAAATATTTGTTGGATCATTTATTGTTTGCTAGGTTTGTGTAAGTAGTGTTTGTTTCTTGTTTGTCTTTTTGATCACCCCTTTACCTGGTTAAGTGTTGGAACTTGCCTCAGGTATGAATGTCAGCTTCTTTGCTTCACTGTGTGAAGGGTGTCGGTGTAATGATGACCTGGAGCTCCCAATAAATCCACCTCAAAGACATTTTGTTGCCTCACTTCCTTCTTTAATGCAGAGCCTCCGCCGGTCAAAGTGACAATAACACTTCAGTAAAATCACCAACTACAATTTCCCCAAAACATTGTGATGATGAAAATATTGTGATGTTTCAATATGGTACGACCAGATCTTGCTACACCCTTACTAGGGACACAAAAAGAGAATAGTAAAGAAAAACAAACATTTGGTCCAACAAGGCTAGACTATTCAAGGTTCTTCCCTTAAAACTCGAGCTCCACCATCAGATCTTTTCACATCTTTCTCTGTGCCTCTCTGGTTTACTGCTGTTGTTAGAGATTCTAAAAGTACAACAGGAAGCACAGCTTACAGTCATCAAGTTTCCATCCTGTGAAATCAGCTGTTGCTTTTTGCCCCAGAGGCAGACACCCTGCGTACTTTAATGACTAAGTCAAAACTTTCCATTTTGATAAAGCTTATCTTTCGAGTAGCTCAGGTTATCTGGAGCACATATGCTCTGTGGAATCAGTTTTTATATAAAACAGATTGATGTCACAGAACTCATGTAGCCATCAGCTGGGCTTCTTTTCTCGACAGTAAGCCTTTCTATTCACCCGGGCGGGTTCTCCTGGTTCGCTCTGACAGGTATTTACATTCCATCACAAGCCTGCATGTCAGAGACTGAAAAGCAGCTTGGTTACCAAACAATAAGATACAGAGAAAAAACATCAGAATCCCTCAACGTCATTCATTCGGATCTCAACTAGAGTTTAGATCGGGTCTAAACCCGACCCGCCTGAGCCCACAGACAGCATGTCTGAGCCTGAGCCAGCATGACTAATTAACGCTAATTAGAGGCCCCACATATTATTTTCTGTAATAATATGTGGGGCCCGTTATTAGTTAAAATAATAATAGTAAACATTTTTTAGACACCATTGGTCATTTTTGGACCACAAATTCAAAGTTTTAAGCAAATACGTTTGACATGATTGTTTATAAAAACCATCATGAAAAAGGAAGACATAATATTTAGTGCTTTTCATTAATCGGTGCACACAAACCAGACATTACAGACTACACTGATATTGATCTATAATTAAGTATAGAGACCAAGCAACAAAAAATGAAACAAAAACAAAGTTTGAGACAAAGACAAAACACAGAACATAACCAAGTGGTGTCACAGAAAATAGAGTTGTTTAACAAATGTGGGTTAGGACACTTTTTTACTTTCTTCTTTGTGGTTATTTTCTGATTCTTATTATTATTCCATTTTTCCTGATGTTCCTTGTTTAATTAATCTAGGTTCACAGATATTTTGAGTAGAAGAGGGAAAGAGAGAAAAACAAGGTGGAACAAAGAATAAATGAGTAAGTAAATTAAATAAACTAAGGAAATATTTTGTGATCTTATTAGAAGGTTCTCCCATTTCTCCTTCTCTGTTTCATTTTGTTTTCATTGAGAAGCCACAGAATAGAAGCTGCCATTAATACACAAAACAAACAGGTTATAAACTCTAAAGATAGGTTGTTAAACACAAATAAATTTAGAACAACTTTAACATCTTCCAGCTCCGTTTTGCAGCCTGTTGTAAACACGGTGAATCACTTGCAGATTTTCTGGTAAGTGTGATTGCACCGCGCTTGTTACAGTCCCATTAACTTTCCTTTTTTCTTCAACTGGGTGAACTATTTAGATAACAATAAGTAGATTAACACAACTTCATATTGTGCATTCTAATTCAGTTTCCTCTGCATTGGATGTACTGGTTTATTAAGAACACTCCACAGACGTGACTCAGCCTCATCACAGCACCATGAGCCTCAGACGTCTCCATTAAACCCCGTGGGAGTGAATGGAGACGTCTGGGGAGTAGAGGGTGAAAGTGAACGGTGCCCTGCTGGACTCCCGTACTGCAGACCAGCCTGTGGGAGTTCATGTGTTCTCACATACCAAGGTCACCAGAAGGGAAGTGAAAATCTCTGCAGACCATCCAATCCAAAGTACATCAGTAAGTCCACATCTGGGTGGCTCAGAAGAAGAGAGACAGTTTGATCTGCATCCCAGCTGAGACGCTGTGGTCTGACCTTGAACAGGACAGACAGACATGTTGAAAACCCTCCAGTAAGTCTGAATGAAAACAACTCTGCATTGAGGAGTGGACTAAACGTACAAATGTACAAACACTGACTTCTCGTTATCATACACTTGAAGGCCCAGTCATTAATCACATTTCTAAACCAGGAGACAGGAGAGTAAATTTGTAATTATTGCCATTAATTGCTGTGACGATGATAATATGCTAATATTACGAGCTATCATAAGTCTTTTTTTTACTCTTTGTTTTCATATTTCGTACCTTGTTTCTCCTCTGCTCCAAGCGGTAATTTGCTCAAAAGACCTTTTTTTTTTTTTCAGATTGTTTTGAGCGATGTTACACCACGCCGTTATCTCAGGCCTGCAATATGGTGCAGATGAAAGCAGGTATCAGTAAACACAGGAAAGAGATGTAAGGTGAGTAATGCTTGCGCGAAGCGTTGCGCTTTTCTACAGAAGCCATTGATCATTCGCGCATGAGTTTCAATGCAAATCTGTCCCGGGGGATGATTAAATACAACTGCTTTGCTTTCCTCCAAACCCAAAGTATATGTGCTAGCTAAACAAGCCAACAGGCAATGGGAGCTGGCAGCATGAATGATGGTCATTGCTCTCAGTGCCGAAGCTGCAAATTCCTCATTCTGGGAAGGAGCCGTATGGTGAGCATCCTTAATGAGCGTTCAGGAGCTCAAATTCATATATTTACTCACTGTGTGATTAAACTCCAGTTCTGGCACAGCATTAAGGAAAGCGGTTGTTTACCTAACAATACATTATCCTATACACAGACAATCATTCTACCTCGTCTCTAACATTCTTCCCGTTGTTGTTGGCTTTGGATGGGATTTGTGAGGCACCTCTCCGAGATCAGCTGAATGTGCTGGAACACTCCAGAGGAGTCCAACGGATTATACATGAATGGGATTTAGCATTTCCCATTGAGGTGATTTTTCATCTCACTATGTTTGTTTTTATTTTGTGAAAAAAATAAATTGATGTTGGAAAGGATATAAAGCAGAGTTGTTGTTTTTTTTCTTTTCATGTCGAGGCGGTTTCTCCCAAAGTGGAACTGACAGACGTAGGAGACTGGAGGGATGCTGGCTGCTCGCTGCAAAAGCCTCAGCTGCAATGTACATAATGTTAAATATGAAACATTCACCTTTCAGACATAACACTACGACACCTTGCACATGGATTGCACTAGAACCTTGAAGGTGTGATGTGGCGTCTGGCTCCAAGATGAATACAAATGATCCTTTTGGTTCATTAAAGGGGAAGCATTATATTATTTTCTAGTCATAAAGTGTTGCTTTATAGCAAAAACAAAAACATATATATATATATATATATATATATATATATATATATATATATATATATATATAAAAGGGGTGCATCGATATATTGGTACTAATTTTTACATGTGACGGTGATCGTATCCATCAATGTTATCAACCTTGTCAAAAAAATCAACCAATGGATTCTTTTCTCCCGTGAGAGAGGTTTGACTGACAAACTGACTGACCAGGTCATGTCTGCACAGTTAACAACAGTCACTCCATTGTTGCTAATTCAGCAACTTTCTTGATATATTGAGCAACATTTCAGACAAAAAAATGGTATGAGTCAAAATCAGAATCGGTAAGTCAGGCTTTTTAAAAGATCGGTAATCTGCGATCGGCCAGAAAACTGCAGTCGGTGCACCCCTAATAAAATAATACTGAAATTTGATTTTGTAATTTAACACCTTGATATTGGGCCTCTGTGTCTTTAAAAACTCTTCCTCTTTCTAAAACTCCACCTTCAGGTTAATAGAGGAACCAACATGGCTCCTCTATTAACCTTCTGGAACAGAAAGTGAACGCTCAGCCAATCAGACACGACAGACCAGGGTTGGATGGGCTCCTCACTGTGCAGCAGCAGTGGTTCGGCGCGCCCCTACTTAACTGCGTCTTACTCATTCATGCTTCCCCACACATTACAGCTCACACCAAACCAATTTGAATAATAAACTGAACCTGACTGCATTGTTTGATAAATAGGATCAATCTGGAAAAGATGTAACAGACTTAGAATCTGTCTGTATGTTTGGACTGTATTGACTTTTTCTTTTCCTGCAGAGTGCTTTCAGGATGAAATGCGTTGTGAATTGGTGCTGTATAAATAAACTGAAAAATTGTGACAGAAGTACACTCTCACAATAGCAGTGAGAAGTTCTGGGCTGATTTTGTCGACCTTATTTATTTCATTTTATGTCATTTTTTTGTGTTTTTGGACAGCTCTGAATTCCAAAGTGATGAGCTGCCTAACCTCCAACACCTGCGCCAGCACAAAACCAGACAGTGCCTCCCTACAGAGAGGACCTTGAGACCAGGTTGAACAAATGTTGCACAGATATTCTACACTGAAATGATTAGTTGGAAGGTTTGAACCAGAGGTCATGGAAGTCAGTCCAACACAGAGAGGTGGCACCAAAAACACCCAAAGCTAAGAGGAAGATGTTTCAGGCTGTTTGTGGGCATCACAACCTCTGGTTCATTATTCATATTTTTTCCCCAAACTTTCTCAAAAGTTAAGTCAAGTATTTAAAAATCAAATTATGCATGGGATGCTTGAGTTAACTTTTTCATAGAGACAGTGAGAAACAGTGTGATCAGATGAACTCCTTATTAGCTAAAGAAAATCTGCACATTCATGCTCTAACTCTTTAAGAACTCCCTTTGATGCCATTTCATGTTTGTCTTGTTAGTTGATCAATATATTAGTCTGATAACTTATAGTTTAATAAATTATTTTTTTCAGTAGCTAGAATCAATATAATCTTTTTTCAACTGACCTTGATTCTTGGAAAAGAAATATAGCTAAGACCAGAAGTTTACATACAGTACACCTAATAAAGACATGTCCAACATGGAAATTCCTCCATTCACAACACAAGTCCGTGACCCTTCCCCTTGCTTGACCTCTCTATGACCTCTCCCAGCTGTGAACTGAAGCACCTGCATCCTATGGTCCTTCAGAAGCAAGAGTTGGTAATCGCTCACTTCTTTTAAATAACAATAATAATAATAAAGAAAAGGTTGGCCATTAAAACACTATCAACCGTAAAAAGCTTGTAAAAAGCTTGAGGTAATTTACATTTGACTACACTGTAAATATGTGTTATTTTATTATTTTCTTTGTGTTATTTTAAGTTGAATCTGTTGGTCTTAAACCTAGTACATTTTTCATAACTGAGTCTCCTAATGAAAGGGTTTATGAAACATGCATGAACACAGTGCATTTTGAACTGGGGGGTGTTTCAGAAAGGAGGTTCAAGCAAAGGAGAGCTCCGTTAGCGACAGGCGGCTGCATCCGCAACGCACAGATGAAACTGTAGTTTGTTCCTTCCAGCAGCTCCTGAACTGCAGAACCATCCCTGTTCCTAACAAACCCAATAATTTGTTCAGAGTCCGGCTATTTGCACAGGTTTTCAGCATTTCAGTGCCATATATATATATATATAAAAATTCCCCTCTCACCCTCCGTGGGTGGTCTCTTTCATCCTCTGAGCTCGGGTCCTCTACCAGAGGCCTGGGAGCTTGAGGGTTCTGCGCAGTATCTTGGCTGTGCCTAGAACTGCACATTTCTGGACTGAGATGTCTGATGTTGTTCCTGGGATCTGTTTGAGCCACTGCTCCAGTTTGGGGGTGACTGCCCCGAGGGCCCCGATGACCACAGGCACCACTGTGGTCTTCACCTTCCAGGCCTTCTCCAGTTCCTCTCTGAGGCCCTGGTATTTCTCCAGTTTCTCATGCTCCTTTTTCCTGATGTTGTGGTCACTTGGTATTGCTACATCCACCACAACGGCTTTCCTCTGTTCTTTATCCACCACCACAATGTCCGGTTGGTTCGACATTACCATCTTGTCTGTCTGGATGTGGAAGTCCCACAGGATCTTAGCTCGGTCATTCTCCACCACCTTTGGGGGTGTCCCCCATTTTGACCTCGGGGCTTCCAGTCCATATTCTGCACAGATGTTCCTGTACACTATGCCCGCCACTTGGTTATGTCGTTCCATGTACGCTTTCCCTGCCAGCATCTTGCACCCTGCTGTTATGTGCTGGACTGTCTCAGAGGCCTCCTTGCACAACCTACACCTTGGGTCTTGTCTGGTGTGGTAGATCTGAGCTTCTATTGCTCTGGTGTTTAGGGCCTGTTCCTGGGCGGCCAGGATGAGGGCCTCCGTGCTGTCCTTGAGTCCAGCTTTCTCCAGCCATTGGTAGGATTTCCTGATATCAGCCACTTCAGTTATTTGTCGGTGGTACATCCCATGTAGGGGCTTGTCTTCCCATGATGGTTCCTCCAGCACCTCGTCCTCTGTTCCCCATTGCCTGAGACATTCGCTGAGCACATCGTCCGTTGAGGCTTTGTCCTTGATGTATTTATGGATCTTAGATGTTTCATCCTGGACAGTGGCTCTCACACTCACTAGTCCTCTGCCTCCTTCCTTACGGCTCGTGTACAGTCTCAGGGTGCTGGATTTGGGGTGGAACCCTCCATGCATGGTTAGTAGCTTCCGAGTCTTAACATCCGTGGCCTTCATCTCTTCCATTGGCCAGCTAATTATTCCGGCAGGGTATCTGATTACTGGTAAGGCATAGCTGTTTATTGCACGGATCTTGTTCTTGCCATTGAGCTGGCTTCTCAGGACTTGCCTTATTCGTTGGAGGTATTTGGCTGTGGCTCCTTTCCTTGTGACCTCATCGAGGTTGCCATTTGCTTGTGGTATTCCCAGGTACTTGTAGCTGTGCTCTATGTCTGCTATCGTTCCCTCTGGGAGTGAGACCCCTTCTGTGCGGACGACCTTCCCTCTCTTTGTAACCATCCGGCCACACTTCTCTAGTCCGAATGACATCCCAATGTCAGTGCTGTAGATCCTGGTGGTGTGGATCAGTGAGTCGATGTCTCGCTCGCTCTTGGCGTACAGCTTGATGTCATCCATGTAGAGGAGGTGACTGATTGTGGCCCCATTCTTAAGTCGGTATCCGTAGCCAGTCTTGTTGATGATTTGGCTGAGGGGGTTCAGGCCTATGCAGAACAGCAGTGGGGACAGAGCATCTCCTTGGTATATGCCACATTTGATGGACACTTGTGCAAGCGGTTTGCAGTTGGCTTCAAGGGTGGTTTTCCACAGCCCCATCGAGTTTGCAATGAAGGCTCTTAGAGTCCTATTGATGTTGTACATCTCTAAGCATTCAATGATCCAGGTGTGTGGCATTGAGTCATAGGCTTTCTTGTAATCAATCCAAGCGGTGCACAGGTTGGTGTGTCGGGTTTTGCAGTCTCGGGCGACTGTGTGGTCTACAAGGAGTTGGTGTTTGGCTCCTCTACTATTTATGCCGATGCCCTTCTGTGCCGTGCTCCATGTGTCCGCTTATCTTAGCCGCTATGATGCCTGACATGAACTTCCATGTTGTAGAGAGACAGGTTATTGGCCGATAGTTGGATGGGACTGAACCCTTTGAGGGATCCTTCTGGATCAGGATTGTGCGCCCTTCAGTTAACCATTCAGGGATGAGTCCCATTCTGTAGCAGCTGGTTCAGTTGAGCTGCCAGTCGCTCATGGAGGGCAGTGAGTTTCTTTAGCCAGTAGATGTCTTTCTTGGACATCTGCCACAGTGATGGTTACCGGGGCTTGTTCAGGGAGGTTGCTGTGGTCCTCTCGTAGACCTTGGTGGGTCTGCTCTGTTGTTAGTACCCTGCCATTGAGAGTACACTTTAGGTGTTGGTAGGGATTGTTCTCAATGCTCAATTCACATCTTCAATGAGACTTTCTGATGGTACTTCACTCAGCCGTTGTAATTGGCGTCGGGGTTGCCTGGTGTTCATTCGGGCCACGATTCTCTCTCTCAGGTCAGTTGCTGTCTCGTTCAGCTTTGATAGTTCGTTCATTACTGGGGCTGCATACCCAGTCTCGGGGTGGGGAGTAGTTAACTCCCCCCTGACCTTACCTTTGGGCTCCTCCCTTATGCCGTAGCATTTGTGTTGTACCTCGTCAATCTCAAGTTGTGATAGCAGTTGCCGTTTGCGGATGTTGGAGCACTGAGCTACTAGTTGTTTGGCAGTCATTGTAGACTGTGGGTGTCGAAGTAACCATTCCACCCTCAGTCTTTGCATGTAACCCCTCTGACTAGGGTTACTTGAGTAGTAGCATTCCAACAGATCCATGTTTTCGTCTCTCGCCCATTTCCGTCTTGTTCCAGTAGCCCATTTTTCATCAAGGTGCTCTGGTTCCCCAGCACCTGACGCAGACCTTGTTTGGCCGGGCGACGTCTGAGCCGGCATGTCATGCTTATCAGTGTCTCTCATTGTATGAGGTAGGCTATATAGCTCCAAGGGTCTTGCCTAGGGACCCACACTGCATAGCTCAATTGCACTGTTGTAACTTGCCCCAACCTGGATTCGAACCCCGGTCTCCCAGGTGGTAGACTGGTGTCTTACCCACTGAGCTATACAGTCAGCTATATATATATATATATATATATATATATATATAGTCAGCTATATATATATATATATATATATATATATATATAGTCAGCTATATATATATATATATATATATATATATATGGCACTGAAATGCTTGGCAGATCCGCAGTAGAGTGATGGATTATAAGACAAAGGTTATTTGAAATGGGTAGAAAATCCTTTCTACCCATTTCAAATATTGGAATAATGAAGAAATTTAGTTTTATTTCCTCTCTACTGGCTCTTTAAAATTTATCCATGTGTGTCTCCCTTTATGTTTACTTGCTCATTTGGATTGGAGTGCCTAATCAGAATTATGAAGCTCTGTGGATGAATCTGATTCATCTCTGTAACTGACTTCCTGGTTGGACCCAGTTTCCTGCCCCGGTCCATCTGCCCCCATCAGCCTCTCCAGGAGGTCCCATCATGATCCCATCATGATCCCATCATGATCCCACCAATCCCATGGTTTCTCCCTACGACTGCTGCCTCTGTAAGCTCTGCTTGAGTTTAGATCTGGACAATAGGTAAGAGGGTTTTTCTTTCTCCTCCTAACATCACAATTTCTGAGGAAACTGATTTCTCCCATTGTACCTTTTCCAACCCAATGGCTGCTTACCTTGACATGATAAGATTTCAAAACAGTCCTAGAGACGTCGTCCCTTACCAATGGTGGGCAGCTTTATTTCAACAACCACAAACTTCATAGCACCTGCATGTCAGCGCCACCTGCAGGACGAATGTAACTCTTTAAACCTGAAAGGGATTCAGATTCCTTTACTTTGACTTTGTGTTTTTATGATGTAAAGCAATTTGAATTGCCTTGTTACTGACATGTGCAATACAAATAAACCAGAGAGAGTGATTGATTGATTGATTGATTGATTGATTGATTGATTGATTGATTGATTGATTGATTCTGCTCCTCTCCATGACTGAAGTCTGTCAGACTCATGGTGTTTCTTAGCTCCCTTGTCTTGTTTCATATCAGTCAGTTGAAGTGAAATGTTTCGCCTGTTGGATTTTGCACATACATGCTAATGTTTCATGTTGCACCTGTGTTATTAGCATTTTTGAAGTGTGGCAGACAAATTCTGTCCCTTGCCTGACCTGCAGGACCTGCCCGGTATCAGAACCGTCCACGTCCCTGTCAGTCAGCCCGGCAGGGAGAACGCTCAGTTCAAAGTGTTTAGTAGCAAAAGCAGCAACAGCAGCCTGGTTGGAAACATGACAGGTGAAAATGGTTGCCATGGCGGCGCTAACTTGTCTATCTCAGCAGTGAAGCTGATCAGAAACAAACGGCAGACGTTTGGTGTTATTCTCCTGATGCTCAGAAACAAGCATCCTGATCTCCAACACTCATTCATGACCCCTGATCCCTGTCACACTTTCTCTTTGGTTTCCTCCTCTGACTTTCATGGTGGAGGTTTTCTAATGGAAATCAGTGTTGATCATTTTCAAGCCTGGAATTATCAGCCTGATATTGCCTCTCCAGCCCCCGCCGTGCACAGTAATGATCTGAGCCAAATAAAGCTTTACATTCACATAATCTGCTCACTGCAGGGGTGAAGATCTAATATAGTGCACCAACAGACACTTCTATAAAATGAACTAAATGTAGAGTGACTATACAAACTCCTCGGTTTGATCATACAAAAAGTTTATTCTTCTTTTATGGACATTAATCTATAATTGAGAGGGAAAATAAATATCATTGGATTAGGAGAGCAACAAGGCCAGTGGAGACAATAGAAAAACAATTTATGTGGCCAGGCAGGAGTCTAAATTTATAGATTAATTTCATATATTTACTCGAAGAGTCGTAAATTCTCAACTTCCTCATGGTGAGGACGTGTCATAAACGTCTGGAATGGTTTCCAGATTCACAGACAGAGAGGGAGGAGCTGCAGCCTGGAGATCAGGTCCAGATCTACCGCTTACATTTTAGAAAATACAACGGTGAGTTAGGACCGTTGTAGACAGAGAGAATAGGGGAAGAGAGAATTTCTGCAGAAAAACTTAGAAATATTTCCATTAATTTTGAGAAAAAAATGGAGTTTCAAAAGTCACAAATGTTCAACTTTTGAAACTCAAATAAGCAAGTTTCAAAAACTTGACTTTGATGGTAACTTTTCTCTGAGTTATTTTTTTTCTCCCGCAAATTTGGAGCCTGTGGAGCTCAGAAATTGTTTTGCTTTTTTCTGGTAGGAATTTACACCCAGATATGCCTCTCATAAATGTATCATTTCTCATCAAAAATTTCTAACTTTATAATCTTTGAAAACTTCTGAGTTTTTTCTTGTCTGATGATATTTTCTTACAAATTTCAAACTTTACAGTGTCAGAGAAAATCTTAGTACTAACATCCTAACCGTGTGCCTTTAACCAGGAGAACATCTCAGCAGCCTGATGGTGCCACACCACGGCTCTACGGTGCATCAGCAGCTTGGTCTTTAACATTTTAAAGTATTTTTTTAATTTTCTAAGATAACCTACAGTCACACATTCCTTTGAACCGGAGTACACAACTAATAATAACTGCGTGGTTTTTATGTTGAAATTCTGCCCCACACTATTTTTATTTTATTGCTTATTCTGTACTTCTATATATATTTTATATTCTATCTTTCTGTGAATCTATTTGCTTTGATCATCAGTCATTTTGCTGTGGTTGAACCAGAATTTCCCTCCATTGTGGGACACTAAAAACACTTCTACTCTATTTTGATAGCTATTCAGGTGACTTCTGAAAATGTTTCATTTGGACTGAATATTCACACAGTTGCTGACATATCTAATAAAAGTTCAATGTTTACTTAGAATAAAAATCTTCATGCGTGAAGCTCGTTTTCATTTTTAAGCGACCAGTTTATTACTACGTCACTCTCAGAGGACAGAGGTTTCCTTTCCATTTGTTTTGCATCTTTTATTTCAGAATAATAAAGTTTTAGCCTTTACCTTCCCCATCTGGAACACAGTTATGAAAACAAATATCCAACACTTTCCTCCCTGACATTTATTTTTGAAGATGCTGAATATCGAGTCACATCATCCATTCACAAGTGTCACCTCTGCACAGAAAGTCCTCAGGCATGTTATAAAAGTTTGGATTTTTTTTTCAGTACAATATCCAGTCGGTTCATCTAGCAGGCATGAGGAAACGGTAGGATAAAATCCTCTCCAAATGTGAAATATGCTTTTCATAAAAATGCCTCTCTTCGTTGGGTCTGGAGTGTCTTTAAAATAACAGGTATTTGTCTCTGCTTTCTGCTGCAATCTTAGAAAAGTATGACTTACCCTTATCTGCCCCTCTAATGCACTGTCATGTTGCAGCAGCTGCATGAAAAAAGATGGCAGAAAAATCTTCCACATCAATAAATGCTGAGAATGCCAGAAGCAGAGCTACACTCTGCTACAGCTCTGGAGGTGAGCCGTACTGCATACTGTGGATTTGATCAGGGGCCACTATCACTGATACCGATCCTGATACCAATACTGATATCAATGCTGATTCCCCCACCCAGCTCCTTCAGACTAGCCAGCATCAAGAAGCAAACACCTGCTAGAACTGAGCATCTACTGAGCTTATTATAAGAGCTATTTCACAGTGTAGCACTGGTAAAAACATTCAGTTTATTATTCAAATTGGTCTGGTGTGAGCTGTAATGTGTGGGGAAGCATGAATGAGTAAGACGCAGTTAAGTAGGGGAGCGCCGAACCACTGCTGCTGCACAGTGAGGAGCCCATCCAACCCTGGTCTGTCGTGTCTGATTGGCTGAGCGTTCACTTTCTGTTCCAGAAGGTTAATAGAGGAGCCATGTTTGTGATGACTTCCTGAAGGTGGAGTTTCAGAAACAGCAGTAGTTTTTAAAGACACAGAGGCCCAATTAGGTGTTAAATTACAAAGTAAATGATTTTTTAAGTCATACTTGTTACATAGTTTGTGACATTGTTACTTGGTTATGCTACAAAATGGAAATGTGTGCCTGGAAAACACGATACAGCCTCTTTAATGACATATTAACGTGACAAAAAACCCCCAGAAAACTACAAATTACAAACCCCCCCCACCCCAAAAAAAAAAAAAAACAATAATTTGAGAGCAAATCAAAACCACATCTTTTTGAGATAGAGTTGAGAAACTACAACACAACAATAAAATAAAATTTATAAAGGGACTCTGAAAGTATTCATCATAAGGATCTCATCAAAAGGACTTTGAAATAAATTCAAAGTAAAAACTGAATCTCACAGCCTAAAACGAAACATCCAGAAACAGAGAACATTTTGTTGTTTTCTTGTGTTATTACAAACACAAGAAACTGAAATACAAAGTCCTGTCGTATTATCAATAATAATCTCTGTGCTTTCTGAGCTGGTACTTAACAACCACTGCAGTAGACCGTTTTTATTTGAATGATGTGCCACATTCCCACATCTGTACAGGCAAAGCAGACTCTGTAAAGCCTGGAGGACCTCACCCTGTGAGCGGAAATGCAAACAGGTTTTATGTTTCCCCGAGTGGCTTTGCATCACGCCATACAGATGAAACAAACTCCAGGATTATGCATGACGGCTCGGAGAAGCTTTATGCTTGTGAAAAATGCTTCCAGGAAATCAAAAAGTCACGTGAAAATTTCGTCCTGTTTCCATTTTGTCGCCCATCAGCCAGCATGCGTAGCGCCTGAGCTCTCCCCCTCTGGGAGGAAAAAAAAAATCACTTTCTACATTTTTTATACATTAATTTGCAATTGAAGTGGAGCGCCCTGCAGGAGAGCTGAATGAATTTCATTTCAGGGTGAGGGCTTTCTTCATTCATCCTCTGGAAAGCTGCCATGTCTCACGCACGCACATGCACGCACACGCACACACACACACACACACCCCACCAGGCTCCCAACATGCACTGAGACTCCTTGGAAGCAATAACTGCTGGAAACAAATGTTCTTTCTGATAAGGATCAAAGGATTTTTCACACACATCCAGGTGCTAAAGACAAAACCCCGGGGACTGACATGACAAGTGAATTAGCATTTAACCAATCAACGGCCAGTATGTTTACATGACTCTGTTGTTTTACAGTCTCATATAAATAAGTTAATACATTAATACATTAAGATTCTGTAAAAACACTCCAATAAGTGTTTTGAGTGCTTTACTAATTGGACATGATTAGCAGCAACACTGATTATATATAAACATATATATGTTGCTAACTTTTGACACCTTGAAATGAACCACCATTATGATGACTTCCCTGCTGTTTCTCTGCTCCAGTTAAATGTCCCACAATTCTCTGCTGCATCATGATAACTGTCACATCAGCCTCCTCTCCATCCCGTCTAGAAACAAACGACAAGATGGTTATTATCGGTTTTTAACATCAGCCCAGTTTTATTATCGGATTGAAAAGTGGAGCCATGCCTTTGATCGTTTTCTACTGTCCATGGACAGTATGGACAGCATTCTGTCCATATGCTGCTAACGTAATGACGGCTGCTAACGTCATTAAGCTCTTGTGTGTTTTATGTTCCGTTCAGGACAAGCATTGAAAATCCCCTTCTCTTCCTCCATACTGGCACAATGATGCCAGGTACTGAAACATGGTACCATTTGATTTTACGTGAATAGGAACTTGGTAGTACCAACAGAATTCGGTTGGTACCTGTAAAAGTACCGAGTTCAGTACCCGTCCCTATATAAAATATGTTCAAAAGCTAACCTGAGATTTGTTCTAATCACAGTCAAGGACAAATTAGTAGAGAAGCTAACTACATTATTTCTGCTCTGACCACTCATTTTCAGGAAAAATACCACCTGATCCAACCCATTGGCCTCTGTATTTATGACGGAATGAATACGAAACAGTTACATATAGAGAACTGAATCGTTCCATTCTTCATGACTTTCCCTCCAAAACGCGTTGTGTGGCGATGCCGACCTCGGCAGGGAAGCTGCTGATAGACTGGACGAACTAAAATGCTGTAAGTTTGATATACGAAATGTTTAATGTTTGTTTGTCACTTTACATAACTCTTATGTCAGTTTTGTGCTACTGCATTTATTCACATACATATTAACCATACATTAATATTATACCTTGTTTTCCTAAAATATAACATTGTGGAGAAGAATTTCCATTTTTGTGAACGTGGTAGGAATGTTTCTACATCAGCAAAATAATTTTGTTTGCTCAACAGCTATTAACGTTGATCTACTCAGGCAAGGTGTGGCTTTCACAAGTGACTGTATGCCTTACTTTAATGGTAAAAAGCTTGATTACATGTTAAAAAAGTTTTTTTTTTCAATATGTGCAATATTGCACATATTGAAAAATGTGCAATGTTTAGTCGACTGCTACTCCATAAACAACACAGCTATGAACGGAGCATTGTCTCCTTTGATGAAAGGATTGTGTGACCAACCTGCCCAAGGCTTCATTCAGGTGTGTGACTAGTCTGAAGGAACCCAATTAATCATATACTTATTTATTTATTTATTTAATTTTGACTGAAATGGCTCTCTTTATATGATATGTACAAATACAACTGCTATTGAATGCATTGTCCCAGGGACATCTGTTCAGCCCATTGTTCATTTATTTCTGTGTGATTTCACCCATTTCATTTCCATCGACTCACAGCCTCACGTTTCAGTATTTGCAGATTTTTCTCCTGAAAAGCAAAAATGTGTAAGACTTTAGGTGCTAGCTTCTGCTGCAGTGCTTAGGCTGATTCCTCTGTGTGCATTACTTAACCCAAACTGAGTGGACACTCAGGGACGTGGGGGAAAAACATACATTTTCTCTGCAAGGGAGTCCTAGGCACATTACACACTGAAGGTACGTGTGATATCGTCACTGTCAGAGGTCAGGAAATGAGCAGCAGGAAAAAAAAAAGATGACAGCCCTGGAAGCAGTGTGAACATGTGGGTTGTAACTTCCCTGTCCTAAAAATCTGGGCAGCATTTGATGCAAAAACCAGTTATGTTTTGGACATGTGGGTTTAAACTGGAAAGCCAGCTGGAGGATCATCTTCAGGACTCATTTGTCTTGATTTCAATCAGGGGGTCAATTTCACCCAATTTGACCCAGAGCAGTATATTGTCTCAAGTTCAATTATAAAGATCACCCCTTCAAAAAAAATCCAAATGTAAAAAAAAATACAAAAAATCACTTTCAATGATAATTATTGTTTTTTGGTGTGTAGGTTTTTTCAGTGGACATTATGTCCAAATGAGTAAATTGTCGTCATTGATCCTATATTTGTGAGAAATAATAATAATATTAAAAAAAACATAATCGCACAAATATTGATTGAAATTGTTGGTATTGGAGTTAATAATCAGATACAAAAATGTTTTGGAGGAATTGTGTGGTTTCTGACACTATTGCATGATAAAACACTCCCCGGGTCAAACTGACCCAGGAACATTATTGCTGTACCTCAGAAACGAACATAACAGGAGGGTTAATATTAAAACATATTTGGTGTTTGAAGTATTAAAGTAGGGTTTCAGGTATGTGCAGATTTTAACTGTTGGTCGCCTTCTGTGACCCCTGACCCCAGAAAATACCAGGGGTCCACTGCACTTTAGCATGGGGACATTCATGTCTTCATCAGGTAAAATATATTTTTCTTTTTCGTTTCTCCACTTTACTATTAATTGATTGATGCTTATGTTTGTGGATGTATAACTTTTGATTTATTATAAAGGTACTGACTAAACTAAACACCTTTTTGTCAAGATCCGTATTTTTGTGTGTTTATATTTGAGTTTTCTGTGTTCAGTCCTGTTTCCCTGTGAGTCTCTGTCCTGTCCTCCCCGTTGATTGCTCCCCAGGTGTGTCTCATTCCCTTGATTACCCCGTGTGTATTTAAACCCTCCTGTTGTCTGTGTTCCTCGTCGGGTCCTTGTCGTTTGTCGTAGTTTGTCACTCGCCAGTTGAACTGTAAAGTCCTGGTTTGTGCTTGCTCCCGTCGAGTCTGATGAATCAGTTGCTACCGGTACTTAGCTGTGTGCTAGTCTCTGCCGTGCTGCCTGTATGGACTGTGGAGCTTATTTTTCACCATTAAATTCATCATCATCACCATAACCTGGGTCTCAGCGTTCTCTCCTCACCACTTCAACCCCCACCTCATGACACTTTTGAGTGATTTAAAGCTGTATTAATTAGATTTAATTCAATAAACATTACTGAAGGATGAATGATACAGACTCTTTGCTTTATTGTTTTTCTGCTTTCAGTCTCCGTGGGAAAATATCATTTCACAAAATTTGTTCTCTGAATTTACAGCTCAGTTCTAAACAAGTGCACAAGGCTACTGCGAGGTTGTTTCTTGTGTCTCTGCCTCAACAACCACATTCAATTTTAAACTCAGTTACAAAACGTTTTCCCTGGGTCATCTCTGCCGGCGCGTCAGACCCAAAGCACAGAAACTGTCATTTTACAAGAATTAAGAGAAATGTTACAAGGATGTAAATTCTCCTCTCAGTGAAATCATTATCAGCAACTAAATGTGTGAAAATCTCAGTTGATATAAGTCTTAAAAAGAACACACAGCCCTGAATACAAAGTTTCATAAAAACTGTAAAATTAGGTCAAAGAAATCTTCAATAGAGGAGTACGAGCTGCATTCACAGCTTCTGTGTGCAACCTGACACAAACGAGGGACTGGAACTGGCCAAGAAATATTCAGGTTTACTGAAAAAGCTGGTTTTCTGTCAGCTTCTATATCACCAAGATTTTTATTATGTTTTCCTCAGTAACACATAGTGAAATAATTTATTATTTTAAAAAGTCATTTAATTAAACTCAAACACAACGTTTTACTTTTAAAATAGGCAGCAAAATGAAAACTAGGCGCCGATGTGGGAAAGTAACAATATGTGAATGTTCCTAAGAATTACAATACAGACATAACATGACATGACGATTAATGGAAATTAATAAAGTCAAAATATATTAGCTTGTATTCGAATTTTACTACCAGAAAGTGTTATTAATAGCTGAACATTTAGGAGATTTACAGTCCGTCTGCAGCTGTGGACTCTCATGCATGGCCCATTCCAAGCATGAACAGGTATTTTTACCTTAACATTTCTAGGAGATGGGGAATGCTTAGAAGCTACATTTTATGAATTGACGTGAAAAAAAGTGTGCCTTGGATTTACTGTCTGAACGTATGTCATCATTTTGGCCTTTGTCTTCTGCACAAGACTCTGCTGGACATGCTGGCTTTAACTGGTTCTACATGCTAAAATCCAGAAGTCTAAGCAAGATCATATTTAGTGATTGTTGCTATCTTCGAAAACTTTACATGCCTTTCCTTAGTATTTGCTAGAATTGCCTTTTAAACAGTATGGCCTGGGTAAAACATTTCTGTTTTCCTTCCACAAGATCATCGTGATAGTTTCCTGGAACTAATTGGGGTCAAGTTGGAATTTTAACATGGGTCTCAGCATTAACGCATGCGATTAATCTAAAAAGTGTAAAGCATTAATATTAGATCATGCAGATTGATTGCATTACCTATTTTGCCTTAAAAGCGTCTCTCTTGTGTTCAGGGTTACATAGTTCACAGTGGTGCGTACCATGGTCTTGTACTGCGGTCAAAAATGCAGAGCCACAAATGCGAGTGAGAAGATGACCGAGGAAAACCAGACAGTTATACAATCACCACAAAAACTTTTGCTGTTATCACAGTAGCTCCTGAAAATATTGTGATAAAGACTTACGTCCATATCGCCGACTGCCTACTCACCTGTCTGGGGTTGGTAAAAACAGCGTTTTGGGGCTATGATCATATTTCTGCCCACATCTGTTTTTACTTTAACTTAGGTTCATTAAAAAATATGCTTGACTAACACATGACATTGTGTTTTAGTTTTGTGAAAGCACATACCGCTAAAAGTGATTACATTTTAATATTCACTGGCAAAATGCTAAAATTCCACAACTCACAGGCGGGATGAATACCAAAGCAGCAGCTGTTAATAGCTTAACATGAATAAGATCGCCACTTAACTCCCCCTTGATGCAAACCTGTACTTTACAGAAGGTCTCTGCTGAATGTTTGAAGGCCGTGTTTTGGCAGGTAGCCTGGCAATAAAGCCAAGTTCTGTTTTCATACGCGCTGCTGTGGCAATCGGGGGTCGTATTTCTCCTCATTACCCAACAAAAAAGGAGCACAACTCTTTATTTTCTATTTTGTTGCCCTTAAAACACCGGGAAAATGGCAAGATGAGAGGCGCGGGGAGGTTTTTGTGACAGAGACCCAGAGCGGAGCTAATGGCCCATTAAGTGGAAAAGTCTGCTTTTGATGTGACTGAAAAGGAGGAGGAGAGAAACACGCAGAACAGGGCGAGAAGGAAAGGTGAGAACAATCACTGAGGAATCACTTTTTCAGCATCATCTGCTTAAGCATCGGCGTCCCGCAACAAAGGATCGCTGCCCTCTGTGGAGTTTCGTATAGCTTCCATACAGTTTCACTGAGATCATGGAGGATTTCAGTGGCATCAGTCAAGCATTAGCAGCTGTTCAAGCTCTGTCTCCATCAGTAAGAAGCATGTAGTAGTCATGGCAGCCATGTTCACGCCGTTGGTCGCAGCTGGTTCAGCACAGTGTAATTTAAAACAAATGATGGAAGTCAATGAAGTTACATTCAACATTCAGGTTTAAATGATGCCTTTGCCACATTCATTTCATTTGTTTGCACAGCTTTGCAAAATTATTCAGACTTTTTGAACATAACATCCACAATTGTGCTTTTTTAGTTTTTAATGACAGATGTTTTATTGGTGAATGTTTAATCTCATTATTATCTGTGCTTCTTAGACTGATTGACAGGAATAACAAAAAAGGAAATCTGGAAAGAAAAGACGTGAGCAGAAGGCTTCAGGATTCCCAAATATGATAAGACCACGGCCAGTCAAAGTTACTTTTGAGTACTGAGTAGACTGATTTCTGTTTTATTCTCTCATGCCCCTTCATGGCATCTGTCCTGAATGATACAACAAAGAACTAGACACTTCTGAAAGCAAAAAAAGGGGCCCAACCCAGTAACAGCAAGATGCATCTAATACATTTGAGTGTAGCTGCAGCATCTCTTTTTTTTTCCACATTTCTGCCCATCTTCCCATGTTTCACAGAGGCAGAAGCACAGAGACTGACAACGAATGTGATTACGTGTGGGACAAAATGAACAAAAGGGCAGAGGGTAGGAAGAAGATATTTTGAACAGACAGCAGAGAGGACTGCAAAGGGCTTCACCACTGACAGGAAAGAAAGACATGTCTGATTGAACATAAGAAGATAATGAGGGATGAAATATTGTTCAAAAAATGTCATCTCTCTGACAGTGGTCTGGGGAGGTTTGCTGCCATTTCACTCAGACTATTACCACAAATGAATTCCACCTACAAAGGCATCAGTTCTTCAGTTGCAGCGTTTCCTGGATTTTGTGGCGATACTGGCAGGCTTTGAAAAGCCAGCTTTGAAACTGAGTGTCAACCCCAATGATTCCACCCCAGCATCAAGATGAAGGCTCGATGCGAAAAGTTCATGTGTGTGTATCCTCAGATCAAGACTGTTTGCTATGAACATTTTTCATTAGTGTGGGTATTTGGATTGCAAAGAGGGGAAAAAACGTCACTGTGGATTGCTATCTTGCGCTGCAGCGGCTTGTATTGAGCCTTCAGCATAACTGGTTGATGTTAGCTAAGGTGTTTGAACTGGGATAACTTCTCTGTGATGTGACTTAACAGTAGGTACCAGATTCCTTTCTGGGTTTGTCAACCAAATACCAAATGTCCATGCTATATTTAAGATAACGTCATTCCTAAGTTAGCCATCTGAAAGGTCTTGAAGCCAACAAACACATCAGTTTAAAGATGCCAAATCATCTTTCTCATCACACAATAGACATCATGTTCATCACATGTACAGCATGGATCTGAGCTATGTTGGTCAGGACAAACCCAGCCAATCCCAAAGGTGGTAGAGAAGGAGCATTGAGATCCTGTGGGACTGTTAGAACCACAATGACAAACAGATGATCGCTGCCAAACAGCATGTGAGTGCACAATGCATCAAAATGTGATGTAAGAAGGTGAATACATTCAATCAATGGATAGCAAAACACAAGATATTAGTGGCAGGGCTGCAAGCAAGAATCAGTCAATGTTACTGGCTAATATTGTGTCACAAGCAAGGAAACTGTCTCTGTGGTGACTGGTTTTTATAAGTAGCTCGCTGTAGTGCCACCTGAATGTAAAAGACACTTTGTGTCCAGGATGTGTAGGGTCTGCAGAGATGTTAGCTTCTCTTGTACTGACCCTAGACCTGAACAAGTCCTGGCTGGACTGAAGATCAGCCCTGATGACCTTCTCAATCCACCTGATTGTCTGTTGTAAAATTTACTAAAACCAAGAGGAACACAAGACAGACTGAAACATGGCCATGTAGAAGATGACCAGCAGCTCCTCTGTTAGGTTGTACTTCTTGAATTGCTGAAGGGAGTTCAGTTCCTGCTGGGCCTTCTTCTGAATAGTGTATAAGTGTGAGGACTTTCTTAGGTCCTGAGATAAGATGGTTCTGGAGGTGATCCATGCCAGACAGTGTTGTTGAGCAGGTTTTGCTCCAGGTGGATCTGGCTGCACCCTAAGCAGAGAGACCAAGACTTCCCTTTTCCAAGCTACTTGGCCAAGGAGTTCCCAGGCCAAGTCCCTCCATGGTGTCCTGGGTCTTCCTCTGGGTCTTCTCCCAGTGGGAGAAGACCCAGTGGGTCTTCTCCCAGTGGGAGGGAGGCTCCCCTGGTGAGGGAGGCATCCCTGGATGCCTCCCTCACCAGGGAGGCATCCAGATAGCATCCACCTCAAATTGCTCCTTTCAACATGAAGAAGCAGAGTCTCTACTCTGAGTCCTTCCTGGATGACCAAGATTCTCATTCTCTTTTACAAAAAAGTAAAAGTATGGTAAATGTATTTTTGTATATATGCGTGTGTGGAGTATAGAGCTGTAAATACTGAACCACACTGTTAAAAATGAATGAGCTCAATGAGTGAACAGACAGATGTATTTTCCCTGATGGGCTGATTTCTCACTTGAGACATTCATTCAATTCTCTCCTTTATGCATCTCTATTATCCTTCAGACATTTTCCATAGAAAACCACAGAACAATCTGTTCCTCAAACCCACTCTTGAATCTTGAAAATTCATTATTTTATTTTGAGGGAAGTCGTGTTTGCTGAACAATGAAATACTTATTAACAGCACAGACAAAGCATGCTGTGATTGACAGGATTATATTTAAACAAAGCCAGTGGTTAATCACTTTTCTCCACATGAGGGCACACAGTCGTGGATGTTCTCTCCATTTCTAACTCGACAGAATAACATCCCATTACACTGTGAATTTCCAGACCTTACAACAGATAACAGCAGAGGGATAGAAGCAAATGTTCACACACACACACCCACACAGCTCCCAGAAAATGTAACATAGAGGAAAAAAGCAGACTAATGCTCTTTATGTTGCTTTAAATGAAACACTTTCATTGAAGAAATCAGCTGTGGATGTCTTCATGTAAACGTTTCTACCTTGTTCACCTAATTTTTCTTTTAGTGATCAGCAGGGAGGTTATCTGATCATTTAGTCTTTGCCACAGGGATGCTTAACCTGCTCAGCTGAGAATTTCCATATTTGAATGACAAAACGCAGATCGCAGAGGGAACCTAAAATGGCTGACTTCTAATCAGTTTTCATTCTCACTATTTGCATACTGAGTGAACAACTAACTCTTCTGAGGTTTTACACTCGAGGGTTCTTTTGCGTAAAGATGTAAAGAGTCCCAGCTTTACACTTATACAGTTGAAACCAGAAGCTTGTACCTTTTTTCTTCTCATAGTTTGAAGTTATATCAGAACCAAACGTCACCTTGTTTTATGTCAAGTACAGTCTGGTCATATCGATTCTTATCTCCCTTCAGTGCTCTGGCTGGGTTTTCTCCCATTGAGCAGGATTCCTCAGGCAGAATTTCAACTGGGCCAATCAGAGAACAGAAGAAGTTATGAACATTGACGTCAATTTCCTGCTCTGTTGTAGAATTGTAGTCTGCCTGTAGTTTTAGCAATGGCAGTGGAGGAAGTGAACAAAGCCGTTGGCCACTCTTCCAAATATTGAATTAATATCAACGGTCACTTTGGTCGGATTGGCTCTACTCTGTTGGTTGTTTACAGCTGAACGCTGTTTGTAAGCAGACAAACACGTTTCAGGACACACTGCAGTTTGTTTCTTGCTGTGGAGCTGAAGATGCCAGGAGGTCAAAGCCACCATGTATAATGAATACCTCAAGGAATTTTACCAACGAGAATTGCGGTAACATCTAGCTTTCCTTTAGAATTGGAAGGTATTTTTAAATTGAATGGGAGTCGAATGAAAATGAAACAAAACTACTTTATTCACTAGAGAATCAGAATTTGACTGTTGTCTTTCCACAGCAATCCAAGGCAAAAACTAACGCAAAAGTAGCCAACAGTGAGAGGCTTTCAAATATACTTTAAGAGTGATGTGAAGCAGAGCTAAAGAAGTAAGTCCAGCTAGCATGAACAGTTTCTTTCATTTATGCTAACAGAAACAAGGGCTAATGAGGCCAGTAGGAGTGAATTATAGTTTATTAGACGTAATTGCGTGCTCACTAAGTAGCTCCTTTGGAAAATTCAATGCGAGCAACATTATAACATCACAGTATGTGCTTTTTGTTTCAAAAAGGTTCCGGGCACAGCATTCATTTCAGCGTTGCCAATTTCCTTTCATCCCGTTGTTTTCCTCGCGGCTCATATTCCGCAGTTATGTTTAATAGGAGCCATGACTTGTGGTTGATCAGCCGAAACAGCAGTGGCTGGGGCATTCCGACTGAGGACTGCGTTAAAGCACGCACATAACAAAGAGATATGAGTTCCAATAAAAGTGCATTATATGTGAAGTACGCCAGCTAATGGGCTGAGACAAAAGCACTTGACTCAGAATGGATACGAAGGGAAGAAAGATAGAAGTACAGTCAGCCACTGATGTCGACTAAAAAGAGTCAGATGACCCAACTCTGTACAACACGGTGTGTCAAAGAACGTTGACCTTTCCATCTATTTTTCACAACATCAAGGCTACCGAAGAAGAACGGAGGGATTGGCTTTGGCAATTAGGGTGCTTACACATATTACAGCAGTGGCCGAAGGGCTCATTTTTTATAATGCAGAAACAATTTACACCGTTTGGCTGAAAAGACAAACAACTCTACAATACTGGTATTTGCTTTTATTGTACTATTTGAAGCTATAAATCTACAAAAATACACTGTCTTGTTGAAGTATTCACACCCATAGAGCTATTCACCATTTTCAACATTTTTTTTTTACAGCTACAATTTTGAAAATTGTAGCATGTGTTTGTCTGAAATTCCAAAGCAGCCAAGTGCCGTCAGAAATCTCCTGATCTATGAATTAACCTCAAACATGTGTAATTGTATATAAATCCAGCAGCTCTATGAAAACCTGAGAGCTTTGTTTGGAAACATAAGTGAATAAGTAGCCAATGAGCACTTCAGATAGGTCAGGGATGAAGTCTTCCAGAACGCTGCTCAATCCACCACCTGAAAATGGAATGACTCTTCAACTGCAAGCGTCCCTGATCTCTCAGGTTAACAAAGGAAGGCATTATTCTGAGAATCTGGAGGAGCTGTTTCTGTCCACTGAGTCTTAAGAGAGACTATGGACAGAACATCCACTCTATACGTTTTGTCCCGGATGAGTGAGAAGAAGGAAGTTATTGTTGAAAAAAGCAAAGAGAAGATGGTGAACCCTTGTATGAAACATGTTTTCTTGCTGAACTGCTTCAACAAATCTTTACTCCTTAACATCATGCAGGCATCAAATGGTGGCAGAAGGTCCTCTGCTCAGGTAAGACCAGAGAAAAACTTGACTTGTTGTTTCTTCTTCACCTGGGAAGTCACTACAGGTGTTAGTGTGGCACAAACTGACAGCCTGACTGTCAGCTGTGTGTCCTTGTGTTTGTGCTGACTCTCAACATCATCAGCTCATACAAAACAGTTCAATATGAACATCGTTCTCCTCTAAGCAGCTTACTGTGTGACACCAAGCATGCATACACGGTTGTAGAAATGAAAATTTGTACATCCAAATTTGAAGACTCAGTTTTTACTAGAACTGACAGAAATCTTGATGTTCAGCCTCCTCTAGTAGCGATAGCAAATATTGATAGTTATAGACGGTAGGTTATGTATAAAACACTTGGTAAGACAATGTAAAATTTCACTAAACTTAAAGAGGAGAAAACCTAGCGGACAACTTCACCCTGGTGCCAACAAGTTCAGCTACGTTTCTGTGTGCCTCGCTGGGTGACGTGTCACATACAGGAAAGTCAAACATAACTAGAACACCTTCCTCCATGTTGAAAGTGTTTGCAGTCAGCAGCATGTAGCGAACTCTCCACTCATCAGTCAGTCAATGAAACCCTTGCCGACTGGTTTTAGTGCCATGCGAAAGCAACAAAAGCTGAACATTTTTCAGTTTTGTTGTATTGTGCTGTTAGCCTGCGTGTGGATGGCAACATGTAGGAGCTTTAAATTTCACATGCATGCACTTTGTTGTACGCTCGGCTGGAGGAGGGCAAACGATCGTTGCCTCAAGTTCTGTAGGAAACTTATGGGCTCCCTCTGTGTCGACCCCGTCCCACACAAATAAAACCCAAAATACATTGAAGTGTTTTTTTTTTTTTTTTTTGTACCGTGACACAAGTTGGAAAACTCCAATGACTGTGAATATTTTTGCAAGACCCTATAGCTGAATGATGACGGCATGCAGCTCTAGCTCTTCTCTGCAGGATAAAACCCAAGGAAAAGTGAATTGATGGCACTGTGATTAAAACGTGACTCGGTGAGGCAATAAATCCAAACAGGATTTCTCTCAAGTTTCCCAGAGGAGTGATCCGAAAAGGGTGTAAAAATGTAAGAGCAGTAATACATTCACACTCCCACTGTGTGTCTTCCCCCCCCCCCCTCGGGCTCAAGTTCCATTTCCAGTCATTTCTCCGAGTCGACAAGATGACATTTATTATGAGCAGTCACAGATTTCATCCAAGGTACAAGACAATAAATACTAATTTCTTCCTCAGCAGCGCTGCCTAATGTTCTGGATGATTGCCTTCTTTCCGGCAGTCTGTGCTGACATGTGCAGTCGGCGCATCTATTTCCGCGTACTGAGAGTGTAAAGACTTTAAGGGGTTTGTAGGACTGGATTAACGGAGAGGCAAATGGGCTGTGATGGGAAGTGATGAGCCAACGACAACAGCACATGCTGAGGAGGCAGCGAGCGTCAACTGCAGGCTCCTGGGGGACTGACTGTGCAGAAGCGAGCCCCCTCCAAGCTAAACGTGGGTCGCCTAGTGTATGAAGAACACTCTGCAAGTAAAGCAGTGTGTTCGCCGCCTTGTTATGAGAATGCCTCGTCTTTGTTCTGGATCAGTCGTTAAGCCTGCCCCGTGTGCAGAACCCCGGGGAAATGAACACACCTTGTGTATAAATAATACACGACGCTCGCTGGCTGGGACATTAGGTTCATTCCTGAGCGCTCAGGGATTGGAAAACGTAAGACGAATAAGCTTCGGTTGCCGAATCCATTTGATTTATGCAAGGAACGTGACAGCACCAAGGGACACGCACAGGAAGAATCTAAAGTTAGTAGTTAGGAAGACACAGACTGACAGGAAAACAACGAGCAGCAATAAAAGAGAATATATTCGAAGTCGGCTCAGCGAGGAACCATTAGAAACCAAGGCGCCATTAACTCCTCCCACGCTCAGCCGGAAATCAATCTTAACATATCCATCACGTTTTCAATCGATCCGTGTGCTACCGGAATCTGGTGTTGCTAAACTTAGAATTTGTGAATACAATTACTCTGGGACAACTCTGGCCCTGGTAGTCAGCCCTGGTTACCGCGTTGTGTAGTGAGTCGTATCATACTAGCTGTCCTCTAGTCAGGCTTCAGAGGTGTTTTCCCACCTGACAATCTAGTTCTGTTGGGAACAAGCCTGGTAAATAAAACAGCTCCTTGTTCTGCACTTCGCTTTGTTCAGAAGGTCTGGGCCTTCGGCTACTGAGAAACGATTGCTACCTGGTGGTATGGCCTCTGTTGAAGTATTATTTGAGGAAATATCAGAAACACATTTTTAGAGGAGATCTGTAGATGAAATGCAGTGCAGGACTGTTGACTTACAGAACTCGAGGGGTTGGAAGTACGAAATAAAGGAACTTTGTTTACTTTACCATCATCCTGACAAATTAGTAAAATTTTAGCAGGAGTTATTGCAACAACAACAACAAAAGTCGTTGTCGTCTCATTGGTTTTGTGGTGATGTTCAAAAGGTCACTAAAAAAAGCAAAATTAGCAGATCCTGAAGTTATTCAAAATTCTAACTTTTATTTAAATGTAGCCTTTGACTCAATTCTGTGGCAGTAATGCACACACGCACACCCCCCCCCACACACACAACACAATATTGTACTGGAACTGGTGTCATTTTTCTACATGGCTTAAATAGTGATCAACTTATGTAGGCTATTACTACTAAAATGTACTGTAAGGTAAGGAGCCAATGTTTTCCTGTTGTAGTTTGTCTTTCTATGGCATTATGAAGGAAAATCAGAAATTTGTAACTGTTTAGCTAGAAGACAATTCCAGCACTTGATTGTGTAATGTCCTGGGTGTCTGGATAGCTACACCAAGCTATGTTTCACTGTGACAGTGTTACCTTGACTGTTTATCTGAAAGCGTACCTTTCTGTGATTTTGGACTTGCATACTTGTGAAATGTAAATGGTGGTCCAGGAACTGTCCCAATTCTAAGTGTGCATCAAGGACAGTATTACTGATTCATACCATAAAGCTCATAACTGTAAATATTTTCATATTTAAAATATTAAAAATGTACAAATAAATAACTATAAAGACAGCTGTTGTAAATAATTGTATACAGCCTGTAGAATTTGCTGCCTTTGTTTTTGTTGGGAAAATTTCAGACTCCTTACTATCACAAAATGCTAATTAGGTAACACACTAGCATCATCAATCAACCGTGTCCTTAAAAAACTCTTATGTTAATTAAGAGAAACATATTTTTCTCCATATAGATCTGATTGAAGAACCACACACATCAACAGTGAGAAGTGTACAAAATTTATACGATTCAAATGTTTACATTTTTTTGAATTATTAGAATTTAAGGGAAGTGAGGAAACCTGAGCGTTCATTGAATGGCAGGCAGCCAATAAGTCTCTATTTAGTGGGAGAAGATATTAATCTAAAAGTGGCTGGGATTGTATATTCATCAGTAATAAAGCAAATACTTGCTTTTGTAAATAGAAACGGGGGTGGGGGGAGAGGACAACTGCTATTTATTGTGCTTTTGTTTTACTCAGAATCTGTTGTTCAATGGATTTACAACAGATCAACAGATTTACAACAGATTCTGATTTTGTCAGCCTAATTTCGTACCAGGGTATGCTTCCTGTTTAAGCAGGTAGATCTGCTGCTTCAGACTTAACTTTCTGCATTAAACAGGCACACCTCTGAGGCCCTGGGATGAAACAGATATCTAAACAGCTGGCACAAACTTAAAACCTACAAAGACTTATTTAAGCTTTGGTGGATTTCTTTCAGAAACCCATATCGAGAAGCTCTCGAAGTTGGGACATAGCCTGCAGATACAAGTGACAGCAGATGTTTACACAGTGCAGTTCAGCTTGGGCTGAGCCAAGCTTTTCTGTCTAATGTGTTTCATAGCCGTGTTTGCTGAATATTGCTCTCTCCAAGGAATCAGGTAGCAACTTGTATCTTCTGTCTCGTCTCTCTACAAACTCTCCACAAGAAAAAGCAAGAAAGTCTCTCAGAAAAGAAGAGACAGAGCAAACTTGAAATGATATAAACTCCAGAGCTTTTCAGCACTTTAAGCAAAATAAATACTTGGCATCTTTCCAGAACTCATTTGTCATAATAATCATATTATATTTTGTTTATCCGAACGCCTCAAGGTAATGAGATTAAATCAAATACTCCATAAAAATGTTCCGTCTAAAGGTTTTACACATACAAGCTGTTTGACATGCTGCATATTGGTAATACTGAAGAAAACAGTGTTCCCACAGGATAGTGGGAATCCACCATATTTCATCATAATGGTGTTAGTTGGTGACGACTTAGGGACTAGATTTCAGCACTAATTCTGGAATGAAATTCCACAATCAATCAAAAAGTAATGTTCATTTAAGAATACATACATAATTCTTAAAGATTGTTTTTCTAAATATTTTTATGACGTTGGGTCAGTCTTACCTTTCATAAACATTCATGCTGTAGCAATGTGCTTCCTTTGCTTGGCAGAAAAAGACATCCCTACGAACTCTTCTCAAAGTGAAAGCTGACGGACAGAGAAATGAAGACCATCAGAGTGTGACCTCAGGTTTCTGGAACCTCAGTCTTCCAGGTTTTCATTGCCACAGTCTTCCAGATCTCCCAAGTGTTCGGTGCTGCTACCAGCCCAGAGCCTCCAAGCTCTCGTGTCTCAGAACAGCCCACTAACCTATCATCTTCGTGGGTTCCACTTGACGCGTGGCCAACCTTCAGAGGATCATCCCAGGCTCCACCGGCCTCATAGATGACCTCTACAACCTCTAAGTGTCATCTCAAGAAAGGCTCCTGATCTTTCACTGGAACTTTGCACCATTCCAGGATGACAGCTGAACTCTGGCTGGTTTATGTTTTTTTGCCCCCTCCACCTGCCCAGTTTATGTTGTTTTTGGTTATCTACATTTAATTTCTTCTAGATCATCATTGTTGAGTTTCTCTTAGTTGTGATTCTTTTTTCATGTGTCATGTCTGTTCAGTTCAAGTTTAAATCTGCATTTTGGTCCAGCCCGACCAGCAGATTTTCCAAAAAAACTAGACAAACGTATCCAAGCACAGCAGCATGTTTCGTCTTTTTCTCTTTTCTTTCTTTGTTTCAATTGCTTGACACCAAGAAGAATGGTGGTCGTTGCACTCTGAATCCATCCTGTTCCTCCCTCCAGACGTGTGTGTGTGTGTGTGTGTGTGTGTGTGTGTGTGTGTGTGTGTGTGTGTGTGTGTGTGCGTGTGTGTGCGTGTGTGTGTGTGTGTATAACACAGCAGTTCTTAACACAGTGGCTGGACTGGAAGATTGCCTCCATTGCCTTTGTCAAAAAAGTCTCCAGCTGGATGAAGGTCTATGATTCCAGATATGGGAGAATGACTTTAAAATTACAGTTTTTTTGCCGACAGAATGTTTGGAGCCTGAATGCATTACAGGAAACTTGGACATTATTACGACAGAGTGAATGAAAAGAACATTTGGTATTTTTGGTGACGTGAGGAGGTTCTGCAGGCATATGGGATAATGGGTCATGTAGAATCACTGTTAGATGTGCTGTACCAACGCAGCCTCGTCCACTCTAAACTTTCTAAACTTTAATGGTGTGTTTGAGCTCATCATTCTGTGGAAAAGATTCAATCATACTGCAACTTCAAACGTCCATCCAAGCCTGTCATTTTCCATTCATGAGAAATGGTCCTGCTATATATTCTCTTTGTTGTCTGCTTAATGTCTGCGTTTGGTGTTAATGAACCACTCGAAGTGCACCACCAATCATGAATGTTTCATTTTATTTAAACTTTGCTGTTGAATTTTTAGTCTTACTAAAATCTCAATGCTGTCAATCCTCCAGACTAATTCAGTTAAATCGGAAATAAGAATTTTGTGAAAAACTATTCAGTCCCTTACAGATTACTTCTTTTTTGATGCACTTAAATGTTTTACCAGACACATTTTGATGTCAAAGATAACCTAAAAAATTTAAATGAATTTCTCTTAGGATGATTTTATTGATTAATAAGAAAAATTCTGTCCAAGCCAACCTGACCCCGGGGTAAAATTATAATTGCCCCCCTTGGTAAATCATTCTATGACTTATATTTTCTGACAACACTTGTTAAAATGTGTGACGATAACTTCCCGTCACACACACGTTGATGCTTGATAAAGCATCAAAAAACAAGCCAAGTAAATTATTTACTTTGCGTTGATTGTGGTCGATCAGGTCAAAATGACGTCCTGGAAAACTAGCACACTGTTAGGGTAACCCTAACCCTACTGTTTGATTCCGTCCGTCCGTCCATCCATCAAGTTCAATTAAGTTAATTTTTATAGCACATTCCATCAACAAGGCAGTCTAACGTGCTTTACATCATAAAAACACCATAGAGCCAACAATTGAGTAAATTACTAACAGTATTGCAAAATGGAGGCAGTAAAGCCAACACAGCAATATAAAAAACACAGAGCTAGATTTGACTTGATGCCACCAAGGTTGGATAAACTTGTTATAAGGTTTGAGGGGGGCTTTACTTTTTCACACTCAACCAGTTTGCTTTGGATAGTTTTCTTACTTTACTAAATGAAATAATCATTTGCAAACTGAATTTTTTAAAATCTACTTTTACTATTTTTGCTTGATATGAACTTTTTTATAATATGAAACATTTTAGTTTGAGAATTATATGTGTTGACTGGCGACCTGTCCAGACTGCCTCTCCCCCATCACATTGCCTTTACAATAATAAGTGGGTATAAATGATGGATGGACCAATAAATCATAAACAGAAGAAATGTGTAAGAGGACAAATAGCTTTTCATGCCAGTCTGAATCGGATTTGTGATAACTGCAATAGATTTATGTTCTGATGCATGGTGGCCCACAAAATCCCTAAAACAAAAAAAAAATAAAATAAATTAAATTGCAAGATGTTAAAGAATATCTCCAGGCAAGCTGCTATATTTCAAAAAGGATATGTTAACAGTGTTTCCCCAAACCAGTTATTGATTTTTTTGCTCATGCGAAATAAGTACCAAGTCTTTTAATAATTTCAAAGCGCAACTCCTGGATTTAATCTGGTCAACAGGCAAAACAATCAATACTGGCTCACAGTCGTATTATGTGTGCTGTTGCTTCCAGCGCTCTTCATCCGACCTCAGACCGCTTCGTATGAGGCCACCTCATTCAAGCACATCGAGTTTTTATGACCTTGTTTTATTTACTGTGAAGACATTTTTTTCATGATTCTTTTGTATCAGTGTTGCCCAATTTGCACCATCACCAAAAAACAAAAAACAACAACAACAAAAAAACAATGATGTCAAGTTGCCAAATTAACGTTAATTTGTCCTAATTGGTAAAATTGGCAGTGGACCCTTTTAGGACCAACACGTTTTTGGATCAACCTTATTTTGTTCTTATTGGTAAAAACTTTCTTAGTGGTGAAAACAGAGTAATCACAGCATCATAGTTCATAAAAAGTTGTACGACATTCCAACATGTTGAATATATAACTCTTCTATAAAATCACCAACTACAATTTACCCAAAACGCCGTGGCCACTCCAAAGTAGGCGGGGCTTGTTGCTCCAATGTCTGAATAAGACACTGATGTCTCCTCTCATTGGCTGATAGATGATGAGCGCCAGGATCATGAAAAATTATGAGTATATCTCAAGTAACTGTTTACATCAGTGGATGCCGTGATTTTTAATGACTTATGACATGAACGAGCTTATTCTCCTGTGATTTTCATTTCTCATTTTATGGAATTAAATTGAAAAATTGTGTTTTTCTGACATAAGCAGAAAGATTTGCCCATACAGACGAGGATACAACAGAACATCGACAGAGTCCCTTTTGTAAGACTTTACTTACTTGATGTCTTTCCTGCTTTAAATGTTTGCTATGTTATCAATATTCTACTGCGAGTAAATCATGGGCTCTTGGAAGTTGACTAATTTCATTTTGTTTATATTCTTAAAGCACAAACAAATAAAGTCTTCTGTAAATATGTATTTGTGTGAGGTCTTAGTCAACTCACAGTCACAAATGCACCTTTAAGTAAGTGAGATAAAATTTTGTCTGACCTGGTCCAACAAATAATTAGCAGAAGGTAGTAAATTCCTTTATAAACTGTAGGATTCCTTTATAAACCCTGTACTTTGCTGTTTTTCTTTCTCTTGGCAGCCCACCCCAGGCCTGGATCCACTTCAAGCTCCATCGTGTTCAAAGGAAAACATTTTTTATATACATAAAAAGATTTCCTCCAATCTGATATTTCTTTAGATTGACTGTCCCAAAGCTCAGTGACTGTGTCAAACTGAGCTCTTTGTTGTTGGGCTGTGTGAGTCGGACCCGTATGACAGAAATGAATTGAATGAATTTAATTCAGTTTAATTAACACCCGCATACTGTAACACATTGTTTGGTGAAGTGAACTAGGAGGACTTGAACTGATTCAGCTCCATTCAAATGAACTGAATTGAGTTGAACACGAGTGTATTATGAGATATTGAATACATGCTGCTTTATATTACAGTCAGTGTGAACTTGAGTCTTCGGGGGTAGATAATCAGGCGTACCAAAACGAACATTGATCAACTCACAGTGTGCATATTACAGCTGGCACCCAAAAGCTCATTAGCATTCATGTCATGGTGTCCCATTATCTCCTCCTCAGGGCAGAGGAAGCAGCGCTGATGCTAGGTCAATCAGTCTTTCTATCAGTAATAGAACTTTGTGAGGCATCAGGTCAACGTCAGTCAGATTTTGACTTGTGAGGCCATGATTACTTGTACCAATATAAAAATTCTTCAGGATTATAGATCTTCAAAAAGAGGATCTGCAATCCTTAGGGAGCTCTTGGTTTAGCTTTAGGTTGTTTACTCCCTTTAGAACTGCAATGTGTGACTTTTATAACAATTTGGTTCTTTACATTGTTAAAACTGGCACTATTTTGTGACAGCATAATATGACAATCAGAGCCAGGAGGAGGGTCTTAAAGGGGCAGTACTATGTAAAATATATATTTTTTTAGCTTTACATTCCCTCATCAAAAACATACCTGGAGTGTTGCCTTGATTCTTTCACATTTCAGAAATCATTCAATTTCCATGGCAACTATTCAGCTGTGCAAAACGCCTGGGTGGACGTAGCCCCGCCTCCGAGGCACATATCCTCCTAAGAGCTGCAGTTTCCAAACTTCTGAGCTTCCTCCTGACAGAGCAGCCCTCCACATCAACTCCTCCACTCAGTTCCTTCAGACTAGCCAGCAGCAATTAGCAAACACCTGTTGGAACTGCACATCTGCTGAGCTCATCATAGCAGCTAGTTCTCAGTGCAACGCTGGTAAAAACCTTGTTAAAGGGTTAATGGAGGAGACACATTGTGATGACTTCCTGAAGGCAGAGCTTCAGAAAGGAGTTAAAAAAGAAGAAAAACAGAGGTCCAAATTAAGGATTATAAATTGCAAAGTCAAATTTATAACATTTTTTTAACAACTGAAGGTAACAGTTGCTTGACTGTACTATAAAATGACACTATATGCCTGGAAAACGCTACTAACTAAACGTACAGATTAAAATCCTCCTTAGGGCTTTTTCTTTCAGATCATGAGGCTCCTTAGTTCCTTCAGTGGTTTTAGAATGGAAATTGTTTCCTGACATAAAAATAAGGTTCAGGAATGGCTGGAGAAATAGCATGTTGCTGTTTGACACCACATAAATGCTGCAAACCCACTGGGAACTGGACACAGAATGTAAGAGAGGAGTAGAGACAGAGGGACGGATACCTGCTGCGAAAATGACGATCAGTTCATGAAAACTCTTGAGCTTCATCTTGGCAGACGTGGAGGGTCAGAGGTAGAACATTTCAGAAACATGTATGACAATTGAGCTGCATGCCTCACGTTTCTATGTATTTAGTCGAGGGCGTGGTAGTGACCTCTAACCAACATGTGCCTATTTTACACTGCAAAATCAACAAAGTAGATAAAAACTTTATACATGCAAGAAATGACAGCTGCTGCTGCTATGGTTACAGCTTTAGAAGAGAACAAATGTTGCTCCATGGTATGATGAAAGATAAAAAAAGGACATAAATGTGATTTTAAGTCTATTGCAAGATTGAATATGTTCAACAACAAACAAAGCAGACCATATTCATGCCTAATGTTTATTTTTATTGACATGTTTTTAATTTCTTTGTTTTATATGTATGATTTGCAGATGTTGACAATATCATGTCTTTTTATCTTCAAATTGTTATTACTATTTCACTTGCTGATCATTTTTAAACATACTGTTTGGAAAAGAAAAGCTCATCTAGAGACAAATTAGCTTATGCTATTAGCACCATGCTACCGGAATGGGACTGCTGTTTTATGCACGTTGTCTGTTTTATTGTGTGTCTGTCACAAATAAACCTAAAGATAAAAAAAATAATAATAATAATTCAGAATATTTTTCTACCATGAGGTTTGGACAGGAAGTTGAAGAATAGCTTCAATTACAGCAATTAGATTACAGCTTCTTTTTTTATTTTTTGGCTGCAGCTTTAAAATATTAGTGCTGTAATATTTATAAACACCATTTCGGTTTGCTGGACAGGACACGCTGTTTAATCATGTAGCACCATTAATAAACAGTGATTGTTTCAGCATGTGGTTGGAGGGCGGGGCAGCACGCCATGATGCATTTACTTACTATAGAAAATCTCATATTTTCCCCATAAGAACTCGTTTGAACAGCCAACCAAAAGCAAACAAATGTGGAGAATAAATCGCCTGGCTCTCCATAGAAGACATAGCAAACTGTGGTCATGAATACTTTCATAGATAACTCCAGTTTTATGACATACTTTCCTTGTAAATATGATTAATTGTAATTAAATGAACCGTATTACATGAACTAGTTGACTCACAACAACAGGTTCATTCATACAGAACATTTCAGTGAATTCAATTCACATTCTAAAACACTTGATTGATTGCAAAGGAAAAGTAAATGTTGTAACTTATTAATTCAAAATCTTCAGAGTTATTGTAGATGAAGTTGAAGTTCAGAGTTAAAGATAAAGTTCAAAGTGCTTTACACCATAAAAACATCAGACAATTTAAGTAATCAAGCAAACGCACATCAAAATGTTGATCGATGTTCCAGCTCCTAATCAAAGGCAACTGTAACCAGGTGTGAACTCAGTGTTTCAGCTCTTTTACACTTTTCTGGATGTTTCTTCCAGATCAATGGTGCATAAAAGCTGAATGCTGCTCCGTCTGGGTTCTGCAGCGATGTCATGTGCTATCTGGCGCTGGCAGACTGTCCTTTGAAGCTGATGGATGACCTCCTGCCCAGGACGTCCACTGTCTACAACCCGCTGCGCCTCAGCTTGGTTGGTTCCAGTCAGAGGGGCGGCTTAATCATTCCATTGATAAATGACATCCGTCCTGCGACATGCTCCTGCTCCAGTAACCTGGCTGACTGTAAATGATTGTTTTTAATCAGTTATGACCCCTCACTCCTCCACCCTCAACCGCTGTTCATCCCCAGACTCAAAGCAGTATGTAACCAAATCAATTTGCTTTTGAATAAATGATTATGTCTGCAGATGCAATACTCCGATAGTGGTACGTACCTAATCCCATCTAAGGTTAGTTCATTTTTTAAGAAAGGTTGGATGTTTAAATCATTTAAGGCTGACATCACTGACTTTTGTTAGATTGAACCAAATATGAACTCCTTGTGGAGCCTGCATGTCATGAGACACACCAGCTGCATTTCCATTAGAAATGTATGTAAAACTTTATAGATATTCTAATATGGCAGAACACAACTCCACAATTGGGAAGCTTCTATTAAAAAGGACATACAATTCATATAAAACATAAATGTTCATGTGATAAATATGTTGGAAAACATCCTGTGCCATTATCCTCCACTTCCTGTTGTCTTCTTCTTTGTTCCTGCCAGTAGTAACATCTGGTTGTTGATCATGTGACTTGGGATGCATTTTTGTGAAATAAACTAGTTGATACAACCAAACAAGAAACACCTCATCCTAACACCACGACGTAACAAAATCTTGCTTTTTTGTTTTTTGAAATTCCAGCATTCCCATTAAGTGAATTTATTTTTGAAATGTCAATTTGCAAAATTAACTAAGTTGTTTTCGACTGTAATCAGTGCAGGGAGGAGCTCGATTTATTTATTTATTTATTTATTTATTCTCAGATTTGATGTCTGATGTTCTACTGTCACGACACAGTGACAGTTTTAACAAATATACATACAAAATATTGTTTTTAAAAGTTACATACTGCAACACTAATGAACTGTAAATATGCTTTGCTGTGCTGAATAATTGATTGGTAAGCTGACAACTCCAGCAGAAAGCAAGATGAGAAGACGGGCAGATTTCTGTGTTGGTTCAGTTTCCAGCAGAACGAGGAGATCATGATCATTCTGGTATTTCTGTCCATGTTAGGATCCCATACAGACGCACGTCTGCACAGCATCGGCTTTCTGGTGTCACCTTGCCGCTGCACTCTCAGTAATTCCAGTTAATCACATAACAACGTAGCATTATCTTTGGCATCATGTTAGATTTACAACGTCTCCACTGCAAACGAAATGCAGGTTTCTGTCGAGGACTGAAAAACGATTTTCCCCGACCTGCAAAGGATAACCCAGAAGTAAAACATCACCGACTACCTTCTCCTGTCTTTTGGATATGCTAATTCGGCGTTAATGTAAACTGAATCATTTCTATATATAATCTATATAATAATCTGTGAACCCGAGACGTTTTGCTGAAAATGAGATAACCTTTCCAGCATTTGCAGAACACGACCCGGCAAATGTCAGCGCCAGCACTCGATGGCACCGAAGAAAAAGGAAGTGAATTAGATCATCTTACCTTTCATGTTGGGGGCAGATCCCTCATTTGCCTCTAGTTACACAGAGAGGAGGCTCTGAAAGGCTCCTTCTGCAACTTGTTTTATAAACGGCAGAGGGACTGACAGAACTGGAAAATAACAGAAAAATGATCAAAAACTCAGAACTTAGAATTGACCAGATCAGAACACAGAGAAAAATAGATATATGAACACACATTGACAAAAACGTTGCTACCCTTATTATTATTATATTATTATTATTATTATTATTATTATTATTATTATTATTATTGAAACTGACAGGTATAATAATCACATTTTCTCAAAATTAAGCAATGAACAAGTTGTCTTGAATGTGTGCAGGGCACGATGAAAACTCAAGGCATTCTGGAGCAGGACGACTTATGTAACATCTAACACCAAATATCAAGTTTTTAAAGATGAGCTTCAGCTTTTAATGTGCTATCAACAAGCAATAAACCTGGGTATAGATCTTTTTTTCAGTTTTTCTATCTTTTTAACTCATTCCAACAACTACTTGTTGAGAAAATGTTGCATAAAAGTTGTTCGGAGAATTGTAGATAAAGTCTATATACGATCCTGGAGTATCTAATGGACTCCGACTGAGTGGTGGTAGTTAGCGTTAATCACCACTTAAACTGTTGCGGGCCGATATAGTCCTACGTTACCACAGCAATTCAACACAGGAGTGATGTCTCTCACACAGCTTTAAAATCCATCTGCAGATTTTTTCTTTTTTTCTTGACGTGTCATAATTCACCCGCCACATTAAAGCCTGTAACTTCACAGAAAACCTAGAACATTCCCTCATAAGGCAGGTATTTTGGATTTGCAATAGGCTGCTTATTACACCACATTAAAGCAGACACTAGCAGGCTTTGTACTAACTGAATCCACCCTGGGAAGTTTGAGCAGAGAATATTTCGGTGGGTTACAACACCACTCTGAGTTCAACACGAAATACTAATGACTGAAAGATGGACGCCTTGTCATCTCAAAGCGGTGAAGGTTTATCAGCGGTACGCACAGCCAGTCCTACGTATCGGTTTGTTCAAAGGAAGAATTAAATGTGAAACTGGTCTGTTGGTCAGAGCAAAGCAAAGGTAATTAATTTTCTGCAATCCCCGTTTCCCAAAGTGCTAAGAGGCAATAATGGAACAAACACCAATTAGAAGGATACATGGGCCCATGCTTCAGTGACGGTAGGTGGCTGCTGCTAAAGGTTATCTGCTGATGCTGTTGTTTTTCTGGTGCACAGCAGTACTCAGTTAGACTTAAGTACAAATTCCTAATTATTTGTACAAGGCCCTGAATTAGACTGGAACTGCAGGGTATTTGGCTTTTAGCACACACCTGGAAAAAGTCATCCACAGTTTTTATCATCTCTGTGTTTACAGGATAATAAACCCTTCAGAACTGCAGAACACTGGAGGCTGTCATGTTACTTTTGACTGTATTTGCTACTTCAATTCTACAACATCTTTAAAATGCCATAGATTAGCACTTTTATTATTGTACATTTTAATAGAATCAAAGTTTCTTTATGATATTTTCCTCCAAAACAACAATTTTATTCATTTGTTTCACCTTGTTACCATGTCAAGGTCAATTTTATTCACATACGCAGGACATTAAAAAACAAACAAACAAACAAACAAAAATAACAAGTTGACTGAAGGGCTTCACAAGATAAAATGTAAGGTAAAATTAATAAAGTGTTGATTGTTCAGCCATGAAGGACTGACCTACAGAAGGCTGGTATTAGAACTATAAATCCCACAATGCACTGCACTAAGCTACAGCAGAAAGGGGAGGAGTTTCACTGCATGTAATTAAATAAAGAGCGAGTTTCCAAGGTGATTGCAGATTGCAGATCTTTCTCAGCGGAGCTAAGAGGACACTCCATGCTAACGTGTACTAGCCGGGTACACACACTGAAAGCTACTAGCCGAGCGGCTAACTGTTACCTACAAACCCCCACTGACCACTCGCCTAAGCTTACCTCGTTTTTCATGATTCTAGTAGATGACTCAATAAGAGATTGTCTGGGCAGAGGTAAATATGTTATCGTCATTAAAACCATCAATTTTCTCTTCTACAGCCGCGTCCAATCCTCACCAAATGACCACAAGTCATGACAAAATAAGTGTAGAATTGACAATTGAAATAAAGTTTTATTGTGTATGTCATTGTGTTTTTCTATATCGAGGCTTGAAACTCTTACAAACAGAGAAGAGTAACAGTAACTAAAAATGTCCCATTTTCTCAAAAGCTTATTGCCAGGTAAACTAAGATGGCTACTGGGGTGAAAGGTAGCTCAGTGCTAATCATAGCTATCTCCTGTTGTTGCCATGGTTAACCTCAGCGAACTGCTGGCTCTCAATGTTTACGATGTTTTTGACTTAAGACATACAGTAGTCTTAATAGCAATAGCTAGCTCCTTCATGTCAGTTTAAGCCACCATCTTGGTTTTCAAAAACACTGAATTAGATTTATCACTGCTGTGACAGATCTATAAACCAACAACTGTCCCAAAGGGTTTTTGATTTCTAGTTTAGAAATTTGAAGAAACATTTCTCAAAATAATGCTTTGTCTTTGCTGAGCTGCTTTGCATCGTAAACTGGTAGTTTGGACACATACCACAGTTTGTTAATTAGTCTGAGCTAATCTTAATTATTGTAGAGTTAATTAGGCTTGAAAGTTACCATAAATACACAGATTGTAACAATACAAGTAAGCTTTGATTGTAGGACGCCAGGCAACAAAGTTTACTGAGTTTAAAATGTTATTATAAAGTAAGAAGTACAAAAACGAGTCCAGTGATTCTGAAAGTGTGGAGTGTGGTGTTATGACACCATTATTCTTTTCAGTAAGTAGTGGTTACATTTTTTTGTAATGTGTTGAAGGCACATTACAAGAAAAACTTGTTCAGTTCAGCTTAACATTCAAATTAAAGTTTTCAATCCAAGGAAAGCCAGTAGATCACATGGAGTCATTGAACGGCTTTAAAGTCAACAGGATAAAAATCAGTTTCAGAAGAAGCTCAGTCAGCAGCTCTATCTAGGAGAGAGGACCAGCTGTATCATCTATAAAAGGAGAGTTTTTATAGAAGTTGTTGGCAGCATTACATCAGCTAGAAGTACCACCACTAAACAGAACAGCAGGCCGGACGTGGCTTCCACAAAGACTGAATAACGGAGAGAACATCAAGTCAAAAACTGAAACAGCAAATAATGTAAAAGTGAAGTGAAGGAGGCAGAGTGAGGAACACGGCTCCTGTAGCCAGCATTAACTATAAACTTTATCCACTTCAACCTTCCTGGTTATTCTTTGTTTAATATTTTGAAGTGGAGCTAATGTGTCGTTTTTCAGTGCTGTGACTTGTTTTGGCATCACATCAGAGTTTCCATGGTGATTGGTGAAAAGAGCTATGAGCGCTTGGTGGTGTCGGTCGCTGCTATTTTAGCCAAAGGACTGCAGTGAACTGTGGAGTGTTTTATAACTTATACACTCATACACCATGAAGTCAATATTACCTGTTCATTGTTGACTTTTCATCTATTTGTTGAATTTATGGGCACACATTAATTTAGGCTTTTTCAAATATTTATCCTATTTTTTTGAGTAAGTGAAGGCTGCTGGAGCAGGGTGGTGTTGTTAGATTCAAAAAACAAACAAAAAAAGAAAAAAAAGAAAAATATATTACAAAAATGCTGCATGTATTTTGATTTTCCTTTATTTTTATCTTGAACAAGGCTGCTGCCGTCATCTAAACAGGTTAATTGAGTTATTCTAAGAATCAACTTTATTACTTCAAATTTTTTCAAACCTTTTTGCTGTAGGCAATCTAATTGATATACAAGGTTTTTCTTTTCAGACAAATGTTTGCTTTGAACAAACAGCAATATTTGGTGACTGACGTAAAATATACTAACAATACTGCTCTAAAGTTATAATTAATTCTGGTAATCATTTAATTCAAAACTTAGTACAAGTGATCAGTACGACTGGCTGAGCTGTTAACATTTTGCTCAACAACTGTGTTCAATGACTTTGTATTTTTGTATTTTTATGATGTAAAGCACTTTGAGCTGCCTTGTTTCTATTATTCAGTTGGTACCAGCTGATGGGACAGCTGAATTTTGCACTTACTGAAGTTTAAACTTTTGTTTCTATAAGTTGACAAAGAAAAAAAACAAACTGACAGTTGATAGTTTGTTCTTTTTGAAATAACAGGAAGGAAATAACAGGGTGGTGTGATGAATCCACTCATTTTGAGTGCTGCTTTGGAGTTTTTTTTGCGTGCGTTCTCTATTGCAGTTGCTCAGTGGCGTGGCTGGGTCACCAGGGTCACCATGGTCACCAGGGTCACCATGGTCACCAGGGTCACCATGGTCACCAGGGTCACCATGGTCACCAGGGTCACCATGGTCACCAGGGTCACCATGGTCACCATGGTCACCAGGGTCACCATGGTCACCAGGGCTTTGAGGCTCTGCTGTCCCTGGAACAGCCTGGTCTCTCCTGGGTTCAGAGGAATCTCTCATCCCTCTACACAGCTTGTTGTCCAACTTTTGGTTTTCTTCACTCAACGTTGTTTCACTCATGTTTGCACTTAAACACTAATTCATAACTATCTGACATCCTACATGATGTTTTTAGGGTCCGATTGAGTTACACATACAGCCAGGTTACTTTTGCTTTAACTTGGTCTGGTCGCTCCTTCATCAGTCCATCCAAGAAATTGTGACCATATTTATTAACATAAATTCACTCATCATTCGCATATTTTGCACAAACATTTGACCAATCATTGATCTCAGCTCAAATTTGACCGTTCCCCTCAACCCCCTTCCAAATTAACTTGTTTCACAAAGTCCCCCGAAAGCCAAAAAGCAAGATGAAATCATACGACTCTAAATGGTAAGATTTTTTTTTTGTGTGTGCAAAAGCTGTGTTGAGATGCTCTGTGTGATTTGCTTCTGCTGTACAAACAGTTCATGTTAACTTGAATGACCAATATGGCATTCTACTTTTGCACTTTGACCTCTCAGGACATGAATTGATTTGCATTAAGGTCCTACTTTAAAAAGAGTAGGAGTGTTATTTGCACTATAAATATTAAAATCCTGTCTTCTTGGGAATTCATGTGCAGCAATTTAAACTTTGTAAGATGATGCTGTGGCAAAAATAGAGTGTAAATAAATTTGCAACTTTGACACCTAACTTCCAGGATCTCATCTGAGGAAGGAATTCACAGAAAAAGGAGGCTTACACTAGCTTGCTATCTCTCATTGATGACCATGTCTAGTTCATAATTGGAGCTTACTGACTAAATGTTTTTGGCTTCATAAATAAATCACTTTGCTTTTCATAGTCTCAGATGAATTGTGTTATGTAGCGCTGCAGTAGGATGAGTTTCAGATGGCTGTCAGTCTGACAGAAAGCTGAGCTTCCACTGATCGGGTCAATAATGAACCTTCTGACACTTCGATCCTTGGACATTTGATAGATCTCACACAAAACTATGACATTTTATGACATTCCAAATTTCTTATGTCAAGTTCCTCAGTTCTGCATGGATAACTTCTCCGTCAGCACATCGTTGGCCCAGTAAAAACAGTCCTAACACTCAGTAAGAAAGACTGGAATATAGAACCACAAACTGTTTTCGGCAAGTACAAAAAAAATAAATAAATGGGTATAAATACATTTTGTTTGTAAAATATAACTCTTCTGCATGTTGGACTCCTCAGTTTTATCTTTTACAATTCAGAATTTTTGCTCTCCGGTGAATCAATCTGAATGTGAAACAGTGCAGCATCTCTACACATTGCTTCTTTCAAAATGCTCCAACAAAATGTTTAAGAGAAATACATGAATTTTTCTACCTGTTTAAAGAAATGTTGGTGAATGTTGCAATGTTAGAAGTATTTCTTCAAGTCCTTACTATCTAAATCCTTCGCTTTTTTTTTTTTTATGGCTGCAATAAGCTCATTTTCCAGAGCCTTTTTTCCCTCTTCCTATCTACCATCCTACTGAAAATATAAAAGGAAGAACCAAAACTATTATTAAATATTTTGTCTAACAGGATAACTGCTGGTAATACAAGCTTCTTTTCTAGCCGTAGTAACACTAAGTAGAAAGGGCACCTTACACATGTCTGATGATGGACTTGAAATTCACATGTGAGACTTTACGTGTCTCTTGATTAAATTAATATTTATGTGCTCACGGTGCTCAGCCTCTCTCCTCTGTGTGAAGGTAGTAGATGGAATGAAAACACTTCTCGCTCTGCCACCAGCACTTAACAAATCCACAAGATGCCGTCTATATGTGCTGCTTTTAAGTTGTCTCAGCCTGCCGCTTACCATTTTACCTAATCCTGGCGCAGACGTTGCCGCTTTCTTCCTGTCAATTTCACCTTTGTGTTGAGAAGCAGAAAAGCTGAGTCTTCGTCGGCGAGAGTAATTAGTTTCTCTTCAATCTGTGTGTTTTTCTTTTTCTTTTCTGTCAGTCAGAGACCATGAAACAGTTGCCCACGTTCTTATGGAACAAGATGTAATTCTACAAATTTATGTTTACAAAAACAAAATGATTTTATAATAAACATTAGATTTTTAATGAGTAATTTGCTCTGCCACTAATAGTCTTACTAATCATGCATTATTTTCAGAATTCATTTTCTGGTTGATAGAACAAAACAAAACAATGATATAATTTTTAAAGCCAAAATGAAAGTTCTAACTACTGAAAACAAATGTATTATTATATATATAATAATATATATATTATTATATATAATATATATAATAATATATATATTATATATATATATATATATATATATATATATATATATATATATATATATATATATATATATATATATATATATATATATATATATATATATATATATATGCAGCCCATTGTAGAATAAAAATAAAACTGCACTCTGAATGGACTAACAGAGATAACTTCACTGACAGACTTGCCACTTCTATGTATAAATGTGGAACAGAAAAAAAACATACAGACTTCACTTCATACATCAAACACATAGACTTTGTCAAACTAATGTATGACAAATAAAAACTTGGCATCTTTATACATACATACATACATACATACATACATACATAAAATATAATTTCAGTTAATTTTGAAAACTATTGCAAAGTCCGGTTTATATTTTTATCTCACTTCATTAAAATGATTTTATACTAGTTTTTGTTACAGACATAACCTTGGCCCAGCGTACCTCCTTCCACATGCCTGTTCTATTTCTTTGTGTCTAATATCATAATTTCTTGCTCTCCAGATTATTGGCACATGCAGTTCACTAAAGTGCGTTTCTTTGTACTTCACAGAAACGGGATGGGAAGTCTCATGTTATGAGCTATATATCATGAGATATATAATTATATTTGTATAATTATGTAGATGATACATTTTTTGTGAATATTCAGTTACATTAAAAAAGTTCTGGAAAATTATGTTCTCCCCTAACAACCAATAAAAATTTTACTTCCACTGGAATTGATTTTTCTTTCCAATCTTCTGTACCAGAAATAAATCACAGTCACAAAAACACATAAACAAAACTATTTTTGCCAAACTGTGCTTCATTTTAATAATGTCAGTCCACCTATATAATTACACTCCTCTCAGGGTGAGGGTAATTACTTTGTAAAGAAAAAGAGAATTTCCAAACACACATTTTCAGTATTTCTAAAATCTCTCAGTGCGTATTACCCCACCTGTGGACATGTGCCAGTCCAGGCACAGCATGAACTGGGCCATGTTTCATGACAGTGTGACTGGGGCTGTAAAGCAAAAAAAAATAAATAAAAATAGAGATTTAGTTTTTAATATTTATGCAACCTTTTTTTATTTTTATTTTTTTCAAAAACACCTTCAAAGCTTCATTTGACTCATACATCTGATACACAGTGTCGAGAAAAGTCGAGATCATCCCACTTCCCCATGCTGGAGATTTAGTTTAATAATAAGAATGAATAAAGTTATCTTTAAAACTGATTACACAGGTGACATCAAGACCCAACAGTATAGTCAGACGGTAATAAAATTAATCTGGTTGTGTGTGTTGTTATTGTGTCCTGCAAACTTTGCTTTAATTCTACTTTTTTCTATTTAATCATAAAAAATCATAATCAGGCAGATAGAGAGTCATGTAACAGGAAAAGCAGGTTTCCTGGAGAAAGAGGAAGTTTCCAGCCTGCAGTGATTAAAAATAGTTCAGAGTGCTCATTTCGGAGCATTAAAGGTTTAAAGAATAAAATCTAAACATTTTGAGTAATTGGATAAAACCCAGAGTAAAATACTTGAATTAATAATGATAACTTATGATTAAACCAATAATTAATATTGGTTTAACCAGTGGTTGATGTTGGTTTGATTATAAGAATATTTGCACTTACTCTTAAACTTATGGAAGTACTTACAGGTGAAACAAGTAACTTTAACATGGTGTCAAATAATTAGAATAATGGATTATTCTTGGTTTCTTTTCAGAAATGTCTGTAATAACTCACATCATGATTATAATAAGGGTAACTAATAAGTAATGGTTATTATAAAATGATAAATGAATGCTAAATCAGAGAAACTAAAAGGTTATAAATGTGATTTTGACATTGAACTTGAAATGGTGTAAAATGTGTAACTGTAACTAAAGGTCACTGATGTTGTGTTGGAGGTAGATGGTAGGTGATAGGTCAGGGGAAAAGAGGAACCGAAAGGGGAGCAGAGGTGACCAAGACATTAGGTCATTAGAACAGACATCATGTCTCCAAGATGGTGATGGATATTAGATCATCTGTCCCAGCAGTCAGTATGGGAAGTAACAGGAAGTGAAACTGTGTAAGATGCACATAGGAAACAGGTGCAGATGGAAGAAGAAGAACTGAGAGTGCAACTCGGAAAGAAAGAGGGTTAACTAAAGGTTTTTGTTAACCAAGGAAAAAGTTGACGTGAGGAAAGTTGTGTGGGCCGTGGGTCAGTGACACGTAGGAGATGGAAAAAGCAAAGATAAGGGAAATGAATGGATGCAGAAGGTATAAAAAGATACAACACAGGAGGATCGAGGTTCTTTGTTCCGCAGCGTTCGAGTCGAGCACACATGGAGAAGCAGAACTAACAGAGGGCTGCGTGATGACACCCGGGGACGACTGCTCGCTGCCCAAGGAGGGAACAAGATCCGTTTACCCACAACCCGGGACTCTGATTCGACTGCGGCCCCAAACTCAACCCAAAAGATTACAACGATGCTGCAGTGGACATGGGGAATAGACAAAGATCTTTCGTGGATAAAGAACTGAGTTCAGAGAGGATTCTCACCAGTTCAACTTTGGATTTATTCTGAAAGGATTCTGCCAAGACAAAGACAGGACTCCATCCATGGACGTTAAAGTTTCTGTTGCCAAGATCGTCTCTGCATCTGGGTTCGAGTATTACTGCCTCCCCCCAAAGCCTCTATTTAGATTAAGACATAGCGTAGGGTAGTAATAGGAGTGATTTCTGTTGATTCTTAAAGGTTTTAATTTCTTATTGTTTTTATTAAAATGCTGTATGTCCTTTTCCCTTGCTAAAGCTTGCTAATAAAATACTAAAGTCTAAATTTGATGTTGTGGACAGTTAAATTAATTGAGTCATCTAGATTTAATTTCTCTGATCATTGTAAAATCAATGCTTAAGGTCCTAGTAACTTAGGGTGGCTTCGTACGTTCTTTAGTTCAGATAAATAATGTCCCTGGGACTTATTCCTAGTCACTAAAACTATCCAAGTCGGTTACCAAGTGCACGTTAATTATTAGGGAGAGAGCTACCGTTAACAGGTGTGGTTCATTGGTTCGGACACCGGCAGGGCTACTCCGATTGTCGGGATTATGGACAGAAGCGGGGCATAACGTCTGGATGTAGGTAGTTAGAACTTGGACGCATCTCTCCCGCTCCCAGCTTAAACAAAAGTTCTCTAAATTCCTATCTGCGGTAATACCCGGGAATTAGAGTCTTTTCGGACCCGTGAGACGGAGAGCTGGTCAGTAGTCAGTCTGCTAAAGTTGGGAGGAGTTCAGGGCGTGGCTGAGTACTGAGAATTAACAACAGGTTGTTCATTTGGTCAGCTGAATAGCAACTCTCACCAACATTTGTAAAGAGATGAACTTTATGCCTCTTTGGAAGAGTGAATGTAAAAGCTTCTTTTGTTCGTCTTCAGCAAGGCTGTCTCATTCGTGTGCCCTATTGCACCTTGATCAGAACATTTTGTAAACACAGAAATCAGCCACAGCTTGGTGAAGGACGTTGTCAGAGAGACAGTTGGAAATGTCTCTCTCTTGTTTTCATCATCTTTTCACTGATAGACAGCAATGTCTACTTATGGAAATGTTCCACTTGTCTTTTCAGTATGTCTTTGTATGACATACTGGGTCAAACACACCATCATTATTACTAAATAAGCTTGAATGTGTGCTATCAGTAAGTTGTATCATATCCTAACCTTTTCTTCTCGAAAGAATATTTTACTGTAATGGATTTCCAATAAGCCGTCTTACTGGAAAGATGACTTATCCCTTTCCAATAAGGCAAAGAGATATATAGAATATATTCCACTTGAGTTTTTAACATGCCTACTTCACTTTAAGACTTTGGATGCACATAGAAACCTTTCTGAGTCTATACTGAAGGAAAGTGTCCATCATCTTGTCTCAAGCATTTATTTACACTTAAACTTGGAATATAGATGTGTAAGATCCTGTCCCCATCTCCCTGTTGGATGGCAAAAACCTGCCTACCGACGATGACTATCATTTTAGCTGTTAAGTTTTCAATATGAATCTAAATCTTAAATGCGATATAGAAAAGAAAAGGGACGCAGTGCTTTGCTACTAATTGTCAATACTACAAGATAAGATGAGGCAAAAGTTTTAATAAAAAAAAAATAGCGAGTGAGAGGGAAGTAGTTCAGTTATGCTAGCTTGACTTTGACAACCTTAACATGTAGATGTGCTGTGGAATTCTGTGTTTTGGTTCAGTTAAAAACAGAAAATAAGCGACCCTCACACCCGATGTCTGACTGATCATCAGTAGAGTAGGTGTTTAAATTAGATAATCAACCAGCTGTGTTAGCTTAGCTACCTCAGCGGTAGCTAATGTACATCATTCACTTGTTAATAACGGCATTATAAACATCAAGCCTGAAAACATAAAACTGTAATGGACAGACTGTTCTGTTCTTTGTGTGAGGACCTTTGCATGTTTTTTTGATGTTGAATCTTGACCCATTAGTGACATTGTTGTCAGTTGCCATGGCAACGGGTCTGTATAGCCAACACAGAGATGGAGAAAAAGAAGAGTATGAGAGGTTTTCTGCGTTATTTTCCCCTTTGCCGTGGTGCACTATATTAAATTAATGAAACCTAAATTTATGGGTTTTATCTTATTCACCCTCCAGCCTGGTGCTCATATGCAAAATTCCCCAACATAATCAATGACATGCAGTGTGTCTCTAAAGGAATGAAAATATGTAAGCTCCTTAACTTTATTTGGTTTCTCCGTTCAACCTTGATGCTGAGCTTTTGTTTTGTGTTGTGTTTTGCTGTTAAATCCAAAAATGAATAAATATATGTTGAAGAAAAAAAGTGTGTCCAGAAAACCCTTTTCATTACAAAACTTTCAAAGAAACAAACTCCTTCCACTCTGGAAGTTTCTACTAGAGTCTAAGAGGAGGGGGTTGCAACCCTGGAAGGCTACACATAGGTTTTGGTTGCAAAATAATCAAATAATATTAAAGCCTGAAGTTTCATGCACTGTTTTTAAAGAATATTGGAAATAAGTCGAGCAGGGTATGGAGTTCTGGTTCTTTTTCTGATCGGATTAAAAGATACAATTTGCAACATTGGTGCTTTTGTAGTTAATTAAGCTGCCATGCTGGGGGCCATGTTGTTTTGGTGTTGGAGCTTTACTTCCTTCCTTCCATCCTTCCAGTTTTACATATCAGCTTAATCCTTCCAGGTCACCGGGGGATTCTGACTCCAGAAGTCTATTATGGTGTATTTACAGCAATGTCACTGAGGAGGAGAATATCCTAAAAATCCCTCGGATGAACATTTAGATTTCAACTCCTGTCTTTATTACGTTATGTGATCTATAACACCGAAACCTTTCCTGAGACTTCGTCATTTAAGAAAAAAGTGCCATAATACAGATTTTCTATAGGAGATGGGTAGACAAAGGGACTCAGAGTTTTATCCTCTCCACTGCTGCCTTGTCGTTCTACATTTACGTCAATAAATCCTTTATAATTTGCCTGCTTTCATCATCATCAGGTGTAAAAATCTCTTTGTCAGCTCAAGTACGATTTGCTTGTCTGCGAGTGCCTAAAATACTCTCCCACACACTGAGCTCAGGGGAACTTACATTAGACGGAACAGACTTCTGGGTACTGCAATCAGGAAAAGCCAAGACCTATTAAGATAAGAGGCAGATGAAGAATAATGTGAAACTTAAATGATCCCTGTCAGAAAATTAGACCGTATATGAGAAGAACTACATGGAGATAATATACTAAGACATGCGGCCCATATTACTGAGGAGCTCAATTTTTATGCTTTAGAGGGAGAAAATTTTTTAAAAAGTAGCTGAAGGAAGCTAAAAGCATTAAGTGTTCATTTTGACAGAAGTCTTGAAAAGTATAAAAAGTAAATACTTTCCTAATGCTAAGGCTAATAGTATACTGTTTGCCACGTGAAGTCAGCTGAAATTAATCCACCTTGTGTTAGGTGTTTCAGTACACCCAATTTAACAAATTAAAGTCTTCAGCATTGATTGTAATGGGCACTTTTTTAATTTATTTTTTTTTTATTTCCTGCAAATTTTGCATATCAATCAATCAATCAATCAATCAATCAATCAATCAATCAATCAATCAATCAATCAATCAATCAATCAATCAATCAATCCAGTTTATTTGTACAGCTCATTTCAGCAGCCAGTTGGTTCAAGGTGCTTTACATAATAAAAACACAAAATTACAAACTTTTACAGAAAACAGCATGCAGTCAACAATGGAACAAACATTGATTTCGGTGATAGTACTCATCAAAATGTTGGTCAATGTTTCATTTATTATGGTTGAGAAGCAGCTCTGAACAGGCGGCTTTTTAACATGTTAACACCGACAACAAAAGGGAAATCAGGTGAAAGTCTCTCTAACTGAAACTGGATTTAGCAATTCAGAGCCCCATCTATTCATCGCCTCAGTCTCCAAGCCTCTTTAACTGATCATTTATTTAGGAAATTTTGTTTGTGAGCCACACAGTCCCAGGTGAGATTAATCCAAAAATTAGATGTGGCACAGAAGAAGGTCATGTATGCAGAGTGGCTGCCGTGGCAACAGATGTTCTGTGCTTTTCCTTCATTTTGTTTTTTCACCTCTGAGAAATTTAGAGACTGTATACCAATCAGTCCGCCTCGCAGCGCAGGTGGAGCAGAGGAAATGGGTTGTTACCTTTTTAGAATTTCCAAATTGTAAAGCCTTTCAGAACATCCCATCTGTTTAACTTGAAGATAATCGCTCAGCTGCTCATTATTTGTTGGGTGGCTCAGTTTTTTTTTTCTAATGCTGGGGAATGAAGAGAGGTGATTACAGGGCCCAGTCTTTAGGGGAATCTCTCTTGTTGTCAGCCTGATTCAGCACTAGCACTGCTCCACCATGTAAACCTTCACACTTCAATCTGTTTATTGTTTGAGTTAGGTTCAGTGGATGCCTCTCATCAGAAGAGTCTTCCTCCTGGATTAGTTCAAACACTACTTTATATTTTTCATTTTGCTTCCAGGGTGAATTTTCAACTTGCTAACTGTTCTGGTTTTAAAGTTATCTTCTGCTGATCTATGTTTTATTTTCCCCCTTTGTTTTTTTACTCCTTCTCCATTAAAGTCTTCTTCATTTCCTCTACCACCATCTTCCATCCTGACCGGCGAAATTTGTGGATTTGAAATTTCAAGCTCAAATACGTAGATGCTCGCTAGTGACACAAGAAAGTTTCTCAGTCCTGATCCTCAGGCACCACTGCCATGTTTTGGAAGTTTTCCTGTGATCAACAGGCTGATGCTATCGTTCAAATCAGATGTATTCTGCTGGATTGGACATCGTCCGTTAGCTGCTACTGCTAGTGACGTGCACCAAACCATATCGTTGTGATGTGTGATGAGCAGGAGACCTTAATTGTTAACCGATTTCTACAAAATCTGGTATAATTTAAGAATGAGAAAACTGTCTATGTTTTGATATGTACACTATGTATTTTCCCAAGATATATAAATCTATAAGCAGTTTGATTTGTCAGCTCTGTAGAGATGCAACAGAGGACTTTACACAATTTTGTTTCTGTTGGACTATTTAATTTTACATTGTTATATACTTTATGAAACATTTTATTTTATGACTGCCGTGGATATTATGATGTTCTATAAAGAAATAAAGTAATTAATCCGGTTTTTGTTATTTATTGGACTTTCAGAAACTACATCGGCTGCAGCACCACAGCAAGAGAGAAAATAACGGTGAAAAACAGGTGAACAACTCAAAACTACTCATACTCTGTTTTTCTCTCACTCTGTGTCAGTTTTATGCCGCTCACACCAACCGACCAACAACAGCTCCACTACCAGACAGAGCAGAGATTTACACCAAACATGCAAAACATTTTCCACACAAAGAACAGAACATACAACTCACAAACAGAAAATGAAACCAGTTACAGTTTGATGTTTTCAAGCGTACTGTTCATTTTGAGCTTATTTATAAGTGGTCAAATGAACACTGCTGGTGTTGATTAGTGAGTTTAAACACCTGCTCTATTGATGATCTTACTGATTATTTCTAACTATTTTTTAGACATAATCTAATTATTTTTTGTTTGTATTTCCTTTTAATTCACGTAAAGCACTTTGAATTGCCTTGTTGCTGAAAATGTGCTATATAAATAAAATTACCTTACCTTACCTAACTGAACTGAAACACACCAAATTCCGCAGCACATCCACACGTTAAGGTGTTCAAAGTCAAGCTAGCATAGCCAACCTCCTTCCCACTACATTGTTATTCTTTTTTTTACAGACCTGTTAAATGTGATCCCGTTGGACCTTGTCATCCAGCTGCCTTAGTGATGATTGCGTCCTTTTTTTCTGATTCTTGTCATGATTGTGTCAGTTTTCCGACCACTAATGTTCCTAACTCAACACAAAGCAATGGTGCATCTGACATCCAATCCAGTAAAATAAACCAATAGTCCTGCCATTTTTCAGAAGCGTCAGAGTGAAGTGGTCCAACTGCCCCTTCAGTACGTCATAATATTGTGCTAATGAACCATCATTAGATTCAGGTGTGTTGAACCAGGGAAAGAATTAAAACATGCAGGATCATTGATTAGGTTAGCATGTAAGTTATAGGCTGTAAAATGCTATTTATTTCTGAAAGGAGAACATATTTAAAAGGAAATAAACACTGCCACTTCATATGTAGTTTTCATTTAATTTACTTTTGAATAAAATTTTGTTCAAAGAAACAGGCTTAGCATTCATAAAGCTGGAGCTTATCCAACCGTAACAACCTCCCTCTGTAAGTTTACTGCGCTGTGTTTTGTGCAGCTCAGCCTTTTCTCTTCCTTCAGCGAGGTCACATTTCGAGATGCATTTTCAGTACGCAACAATCTTGTCAGGATTAATAGGCCTGGAACAAATCAATACTGCCTGCAGAGGAGAGAGGGGGAAAAAAGAGAAAGAGAGACATGCAAGAATCTGTCTGGAATTTGTGACCTTCGGCTCACCAACAGATATTTCTTTCCATGTGACAGGAATCAATTTTTATAGATGAGGATTGAAGTTTTTGCCTGAAAGAGGGAGAAAGGGAAAAAAGGAATGTTGGAAATGATTTGTGTTTGTGTTTGCTCCAGGATGACATGTCAATTGTTTGTTTCGGATGGACATATAAAAATATACACTCTTCAATTAATCCACCCACATAGAAATCAGCGGACTATTTCTAACAGTGCAGTGAGACAGTAGACTCTGTCCGACCTCATTTGCAACTAATACGATTTATTTCTTCATAATTGTGTAACTTCGCATTTATAAGCATACCCTGAGAAAGATGGGCATCTATTGTATGAATAAAAGTACTTTTAGTCATTAAGAAATATTTTTTTCTCTCCCTCTCAAACCCAAAATCTTCCAATTGCAATACCTCTCCACCTATTTAGAGCTACAAGCTTTATATTTGGAAAACTTATGGTTATTTAGAGATCCTGTCGCACTTTATCAGTTGTCTCTCATAGATACATAAAGCCAAGAATATTTGCTAAATATCTTCTGCACCCTGCAGATAATCTCCCCACAAAAGAATGGCTGCCCCTTAAACTCTTCTCCTGTTACTTCCTTTGGGAGCAAGCCGAGGGTTGAAAAGGTCATCCATCATGGCGGCAGTTAATCTCTGGGGTTCGTGGCTGAGCAAAGACCAAAAACTGTTTGACTTAACAAAACGCCAAGTGTTTGTAGTCCTTCTCCAAACCTGCACAAAGTGCAACAAAAACAGAAATGTCTCAGTAGCAAACTGAGCTGACTTGTTTCGTATCAATGAAGAGGACTGAAGACGGGAAGCGTGGCGCCGAACCAGAAAGTTGTTTGAACTAATGAATTGTACACTGGAAGGTAAACGGCGTTAGATCAATCCAGGCCTGTAGGACTGGTGTGTCCTGCAGCTTTTAGATGCACCTCTGCTTCAAAACACCTGAGTCAGCTAATCAGGTCATTAGTAGAACTCTAATGAACTTGACCACATACTGAACAGGTAATTCAGCCATTCCAGTAAGACGTGTTGGACCAGGGACACATCTGAAAGCTGTAGGACAAAATATAAAAACTTTGTGTCAGCTGATATAAATGTTTATTTTTTTTCAAAGTATTCTTTTCTTCTTATAACACACTTCTTTTTTCTGTAAAGCACTTGATTGCCTTTCATAAGGATTCTGACATAACCTTGCTTCAAGGTTGAATTTTAACTTTGTTGACAGTCAAATGTTCATCTGTTTGTAACATTTCTCTCCAATTAAAACTCAAAAATGCTTCTTCAACAGCAGTTTCACAAAATACTAAGAAATTAGAAGATCCTTAACTCTGTCTGAGATTCACAACTGAAAGACGAGTCTTGGCATCCAACTTCAATGCTTTCCTTTGTTGTGTAGAACTTTAACATATTTCCATTATTTTGCCTGTAGTAGAGAAGTAAAGCAATTAAAATCTTACATCAGGAGGGAATTGTTTTTATGTCTTTCTAGGACAAACAAAATACTTCAAATTGCTTTCCTTTGTGCTGAAAACGAACTTAGTGTTACAAAAAAAAACAAAAAACGAAGTCTTACAATTTGAATTAACTGCAAAAAAGTGGTGGCTGTTTGTCTCTTTTGAAATACAAGAGACAGTGTTTCCATGAAAGAGCTAAATTAGAAATGAAAAAGAAAAGACAAATTTGCTGTTCAATACAGAAAGTATGTAGAGAGCCATGAAGAAGGTGAAACAGGCTTGGATCAACGTGTTCAATAAGTTTTCATCTCTTTTTTTTGTCTTTTTCTCCAAACTATTGAAGGTTACTTTTCTTCTCAGGTATTAGAAACAGGTTTTTCTGCCTGTAGCCCTTTGAAACATCATCTACAGTTTGCTATTTTTTACATGAGTGTAAACAACAATTGAATCTCCAACGTTTTAATGGATTGCAAGAAGACAACAAGCGTTCACATTCAAATTTCTCGGCAGTGCAGTCAGACTTTGTTCTCCACCAACTTTTTTATTATGAAGCCAGTTAAACGTGTGAGGAAAATTCATTACATCAGGCAGAGAAAAGCCAGCCTCCTTCAAACTTCTAAATATCCAGTGAATATAGTGTCTTGCAAGATTACTCAAACCTCTTATATTTTGTTTACATTTTTCATGTTGAAACTATAGATCTCAGTGTCTTTATTGCATTTTTGTGAGATCAAGAAAGTGTTGTGAAAATTTCAATGTTCTCACTGAAAAGCTGTTTTATGCTTTTGTGTTTTGCCCCCTTAATAAATCCCACTGGTACCAGGAGTTGCCTCATCAGTCAACAGAGTCCATCTGTGTTCACACTTCGATCTAAGTAAATACACAACTGTTTAGGGGTTTCTATGGAAACCTTTAGCTGCCGGGGCTAGGAAATAAACTCAGGAGCAGTAAGCATCGTGTTAAAAATTCTGTATCTCGTCAAACCAAAATATCTTCTTATTTAAACGAGAAAGGTCATAGCAATAAAACGACGACATGCTGCCGGATCTTTGAAAAAGAAAGAGTAAGAAGATGAGGAGTCAGTTCTTCTGTCTTTTTAAGAACTTGTAATCAGTTTATGTCTCGTTATGTGAAGACAATTTCTTATTTTAATTGTGAATGTATTATGGAAAATCAACTTTTGAGCTTATATCATGTTACAATGTTATTCCCTCACCTAAAACATATGTGGAGTGTTGCCTTGATTCTTTCATGTATGTTTGAAAACTTCTTTAATCTCCCAGAGCAACCACTCAGGGAGTGGCTAAATGCTTGCTCACAAAGCCCCGCCTATTCCCCCAAAGCTCCTCCTCTGATCTGCAGTCTCACAGAGCTGCAATGAATAGCAAACACCTGGAGGAACTATAGTTTATAAAAACACCAAAAAACAGATCAGCCCTTCACTGTCCAGCAGAAAGAACTGAGCTTTTCACATCTTGATATTAGAAGGATTTATTTAGCTTCAGATGCAACCTTTGCTACAAATGATCAAGTGTTCACCAAAGGTCATGCTGTTGTTGCATGTTTTATAATGTTGTATAAAATAAGCTTAAGTAGTTAAAATAATCTGCAGAATGTGCCAATTTTTTCAAATTCAATTAATCCTCAGAAAAACTGACAGGATACTCAGTTACTAAAATAGTTGTATTAGTTGCAGCCCTACATAAAATACAAAGTCAGAAACAGTGAGCTAAACATTCAGTAAGCATAATTCCAGCCATTGACACTCTGGAGTTGAAGTCGGAGTAGAGGTGGGAGTTTTTGACGGACATCAAACGTCACTGATTTCCACTTCATCCCCTGCGAGGCTCCATGAGGCCGAATTCATAAAAGCTCACATCAGTGAGGGACATGAGAGCTTGTAAGTGTTTTAATGAGAGCTTGAACTGTGGATGGAACAGTGTTATGACAGAAACATCACAGGCTGAGAGAAACTGACTAAACAACAACAAATTGCCTGAATGTTATCATCATTAATAAAGATTTTATGGTCATGAGTGTTTTGTATTGGTGATGATAAAAAGTCTTGAAGATGTTGAAGAACAAATCTCAGCTGAGCTTAAAAGTTTTTGACTCAATTATTTAATTTTACAAGAAAGTTTTTTTTAACACTGAATCATTTTGTGCCACTCCAAGGAAACTGCCAGTCACCCCAGATAATAATGTTACATCTCTTGAGTTTTCAGTGTGCTGTGGCTAAGGTCTTTGGGACTCTGCTGTGAAACTCTATTCATTAAAAGCCACAGTCAGACAAGGTTAGAAAGATGCTCAGTCTGGGTGAAAATTGCCTGCGGAGTCAAACCAGAAATTTGACCACCTCTCTCACTATGACTAGAAACTCATTATTCTGTGTTTTAAAAATGGCTTTTTTAAACATTTATGATAAATCCTTTCCTTAAATCTCAAATATTTAACAAAGACCGACGAGTGATTACTTTCTTCTCTGATTGTCTTGGATCCTTATGCTGATATATATATTCTTAATCACATACCAGTCTTTAAATTGTTTTTCATAATGGACCTGTTTTTGCATGCCAAACGGTTTTTCCGTATGGGTTGTTATTCAATGTCAGTTTTACATCTTCACTAGCTGCGTGTCCATTACAAATGTGCACAAATCTTTGTCTCTATCATGCTAATGTTGAAGAAACATAACATTGCAACTGTTGTGTTTCCATTAAATAAGAAATTAAACTAAAATCGAGTGAATAAGCTTGTTCACACAATAAATAATGAAAAATCATGGCGGCGACAGATGTAAACAGTTACATCAGATATATTCATAATTCATCATGGGGATATCATCATCTACCAGCCAATCAGTGGAGACATCAACATTTTATTCAGGCACTGGAGCAACAAGCCCTGCCTACTTGGGAGCAGCTACATATGTGGTGTTTTTGGAAAAATGTAGTTGGTAATTTTACAGAAGAGTTATATGGATTCAACATGTTGGAATGACACATTTTAATGACTTTTGATGCTGTGAAAACTCTGCTGGAGTCAGCTGTACACTGTTGAGGGGTGGGGTGGACCAACATCCTCCTGCTTCCTTGCATCTTCTTTGTTGTTTCCTCCAGTAGTAACATCTGGCTGTTCATCATGTGACTTGTGTGATGTGAAAAAAGTGTTTCCATTGCAATTTTGCAAAATATATCTACAGTATTTCAATATGGCTGGAAAAACCACCTAATCTTGACCAATAAGCTGCGTGGCTCTTTATATCACAGCCTTCTCCAGGTCACAACAGTTTGCAAAAGGCTTGACTTTGTTCAGAAGTCGTAAATAATAAAATCTGGACTGAAAAATAAAAGAGATTTGTTTTCAAATTGTAGAGCCTTGTCAACTGTAGAGAGCTTTTGACACTATGGTTCAAAGGTCAGTAGCAGCTTTCCCCAAATGAGTCAACTGGCTGAGCAATGTCAATATGAACTCTTACTGAAGCAGTTCTATGCCAGACTGAAACGTTTCTAAAATTCTGCTTTCTTCTAAAAAATAGTTGAATATGCACAAAAAACATTTTCTTTTAAAAGCATAAGTTCAGGGTGAAAAGTTGACTGACCAGTTAACCATCTCTCATTTCATTTCCACAGGACTTAAGATCAACACACCACGTATGCTGGGACCAGCGGCTCTCATTTTCAGGCCTAGCGAAAGTGTTAGTTCTTACACATTTACATGTCTTTATCAACACACCTTCTCTGGCCTCTGATGAGCGACGGGCCCTGTGATCTGGCATCATGTGTATTCCACAGGGCCACTTTCCCTTCATTGCTAAACCATAAGTGTCAGTCACTAGTATATTAATATTTGATGGCAGTTTTGAGGCAGGCTGACTTCATATCGTTTTCACTTTGAAGTCTGTAATCTACAGACTGTTTCAATGGGACTAATAAGAAAACTGACCAATGAATGAAGGCAGAGAGCTTCATGTGTTAATTCTACTTGTTGCCTCTAGAGATTAGAGAAGGCAACCAGAAATCTGTTTTGAAATAGAAAATGAACAGATGGCAGAACTTTCACCATATGGAGGCCCGTATGTCACATACAGAAACCAAATGTCATCCATCCAATCGCTATTAGTCCTGCAGGATCGCCAGGAGAGCTGGTGCCTATCTCTAGCGGTCATCGGGTGAGAGGCGGGGTCACCCTGGACAGGTCACCAGTCCATCCCAAGGCAACACAGAGACAGACTGGACAAACAATCATGTAAACACTCACCCATGCCTAAGGAGAATTTAGGGAAACCAAATTGTGTTAAATTAATCTCTTTCCTCAAAATTCTACACACAAATACCTCAATATGACAACGTGGAAACCTTTTATGCAAATCATGTTTACATAGACTTTGCTTAATGTTTTGTTGATCTCCTCTGGCAGCTTTAACAGCCTCCAGTCTGAACCTGCAGCCTCCAGCTCAGCCTCCTCTCTTTAGGCTGTTTGCTCCGTTCTTCTCCATCAGGTTGGATGGAGACGTCTGTCAGCCATGTTCACCTCTCTCCAGAAATGTCCAATTAGATTTGACTGGACTCTGGTTTGATCCCTCCAGGATGTTCACAGATTGATTCTGAAGCCTTTCAGATGCAGATCATGTGATTTGGGTCGCTGTCCTGCTGTATTCAGCCTGAGGTCATGACCCACTGGACGACTCGATCTACTGGTTCTCCATCGACCAGTGATGGATTCCACTGAGCTTTTTGCGAACTTCAAAGCAGAAACTTTCTGGGATCCTTCCCCCAGATTTGTGCTTCAAAACAATCGTGCCTTGAAGATCTCCACTCAATTTCTTTAGTTTGATGCTTGGTGTTTGACCTATGACCTGCACTGTAAACTGTTGGATCTTACTTAGACAGGTGTGAGTCTTTCCAAATCAAGTCCAATCAGCTGAATTTACCAGAAGTGGATTCTATTTAAGTCACATGACTTAAGCGTGATCACTATTATAAATGCAATCTAAACATTCTTCTTTCCAGTAAAATTTTGGAAAAAGGCAATTTAATGTGTATTAAGCCTTCATTCATTGGTCAGTTTTCTTATTAGTCCCTTTGAAACAATCTGTAGATTACAGACTTCATGTTTATATGCTCATATAAACATATACAATAGTTTATATGAGCAAAGACAACTGTTGGACCTTACATAGACAGAAATTAGAACAACTTCTAATTTGTTCTAATTAGAACTGCTGAACTGCCACAACTCTGGATTTAGTATTAAAACCATTGTGGGAAAAGTTTATGTTAAAATAACAATTCTGAACTTGTAAAGAAATGTTTTGATGAAATCATATCCTACCTGCAGTGAGTAAACCTTCATGTTGTGTTTATATTTTTCCTTCATGTTTAGACCCATAAAATGTATTTTTAGCTAAGCCAACATACCTGACAAGGCATGGAAAACCACTTTTTCTAAAACTGTCACAATGGTTTATGCAAACATTATTTTATGAACCTGTACATCATTGTCACTTTGTATTAAACACATATTCATATAAAAGCATATGGTTTTAATGCCCTGGCATTGCAAAAGAGTTCAGTTATCCTCTCAGAGGAGTGAATATCCACTCACAATATCTGCAGGGAAGATTCAGGCACTATCGTAATGTCACTGCTTGAATACTTTTTATTTCTCTGCCTGTCAAATAATTAACTGGACAGATCCTCCCTACACTTTCTGTTCTGCTCTGTTTCACGTGGAGGTCGTCTGTAGCACACGGTGACCTGCTCCCCTCTCCAGAGGAATATTTTAAAACTTCAGGAGAATTAAAAGGAACTCATCGAACTGAGTAACATTTCCCAGTCTTAATGTGAAAAGGAAATTAAATGTTTAAGACTCACCTGGCAGCACAATGTTTAAAAGTCAGGAGGCAACGAAGTGGATGCCTATGGGTTTTTTTTTTTTTTTTTGTCTGACATCCAGTGGCCGCAGATAATTATAATGGGTTGTGATAAATAGCAATAGGTACATCACAGAGAAGTCTCTGATGGTTGCAAAAGTAGCAAAAAGTAATTTACCAGAATTTGGACTGATCAAAAAATATATTTAGCTGATTCTACATTCTAATGTTTGGAATACCAACCTTTTCAAACGGTACACTTTGACAGAAACATCAGGTTCAGGTCCCACTCCTCCCACAGGCCACTGATGCAGAAAAGCTGGTGGATTTTATCTCTTATTTCACAGTCAGCAGCAAGACCAACACCTTTGTACTGGTAAAATACTACCCGGGGGATGTAACTGAATTGTACAATAGTGAAAAATAATCCAGTGAGTATTATCAAGATATGTTCTTTATTTTGATGACTGTGGAGGCGCGGTGGAAACCAGCAGTGACATTTTATGAATCTAAATGATGAACAATTTGTTTTTCTGAAAATTGTATTAAATCTTAATTGTGTTATTATCAAATGTCAATTCCCACTGCTCTGCCAACTGTAAAACTATGTAAGTTCTTGTTTCTTCAACAATAAAACAAAGGAATTAATCTGGTTGGAGTCGTTTTTATTAAAGAGATTCAATGTCAGTCATGAAGTTGATTTTTTTCTCAAAATAAGATATTTTTACTTTTAAAATGTTATACGACTTTGTAAGTACTGATATTCTAGTTTCAAAAGTGCATTTATTTGTAATAAGTAAAAATTTGATGTTTAAGCTTGATGTTTAAAGCTTAAACATCAAGTTTTAAAATGTTGAGACATTTAAGAAAAATAACTTAAAATAAGAAAAAAATTGTAACTGAAACAACTTGAGGTAAGAAAAAATATTTTACCCCCAAAAAATCAACTTAATATTTTATCTTATTAAGATTTCAGTTTTTGCAGTGTGCCATTACAATGAATATCTATTAATGTCCACTTTTTGCTCTATGTCATTCTAACACACTATTCTTGCATTGCGACAATAGTATTTTCATTGACTGACTTTCTGTCGTGGCACTAAGCAAGTTTAATAAAACGTGAGCAGCTCTCACAGGTTGTCAACACCAGAATGAACCGTTTTATGATTCTACATTATGCGTAAATCCTTGAGGATGCTACAGACACAAATATGAAAGCAAAAATATACTTGAAAAAAGATCTGTCCTGTTGAAAGCCAGACGATCTTTTTAGCTGTTGCCATCACAGTAAAACTGTGCTGTTGTATCACAATAGTTTGACAGTAAATTTATATCGTCTGTCAGGTTCAGAAAAATCTTCAGCTTTGTACAAAAAGAAACGCATGAGATTAAAAAAAAATGGCGCCACTACGACCTTTAAAAAAAAATCATAAACGCACTGCAGGTGGTAAAATGAGAAATGTTCAAAGGTAAAAATAGGACAAAGTCAAAGGAGAATTGTTACATTTTTAACCCATCAAATTAAATTTCAGATTCATAACCTCAAAGAATAAAAGTCTTGAGAGGAACAGGCTGCAGCTCAATATCCAGACAGACGGTAGTCAAATAAGTCAGACATGAAAAGAAACCAAAAATCTCCTTACAAGAATGTTCAAAGGCATGACAGATCTAGTTCCCACTTTTTCCACTTCTCTTATTTTTAATCTTCTCAAAGAAGAGCACATAGTTGTATGATTATTGTATGACACTGCCTGACAGAGTCACACAGGTTTATATTAGCTCATAAAAGCTTAAAGTTCAATTGAAGATCTTCTTTCACAGAGCACGGCGTCGTGGCTGATAGGTGTGCTGCCTTGTCAAAGGAAGGTCTGGATGTTCTACCTGTGGATGTGTGTGTTGTCTGCGGGTCCAAAAACTGCTCTATAAATAGCCCTTTACAGCATAGTCATAAGTGTGTGTGTGTGTGAGTAATATATATCTGTGATGACTCTCCACCTATCATCATCCTCCTCAACCCTGTAGGATGGATGAATGGATTTATTGTTTTGTAACAAGCACTATTTTTATTGTTATTATGCATGACAGATTCCAATTTCTGTTTTTTATTAAATAATTTTCTTTGTTAGAACATGTTCAGTGAACGTTCAGTTCCTCAGAGTATTACCTGACACACAGAAACTGATTTCGAAAGGCAAAAGCTAATAATGGCGACTGTACTGAAGCCTGACTAATTTATAGTTCAAATTTGAATTAGCTGCAAAAGTTAAAAGTGGAGCAAATTATTCTTTAAAATAATATATTTAAATGCATTTTTAAAATGTGTGGATTCCATCTACTCTGCAGATAATGTTGAAAAATACCTGTCTCGAAGCCGTATTTGTCAGGTTTTTGGGGGTTTTTTTCACAGTAAGAACAAAAGGTCGTCACCATATCTGTGTATCAAACTACCAACGCCGTGCCGCCCGCCTTCCTCCTGCAGCTGTAAGCTGAACCTAGCGATGCATTCAGCCACCTGTCAAACACCTGTGGTCCCTGTGTTGCTCTTTTCAAAGAATATGTCTTTAGACTTCTTGTCTTGCCAATATTATAATGGCACACGTAACAAAGCAGCACAGATGGAGCTGTCACAACTTTAGAGGGAACTCTGGGATTTGACTTTAGAGGAGCTGCTTCCTCTCTAAAACAGACTGAGTCACTGTTTTCCCCTGCTTGAGAGACAAAATTCAACTAAAGGCAGAAGATAAATTTAGATAGTCTAAGCAAATACAGTATTTTTAGCCTAAGTTAATTATTTATTTTTGCAAAAGCTGTGCCTGCATATATGTAAGCAATAATATGAAAGATCCTGTTTATGTCAAATCAGTGCAGATGTGGAATATGGCGATCCACACTAAAACCTGTAACATAGCAGCAGTTCTCTGGTGGTTTTTCTTAGGCCAAGCGTTTAACAGTTTCTAAAGATTTGATGTAGCTGTATCTTTAAAACATCTGCCAAACCATATCAAACATCAACTATATCTACAAGATGCATTGAAGGTACTCTGACTGAAAGCTTTCCTAGTCTGCCTGTAGTTTTAGCAATGCAAAGTGATCCAAGCCGTTCAATACTTGGAAGCGTTGATCACGCTTCCAAATATTAAATTAACGTTAACTGCCGCTTCGTTCAGATTGGTTCTAATCTGTTTGCAGTGGAGGATAATTGTTTACAGCTCAGGCAATTTCCAGTAATCTTCGTAGTGTGGAACTGGAGCATTACATACGTCAGTGAAACGTTAGCGGTTGGGTGGAATTTAAAACCTCAACAGAGATCACGCCCAATACTGGAGGTCCGGACCCTCTGAACGAAGGAAAGCATAGAACACTAGGCTGGATTCTACCAGGCTAATTCTCACTATAGAACCATCTGGATAAAACCTTATCAACTTAAAACAAATGTTTGGGTTTTTTTTATAAAATGTTCAAATGCTGAATGGAAGAGCACACCTAGGCAGACAGAACAATGGTTCATAATTAGCATGCACAGGCAATTGAAGTTTCCACTCATGGACATACTCTATAGTAACACCAGTCTGCCCTCACTGATTAAAGGCCCCCAAATGACAGTGGATATGATTTGGGCAGGAGGTGGCCAAGCTGCAATCTACATTCTGGCAGAACAAATGAATGGATGTGGAATCTGGAGAGGCCCTACAATATCTGCTCATTACACGTATTGTGTGGTCTGCTTGGAAAAAAAGGGGAAAAAGGGACTAAATTCATATGTTCAGAACTGAAAGTGAGCTTTATGGTCACACTGGTGATGGGAGGCTTTTTAAACCGGTCTCTGTTTTTTATTATCTGACATGAATGTTGATTACAGCTGCACTTGATTTATGTCTTCTTCTTAGTTTTAAATTAACTAAATCCAAATTTTAAAAAAATAAATAAAAAAATCACTGAATCACTTTAAGTGACATTACATAATTTTGTGCCTATATATACATAGGCACAAAATACACTGTCATATATATATATATATATATATATATATATATATATATATATATGACAGTGTATATATATATACACTGTCATATATATATACACTATATATATATATATATATAAATTTATTGAAACATTACTTATGAAGGTAGGTTCAGTTTTCTTTTTTACGGGCATTTGATAGGCAGCAGTTAGACGTTCGTCACAAAGAGGAACGTTGGGTTGGGGTCGGTCTAATAGCTCAGAGTTTTTTTTAGACACTACAGCATTACATTCTGGAAATCTGAAACAAAATGCACAACAAATCTCCCAAACAGAAAAGGGCACCTCGCCTTCACCTTTCCATGATGAATAGGTTAAGGAACGCTGTTTACAGGATTTTGTCTCACTCAGTCCTTGTGCTGTCCTGTTTTAGGAGATTTGTTATTTATTAAGCCACTTAAAACTGACCTATGAATCATCTGTTCATTTATGCTCTTAACGTGCCTCATACTAGGTTGGCTCAGAGGAATCATTTGTGTCTCTCAAGGAAAAAAAGCAACAAGAAAAAATGAGCTGAACTTCATGTAGTTTATAACAAGCAGTAGAAGTAAAAGACAAGCTATTTTGCTGTAATTCTCATTGATGTAACAAACCAAGAAAAAATATATGATAATTTACAGATTTAAGTTTTTGGTTTTTGTCACACTTTAAACGTTTAGGGGTCAATAAGTACATTTTTAGATAAAGCTCATCAAACCTTCTAGCATCCATTCAGATTGTGGGAAATGAAGGAATTTGTCCTGAGTCATGTACACAATCGGTATTCTGTGGACAGTGACAGTCTTGAGATAATGTCTCCTTTTCGTAGGACATCTAGCCAAGAGGCCCATCAGCATGCGATATTACAGTTATGTTTTCAAAAATGTCCACAGAACACAAATGACCCCTAACTCCTGGTTGTTGCTATTTTTCAGTTCTCCAATTCTTTTTTTTTTAACTAGAACTGCCCAGGATGTGTTTGACAGACAGCTGGTTCAGTTCTGTACTGCAGCTGCTGTCTGTGGAGAATGAAGCTGAAAGTGATGATGATGATTTTAGCTCATGTTTAAAATCCTAATGCCTTACAACTGGAGTTTCTCTTGAAGGGGTAAGAAAATAAGTTTACATTGTTAAAAGGTAAGAACAGTTGCTTCCAAGACAAACAGATGCACCTTCCTGAAACAGAAGTCATTACACATACCACGCCTTGAATGGCAAATCAAATGAAGGGGTGTGTTGGAGTCTGCTAATTCAATGATAAACTAAATTGTTCAAAATATTTTTTCTAATACAAAAAAAACCCTACATAAAAATACTCAGAATGTAGTAAGAAGTCCATTTCCAGCAAACTAATTAAAGTCGGATGCCAGCAGAGTTTAGAAGAGGCAGAAAAGTAAATATCAGAACAGAATGATTCCCATGACTGCACTAAGTCTTTATGTTTAATAGTTCTGCTCTGCTTTTATCTATTACCAGTTTGTTGTTGTTTCCACAAAGTTGGACATAAAAGTAAACTACATCAGCTTACGGCCTTCACTTTAAATGCTCGCTCCTCTTCCCTCTGCTCTCTCGTAGCTTTTTAGAATTAGTCTCATTTACCAGCAACCTCATCTGCTGATCCTTTGGATTAAACGATTGGAAGCTGGAAGGATAGCATTTGTTTTGTATTCGTCTGGAAAACTGAGAAGCAGCACAAACAAGAACGTGTTTGTATTAAAGGCTTCTGTGAATGCAATCAGTGAGCTTTTAAAAAGCCCTTTGTGTCCAGCTTCAGGCACAGCAGTCAATACATCACTTTCTCCCGATTCTCTGCTTCTAAGGGAAATAGTAAAGCTGCAGGCCCGGCTTTTTAGTTTGCTTGCTAATTTTCAAGATGAGTTGAAAGCAAAACCAAGAAAAGTCAAATGATTTAAAATTACATCTGGAACAATCTGGTAGTGTCTGGCTCTGGACTTTGTTTTAATGCATTAAAATCTATGTATTTAATCAATTATTGTGCTAATATTGACAGTACAGACAACATCTTTTTGTTGATTACAACAGACCTGAGAGGAATAAAGATTAGACAGCAGGTAAAATAAGTATTGAACAATTTTTCATAGGAAACATAATGACATAAAATAACCCAAGTAATCCACATAGAAAGTAGCCAAAACAAATGACTTCAGAGATTAAGTTAAGTGGAATGACGCAGAAAGTATTGAAAACATGCAGAAAGGGATGGAAACCAAGACACCAGTTGAAATCTGTCAGGGATCAGAGAGCTGGTTCAGTCCAAACTGATGGCCTATCAACGCATCATCTCTAGCTGTGCTTCCATTAAACATGAAATTGGCACTAATTTGAATTATAAAAATAAATTTGCTTAATGAAAACGCCAATTTTGAAAAAAACTAATTTTGATTTAAAATGTTTTTGTCAGTTTGACTTTTTTTTTTTTTTTTTTTTTTGGCCATATTAAAATTGGTTTAATTTGCAAAACTTCAATGGAATCACTGTTGGCATCACAAATCACATGATCAACAGCTGGGTGTTACTACTGGCGGAAAGGATGAAGAAGTGGACAGGAAGTGGTAGGAGGATGCTGACATGGCATCTTTTAATGACTGACAGTTCCAACAAACTTATTCAAGTGGGATTTCAGTTCCTCTCTGTATTTAATGGAAACATGAAAGAGGCCCTGACACAGTTACAAAATGGTATTTCTTTTCAACAGCAGAATGTCGACAAAGTTTTGTAATGAAAACGCAGTTACAATCAGGTGCTCTACATTCTATAAGGATTGAACTGATATTGCAATGAACTGATGGATGGATACTGACAGCTTTTATTCAGAACATGAGGCGGTGTGTGAGTCGGCTGGTTTCAGTAATTCCCCCAACTGAAACTGTTCTCTGCAACTTTTACATAAATGTCAGTTTTCTTTTCTTGTATGTTTCCTTTATTGCCACTGTTTGGAAATGGTCACAGGAAGCAGACGAGGCCCTCCAGGCTTGTTTTGAAGCAACTGATTGGACTACTCTCTGCCAGCCACATGGAGATGACATCAGTGCCATGACTGAGTGAGTGACTGACTGCAGAAAATCTTTCCTGCCAACAGCCATCACCATCTTCAATAGCTCTTTGAAGAATCTAAATTAATGAGTTCCAACAACATTTAATTTCGTTTTGGGATTAATAAAGTAGTTTTGAATTTTGGTTTTCGACATTGTTTTGCTGGCTGGTGGCTGAATGGAGCTGCACCTTCTCATAATGCCCTTGGTGTTTCCCTCCTTTAGAAGGCACCAAAAAAACAAGAGTGTATGCTAACTTTACAACCTAAGGTTGAGTTACACAGGCCAATTTTACTGCTGGCTATGCTTTTTCACTGATGACCAGTTAAATTTACTAAGGCGTGGGGATTAACCAGAAGTAATTATTTGTGCTGTAATCCATTTCACAGGTTAAAGAAACAATGATCATCGTTTCATTTGAGCTCAGAGCTGCAGAACGTCTCCTGCTAAAAGAGTGAAAGTGTTTAAATTGTGAGCACTGATAAGAACAGCTTGAATGAAACACACTCTGACTGACTGTGACAATGCGAAGCAGACTTGAAAAGCAAAGTCCTGCCTGTCCCTGAGGGGCCGATCCGAAGCCAGGGCGATAAGCCAAGTGGGCTGGGGAGGGGTCTGTGTGGAATATCAAACAGGGAGGTGTTTGCCCGCTTAATGGCTTTATGACAGAACCCCAAATTCATTCAGGTTCACTTTATTAACATATAGACGCCAAAGTCAGAAAAGCTTTCATCTGAAGGGAATCTGAGCACTCTCTGCATAAAGAATCTCTCAGCCTCTGCCTGCACAATTCACCGGAAGCAGCCTCAGACCAAAGGCGATAGCAAGGAGAGCTGTACCAAAGAGTTTTGCATAAAACGATACAAAAAAAAGTTAAATAGAAAAAAAGAGTTTTCAGATTTTAATTCACCTTGGAATTCATAGTTTGGATATGTGGCAGTAAAATGTATTTTCTTTTCATTTTCAATGAATAAATTTAGACACGCTCCTGTTTTTTCTTCACTGATTCTCCAGGGGGCGCTATATTTGAGGCTTAACTAGTAAAAAGTCTAACAGCTTAATGACATTTAACTTAACTCTTAGGTCATAGTGATACAACTCTGGGTTTTTAATTACATTAGCATCATATCAGCAGATGCATAATCAAAAAATAAAAAGTGAACTCTTATTTTGCTACTATTGTAGGTAGAGAAAAGAAACTGAAATTTTGAGATTAATTTCAGAAATTTTGCTGAAAATATCTTGGAAATTAAAAAGCTACAAAAATGAAGAATTTACAAGGACAAAATCTTAAATTCTTTTGAAAATAAATGTGGGAATTTCTATGTTTTAAAAGTCTAAAATTTTTGACTTTTCAAACTCAAATTTCATAGTTTAATCACAGAATGATGATGATGTCTTTTGTTTATATTTGTTTCGAGGCTGGAGATGCCGCTACTGACGATGCCCTCTGTCAGCTTCCACAGGCGTTTTCAATCAGTTGCTGTGGCATGAAACCCAGAACTGGAAATAAAAAGAGCAGGTAATCAAGCAAAAAAAGGAGAGAGCGAGAAGTAAGGAAAGAAAGGAAGAAATGGACAGAGTCTGGGCAGAGGGCTGCCTGAACATGCTGATCAGCCGAGTAGCCAGCTAGGAGCACGAAAGCGAGGGCCACAAACTGCATCTAATCCAGGAGACGTGGAGTCAGGTCCGGTGGATCACGCATAGCTGGGAGGTGCGTGGAGCTCACCAGGTCTGGTAACAAGGATGGAGGACCGAGTGTTGGGAATCGCTGGAGGTCGAAGCCCTGAGGAACACCAACCGTGGAGGATGAAGCACTGAGTGACTGCTGGAGAGAGAGCACCAAAGGATCGAGCTGCAAAAAAAATCTACAAATGCAAAAAATCTGCAAACCAAAGGATATACAAATATTTTGAACAGTGTGGATGTATTCAACCTCTTAGGTCTGTTAGAGTTTAATTCTTTTAGGATTGTTGAAACCAGTCTGCACATAAACAGCCACACCCACATAACAAAATCAGGATCAAAACTGCCTGTATGAGAAGCAGAGAAATGAGAAACTATCCAAGAACTCGCCACGTTTGGGAACCACAGAGCCAAAAAGCAGCCACTGAGTGATGCCCAAACCGGCAGGTGGAAAACTGTGGAATACTAAACACCAATTCAAGCTGTCAATTTCATCTGACAGCTCAAAACAGATTGGATGAATTTAGCTGAGAGCTATGCTCAATCCTGACTGATCTCAGGTGTTTTAGCAGCATCTGGGAGATCTTCATCTGACTGACTGTGCGCCAGAAGCGGGGAGAAGAATTTGCATTTGAAAAAGAACCTGATTGCTTTTTTTCACACACAGATTTCATAGCAGCTGCGTGTACCTTTCCCATTCTGCACATTGGCGTTCAAACAGAATACTGATCATATACAACACCGACAATGGACTGGTTAGAACCACTGTAGAAATGGGCCCTTATACTCTAAGCAGAGCTTGTACGGAATGAAAATCCATCTTTGTCCTGTAGTTTCTAGTTTGGGCCTAAACACCGTTGCATGTTTTAAATACGCCTAAAATCCAATTCTGTGAAAGAGGAACCATCAAATAAATGAACCATTTCTAATAAGTGACTGGATGCATAATGAGAATTATGTCACCAGCTCATTAATTCCTACAAAAATTGTGGTCTATACAGAATCTATAGTAAGAACCTGATGACTTTTTTGCATGTATTTTGATCCTATGGCCCTGACCTTTAAAATGTTTGTTGGAGGTAGTTGACTTATGGAGTTAAATACAGCAGTTTACAGCTTTATTTAGAGTTTTTTTTTTAAGTTTTTAATGTTCTACCACCTTGAGATACTTATTTAAATGAAAGGTTTTATTATTATCATCATGGTAGTTATTATACCTCCAACATCATGGCTTTCAGCTTCATCTTTCTTCTGTCCTACACTCCATAGCAGCCAGCAGCACACATAAAATCCTTATTTAAAAAAGGCCGACTTTGTAGTCAACCATGGACGCAATCTTTATAAATTGCGCGTAACACGCCCACTAATTGCAGGTGCAATTTTTTTGCACCAGCAATTTTGCACTCCTTAGTTGGAATTGTTTTAGCCTGGCCATTGCCTTCTTACACAATTTTGCTCAATTTCATCTCCCTTCAATTCTCTCCTGGGACTTTCTTCTATTGACCTGGATTTCTCTAGTAAAATTTCAACCAGGCCAATCAGCGAACAGATTGAGAAGTAGTAAACGATGACGATGATTATCAGCTCTACTTCGGAATTGTAGCAGCGAAGGAAGCTGTCCACAGACTTAACTGTCCATGTTGGCCACCTTTCTAAATATTGAATCAGCTTCAACAGCCATCTGGCTTGGCTTGGTGCTTCTTTCTTCGCAGCGGAGGATGATTTTTCTCAGTACAGGTGATTTCCGGGAAGCTTCAGAACGTCAAACCATTATATACATGGACAAACATCGGAGGTTAGGTAACATTGGGAAAACGTTAGCATATGTTCAACTCCAGGAAGCAATCGTACCTCAATAGCTGAGAGCTCAGACTCTGTAGAAAAAGTAATTGGTTTTTACCAGACTAGAATATTTTAACATCAGGCACTTGATGTGTAATTTCAACTCTTTTTGGATTAAAGAAAATATGTATGTGTGAAATGAATTGGCTAGAGGCAAGAAATGAGCAAATATATATATATATATATATATATATATATATATATATATATATATATATATATATATATATATATATATATATATATATATATATATATATATATATATATATATATATACATATATAGATATATATATAGATATATATATATATTATTTAGTAGAAAAGATTAAAATAGAATAGTTCAAAAGTCACAGTTAGTAAAAAACAAAACAAGAATAACAAAAATAAAGGTGGCATATAAAGGTAAACCCTAGTCCTACTGAGCTCAATGCTTCATTTAGTAGTAGAGTCGTCAAGTCAAATTGTGCTTCGTTATTCAGTTCCTTTTTTCATCCGGTGTCTGTTCTGTTACCACTATGCTCCCGCTGGAGAAAATATGGAAGTTTCTCAATGAGTTGTTAGTTCCTCTCTGGGCACAGGCTCGCATCTCCATCCGGATAAAATCCAGATGTCAAATCTAGCCAAAATAAAAAAAATCTAGCCAAGGTGAGGTATTAGCAGACACAGCAACCAATACAGCAACGGGCAGCGACACGGTTTCTCTGGGTCGCGCTCAAGATGTCTCATCAATTTCAGCCCATTTTTTTTCCACAGCCTTCATCTTGCATTGCATTCCCAGAGGGCAACTGATAATTCATTCCAAGTCACTGTTAAGACGAACATCACGTAGTAGGAGCTGCTACGACAGGTGCTGTAGGACAGGATCAGGTTGAAGCTGCAGGTGAGGTATCTTATGAAAACTTTCAGTTGGAGCGCTCTCAAGGCCCCACTGAGGGCCCTTCTGACGGCCCCTCTGACGGTTCTTTAGCAGCCCCACAAAGCCCAGAAAAGGGAGAATATGAAAGCAATCCCACATCAGACATTTGCAGTCGGCAGCCACACTTGAACGGCTCCATGGTGAGCAGGGCTTAGCCACGGTGTCAGAACACATCGGAACAGACCAGTTCAGCTTTTTAAAAGCTCCTTTAGTGAAAGGCTCTGCTGGGTCCTGATGACTGGTTTCATCTGTCCCGTTTAACGGTTTCATCCGGACCCAGATGCGGAGAAGGAACTTGACGAGAGGAGACACCAGGGGAGAACAATAAAAACCAAGGAGCTTAAATACTGAGGATGACATTGAAACCTGGTGAGTCTAATCTGAGGACTGCAGAGGGAATCGGTGGTGAGAAGGAAGGAGAAGAGGAGAACACAGAGAGAGCAGAGCTAAACACAAAGGGAAAGGTCTGACACGAGCAACGGAAATGCAAAAAGAAAAAGGAGAAAATTTCATCACCAGGGAATGATCTAAACATGGCAAGATCTTAACCGGATTATAGTCCAGATCTTCATTCATGTCCCAATGGGTAATTAATTTCACTACAAATCACAATAAAGACAACACACCAACAATTAATATTGAACTAGAGGGCATGGCACTAAATTCCACTGCTTCAACCAGCAGGGGTTAAAAACACAAAACTTGGCAATCAAAAACATACAGAGTGCTGCTATAATGTAGCCTGGCTATTGCCTTTCATTGCAATTCCCTTGATTCAAATCTCACTTCACAGACCCAGTCTGGGTTTTCTCCCTTCACTTGGGATTCCTCTGGGAGGTTTTCTAATGTCAATCAGCGAACGGAAGCAGACGTGAGCGATGACGTTTACGTTCTGCTCTGTTTTAGAACCACAGTCTGCCTGTAGTTTAGCAATGGCAGCAGAACAAGAACAAGAAGCTGGTTTTTGTCAGGCGAAGCTTAGCTAAAAAGTGAACAATGATTTAGCCAATAAACATAACACCACACCACTGAAACTCAGTCATGGAAAATGCAGTTTCTATCCACTATAAGACTAGCGACATCTCCACTTGAATAAATGAATGTTTATGCATTCGGAGTTGTCATGAATAAATCAACCACATTACCGCAAAGTGATGGGAAATATGTTTAGGATAAAGAAAACGTTTTTTGTAATTCGACCCTGCTTTTAGATTTTAACTATGTTGATAAAGTAAACAGTAAAATCGATGTTTCATAACACGTCCTCAATTAATCTGATGAATTCCATTCTGCCTTCAAATAATGGCCTGCGAGGAATAATTGTGCTGAGGATTTGAAACGGTGTTGCTCTGTGTAAATTTGCTAATAACAGCGGATATTTATCCCTTACAACCATCTGGTTCTGTCAAATCTTTTTTTTCACCACTCCTATTGTCAGAAAGCGCTTTCTCTGAGGGAACTGTTCAGTTGATGGATTTCTTTATGCAAAGTACTGCTGGACTCATCTGGCAGAACGCCACAAAACTCTGTTATGAAGTAAACAGAAATATGCATTGCTGGCTTGTCAGCCATTTCTGTATTTAGTTTTTCTTTTTCTTCCGCATCCTGAGGATAAACATTAGGGCTGTTTCTGATGAATGGAATACTGAGCAATGATGAAGTTTGTTTGAAACACATAAGCCTAAAATGAATCTGAACTATTCTGTAAAACATACATCCCTGTTAACTGCTGCGTTTTCATATTTAGCATACAGAACAGACAGCAGTGTACGCATGTCCGCCAAACCACCACGCTGTTTTCTACCAGAACACCCGCAGAATGTTTGTGCGCAGAAAAAAATCCTGAATTGGTAACTAAGACCTGCTGTGTGAACGTAAGCTAAGCGCCCAAAGCGATGTTCTGTAAGAAAGTTTATTTAAGGCGGTTTTATTCTCCTCCTTGCTGCTTTTAGTGGAACTAGAACACCAAACACCATGGCTAATTAGATTGGGAAAGTTCTGAAAAGTTTGAATTAGATCAATCTTTCCCCACCCAGATAAGATGACCTCCCAAGAAGCTAAAAGAGGATTTTTAGCGGAAAATGAGAGCTCATCTTTGAGATGGAGGAGATTTCTATCTCCAGTAGAGGAGTTATCATGACTGCATGAAAAATCGAATAGTTTTCCGCTGTTCAGTCTCCCCTGTTCATTAAAGAGAAAATCATCCTTTGATTGAACCTCACTATTATGCATGCCTTTACATACATAATGGAAAAGTCCATAATGCACTGCTTCATTTAAGCAGTTTATGATCCTTACAGCTTCAGACATTCCCATTTTTGTTACTTTTTATGAGCAGCACTTCTCGCTCTGCTCCACTTTCTCTTTCTCTGTTGCTTTTGGCTCATTATAGAATAATGTGTTAAGGTGAGCATGATGAGAGTTGGTGTTTGTTGTGTGAAGGATTAAATAAAGGTTCTGATTCTGGAGTGGGAAATCAGCTAGGGAGTGTTGGAGGTTAATTAAATTTAATCAAATGCTAAGAGTGTTGCATAGATGAAGCGACTTTCCCACTGTGCAGGGTAATAATACTAACCACTGACTAATGGTTATTGTTCAGAAACTTGGGATTTGTAAGTCCAGTTACTGTATGTTGTACTTTTTCAATCCATAATACTGTATGGATTTTATCGGTATGGACGCTGTGGTTTGGTTTGGTTAACAAAAATGAACAGTTTCAAGGCAGATTGGGGCGTTTATGTAACAATATGAAAAACTATAAATAAATGACTAAGTCGAGGCACCACCTAATTATTAGGAAGTAATATGCAATTAGTTCTCTGTTATTGTTTATTTATACAATAACAGTATAAATAAAAAATAATAGGTGAAGGATTTAGTTCAGCACTGACATTTTTGAACAACAAAATCTAAACATGTACGGGATAAATAATTTCCTTCTAATACGCAAGAGTTTATTAAAAAATAATTCAACCTTCCAGTTAAAATACTTTAACTGGAAGGTTAAAGTATTTTAACCTTAGGGTTAAAATAAGGTTAAAAGGGTTAGGGTTAGGGTTAACCCTTAAGGTTTAGTCTTAAGAGTCTAAACCTCTTAAGACTAAGGTTTAGTCTTAAGAGTCTAAACCTCTTAAGACTAAGGTTTAGTCTTAAGAGTGTAGGTGACCAGCAGGACCACAGTAGACCACCGTCTATTTGCACTTCAGATTTTTTTTTTTTTAGATTAATTCCAAATTATTCACAGAAAATTTGTCCATTTACATTTGAAGATTGTTTTTAGAGAATATGTAAGATATTTGAAAGGAACTGCAGAAGCTACAATATATTGGCAAAATGCTATGCTTATGCTATGCTATTGGCTGGCATTTGTAAAGCAGCCAATCCACTGTTTTAAAGCGCCGTTAATTTTAATGTTTGTTGACTGGCTGTCTCACCTAAGAGTGCAAATAAATACATCTATGGATATTATCTGTGGGTTAGCAAAGACAGTCTTCACTTTATTATTTGGTGTTTGAATTATTAAAATATCCAGTTATAAATGATGTAGAGGGGTCTCAAGTATTTTTGGATTTAAGTTATTTCTGATTTTTGTGGTTCCTAAACATTGTGAATGTCAGAGGTCAAGTTGATTTATTCTCTTGAAAGCAGCAATTCTTTAAACAGGAGCTGGTGATATTAAAACACTCTATAAGAGCAGAGTTGAAAACATTGTTTTCCACCTTAACTGCAATGTTAAAGTTGTTTGTTCTGATAAATGTTTTTATTTCATTTTTTTGAGATACCTGCTTTGTAGTTTTGCTTAATTCCCTTTTTTATGATCACAAAACATAAACTGACATGTACAGACGTGGTTACTTATTGACCCTGATTTAAAAGCATAGAAAACAACAGATCAATAAAACAATAAATGACATTTTTTACACACCTCCTCCATGTGTTGCAGTGGAGTTTACTGGGTGTCTAAACGTTCTTTTAGCCATAATTAGAACCTTGATCTTGACGTGATTCTTTAATGAAGGTGCAGCTCTAATTCTTTCTCATTTAACCTGCATGGATTGATATTCCCATGTGTTTCGGTGCAGTTTGCTCTGTGAGAGGCCTTTTGTTTCCATGGAAGATTGGTGTTCTCAAGGTCGCCGACGCCATTCACGTAAAGTATCATGTAGGCCTAAAGTGGATGGTTTAAGCTGAAAAATGTAACTATAAGTGCAGCTCTCACTCACCCCCACTGTGTTATGCTGAACGTTAAAATAGCAAAAGGAAATCTAATAAGTCCTACACCTATGTTACTTGTAATGATTTTTAAAGCTCAGTGTTTTTTCAGTAACTTTTGTCTTGAATGTGTAAAATTTAAAAAGAAACTGTAGATTTTATTCAGTCATTTCTTTCAGTACTGCATTTAGAAAAGCAGCCAAAGCTCAGATGATTTTTCCGGGGATCTGAACAGCTGCCTAACGTTTCCCCCTGTAGCTGAACAAAACAAAACAGCAACACAGAAACCCAATGCCACATTTATAACCATGGCAACCATATGTTGATTCATTTTTTTGGCTCCATGAGAACATCTGTAGATTCTGATGAAAGTGGATCTCCCTCTTGCCCATCAAAATGTTGTTGCTAATGCTGCGATCACACTCTTATTTAATCTTGCGCATACACAAGGATGATTGACGGCACCAAGGCCCTCCTCCTGGCTCTGATTGGTCATTTCTGACCAAGCACTGTATCTCTGCAGACGGCTTCCACAGGGAGGAGGGAGAAGAGCTCGGTTTTCTTTCACAGATTATCTGCTGTCATGATGGAGACAGTTTAAAAAATATGTAAAAAAAAAAAAAAAAAAACATATCCTTTATAAAAGTTAAATACTACACTGATGTTTTATTTCTGAAATGTATTTTTTATTCACACCAAAGGAGATTTTAGGGACCAATTAAGCTGACAGTCATGATTTTAGACTGTGGCAGGATGCCGGAGCGCCCAGAAAGAAACCTGCAAAAATCATTTCCCTTTTTATCCCATAAATGTTTGTCTCTCTGGTCGTGAATGTTTAAGTAGCTGAACACTTCAGGACACATAATATTTTCTGTTCCACTGACTTAAACTTCTCCAGCCTCAAAATGCTCACTTATTTTGTCTTCTGGGATATTTTCTTCAACAAAATTAAATATTTTTGGCTCCTTTCCAAAAGTACCTTTGTCATTTTGGAGAGGAGGGGCTGGAGAAACCGTCACATTTGGTGTGGTTTCCTGGTGAGCATCATGTTTGTCTCCATTTCTTTGTTTCTCATAAACATAAATGAATCCTTTTTTGTGCATGTCTTCACTGCAGTGGCTGTCTGCAGTGCACGACCAATAATCTGAAAGAGTGCTACGGGCCGACAGAGGCAATGGAAGCTGAAAATGGAGCTGTTGCTCGTCCCTCGGCGGGATCCGGTGAGTCAGAACGCTCTCAGAGGAACAGAGGTAGAAGAAGGACCAGCTGCTGCTGTGACAGGCCCACTTTAGGAAGAGTTCCCTAAACGGAGGCAGTTTTCTGTTTGAGTTTTTATGACGACAGGCCAACAAACAGGGACTCAAATGATATGCTTGGTGACTCAGCTTCCTTTTGAGATGCATATTCTACTTCATAACTTTGGAAAATCAATCATGACACATAAACAACCAGTCAATCCTTTAGCTACAATAGAAATTTGCTTAAGCTTCATCACTATACTGTCATTTCCCTTTGGACCAAACTTATTCCTGCTGTTTTAATTAAAAAGAAAAAAAAAGTCTGGAACTGACCACAATCACAAGAGGACATGTTTGTCTTTCATAGACGGTGAAAAACTGGGACTTCTTCAGGATTTAAAGAAAGAAAAACAAAAATCTCAAACCGGCCTCGTAAAACACTGGAGAAAACCTATTTAGCTCTGTAAAAGCAAAAAATAGGTAAATAAATAAATAAATTCTTTTGGAACACATAAGGAGACACTCCAGAAATATAATGATCGAATCCCTGGTGCATTCACATAAATTGGACAACAAGATGAGTCATATTAGCCTAAATGGAAATGCTAATAGTCTATGATCGTGATTAGCCATTTTAATGCTCATTGGAAAGCTGACACGGGCTGCATAGATCAAACTTAATTAGCTGCATGATAGTGTAAAAAATTAACGCCACCACAAGGCTCAAATATTTATGCTGCATCCGCTAATGTTCACAACAAAAGGCTGGAAGGAATGGCCTGACATCAAAACTTCTGAGAACTTGTTAAGGATTTTAACAGAACCATTTTGTCTCCAAAAACTATAGCTCACTTAAGATTCATCATCACTGCCATGAAACAGCTGAAGAACGATCAGATCACATGGGTATGGGGTTCCATTAGTGCCAAAAATATGACCATGTGTCTATGTAAGGTATGTATATACCATGCTTATGTAATGTGACATGTGGAGGTGCAGATGTAAGCTGCATATGTAGTGGGCACTTGTGCTACATACACACCTTACATAGACACATGGACATATGTTTTTGCCACTAATGGAACCTCATACATAGGGGCACAACACAAACTCTGGTTGGGAAGTTTCAGGTTGAATTCATAATAATCAACTGTATACCTCTGAACTAGTTTAAGTAATATTATTGTTTGAGTGATCATTTATTTGTCTTTAAGTACTTATGTCAGTTTGACATTATTTCAGTAACCAAAACTTTGCTCTTTATTGTAATGACAGCGTTTCAACGTTCAGGCCTCCCTACTTATACACATTTCTGAAAATAAATCACTACAATTAGTTATTAAAACAGTGATTTATGTTTATGCTCTTATTTTGGTAACTAACCAGAAGCTCTGTGTTAAAGAGAGGTAGAAGTTATGGAGATGTTGCTAATGTCGAGACTGGCTAACACAATCTGCCTACAGTTATTATATGGAAATGTTTACCAAGTCTGTGATACCCTCTGTGACACCAGCTAGCTCATGAAACTAAATAATTAAATGACAGTCAGATGGAAGAGAAATAAGCTAGCGTTTTTTTCTCCATGTCCCTTTTTCAGGACTTAGTAGATTACTGACATGGGTCAGAACTGTCTGCTAATGAAAAGGCAGAGAAAATGTCATCCACCCATCTTCTGTTGCCACGTTTCCATGCCTTCTTGTTTCACCAGACTTCTATATGAAAAGCTTCCACCCATAAAGCACAACACAGCTTGAACAGAGGTAAACAATTAACTTCACTCAGCATTATTTATCTGACTGTATAATAAGACCCTATTGATATGAGCCATTTCCAGGCTGTAAATAAGACCTGAGACAGCTCAGGACGTCCACAGGCGTCTGTCTGCTGAAGCTCATCAGCGGCATATTAAAATTCACAGCAACTTCTCCAGCTATTGTGATGAGATTGCCGGGTAAACAGAGATAAAAACCAATTACTGTTCATGAACTCCGTTGAATGCATTCTGGATGACAACCTGGATGAAATGACCAATTGTTTCCAGGCTGTCTTTTTTTTTCTTTCTTTCCTTTTGAAGAAAGTTGACAGCTGGCGCAGGCCATTCTGCTTTCTGATGTGCCAGACTTTTCTTCTTTTGTCTTAAATGTTTTTGGTAAAACTGAGCGCAGCACAATGGCGTTCGTCTTTAATTTGGGCCCACCGTCTTCTCTTAGAGATAAAAAGAAGTGAAAGAAAACATAGCATATTGTTGGAAAAGTGTATTAGCACAACAAAGCAGTGAGTTATAGAAACGTGGAGCTCTCAGAATGTCAGAAAATAGTCATTACGCTGACATTTGCTATAAACACCCAAACCACTTACTGTCATTTTGGAGCAGAAGTGTCTGGGCTCGCTGTTCAGCAGCGATTTGTGACATTGGTACATGAGATCCCAGAATAAGCAAAAGAGAGAGAAATATGGTTTTATTTGTGCTTTTATGGTTTCAATGTACAGAGCCTTAGAAAAATATTAATAATCTTGAACTGCTGCACTTGTCACATTACAAAGTGTTTCATTGAGATTTTATGAGACACATTGAGATTTTATGAGACACATCAGCAAAATGTGGAAAAGTGGGAAAATCCAGAGTATTATTTTGTTTTATAAATGGAAATCTGAACAGCGGGGCTAGTTTTATGTTCCGTCCCCCAACATGTCCACATTTTGTAGAAGCATTTTTCACCGGTTTACCTTGAAATTGGGTCCAATTTCAAGGTGAAGTTCCTGACTTCAGGAACTCCTTAACAACATTTTTACCAGTGTTGCATTGAGAAATAGTTCCTATAATGAGCTCAGCTGATGCATGGTTCCACCAGATGCTTGTTGATTGCTGCTGACTAGCGTGAAGGAGCTGAGTGGGGTAGGGTAGGAGCTATTACCTTGAAGGCGGGGCTAGGTCCATCCAGGCGTTTTGCAAAGATGAATTGTTGCCATGGAGATTAAAGGATTTCTCAAACATGCATGAGAGAATCAAAGCAACACTTCAGGTTTGTTTTCGATGAGGGAGTAATATTATAGGATGATGGAAAGCTAAAAAAAAATCAGTTTTATTTAAAACTGCCCCTTTAAACCTCCCACTAAGTTCCATGTTGCATACCAAACAGTTGGATGTGAACAACTAACGGTGCAACACAAAGTATGTGTATGCAGTTGCAAAAATGTATCCACGGATGTGTCTGGCAGACGTCCACACGGATCAGTCTGGAGTGTGTTTGGCTCCTTCAGTCAGCTGCTCACTCATTTTTTCCCCCAGAATCTTTACTGCAAATTTTCAGCTAAATCTTTACTGCAAATGATTCTATGACAGACAGCTGAACTGCTTATTACTTAAATCACTTTTAAAGGAAATTTATTCCCCTGGATTTTGTTTCAGAGTTTCAGAATTCAGGCCACACCTTCTGGATTTTTATATGTAAAAATGTGACCTTCCAGTTCCCATTAAAAGCAAACACAGCGAGGGTTTCAGTTACGACGGGACCCATAACGGGTGTGCATAGTTTAAAAGATCCGTCCGGTGTGAGCTCAGTGATTGTAGTGTCCTCTCTTTAATCTGACATTCTCCACTGACCCTGAACTCACCCTTTATTATTTGCATAAATCAGTTAAGCTGACGGCTGCCACCCCTGTGAAACATGCCCCCCTAAGTACCGGAACAGAAGCTTTATGAAGGATGGTGTCGACGTGAATGAAGACCAACTTCCTGCTCTGTAATTTGCTTGTCACTCCGCCGGTACAGTGACCTCACTTCCAGATGCTCTCTCAATATTCAGACCTTACTGCTGTGCAGATTCTCTCTTTAGTTGGCATATCTGCATTTCATGCTTACACGCTCTGTGGACACAGCTCAGATTTGTGACCTTCATAAATATTCATCACTCCACTGTACAAAGAACAAAAGGAGAGAGACTTTTGAAATACATCAGCCATGTTTATTTGAGTTCTCCTACTCACTGATAAAACAGTGAGAAAAATAATGGCACCATGCAGACAAATCTATAAGTAGACAAAAAGACAAATACTTTCATTTGAGGATCAGTTTTTTTTCTTTTTTTTTGCAGTTTTGTTTGATTTCAGGAGAAAGAGAAAAACATAAAAAGGATCTAGAGCTTATTTTCCTGATGTCCAAACTCCATTAAAATCATATTAACCAACTCCACTGAGGGGTTTTTCAGCCACATAGTCCCATTTATGTAAATATGTTACCTTCAGTTGTCATAAAGATCAAATATGACTTAAATTAAGAAGTTAGTTTTTTTTTACACTTTGAAATCGGGCCTCTATCTCTTTAAAAACTCCTGCTCTTTCTGAAGCTCATTAAACAATAAACAATTAAATATGGCTGCTTTTACATTTCTACCAGTGTTTCACTGAGAAGTAGCTCCTACAATGAGCTCAGCGGATGAGCAGCTCCTCCAGGTGTTTGCTCATTTCTGCTGGTCTGAAGGAGCTGAGTGGAGGAGTCGAGGCGGAGGGCTGCTCTAAGAGGCAGAAGCTTGGAAACATCAGCTCAGAGGAGGGTCTTCATCCTTGAAGGCGGGGTTAGGTCCCCCCAAGTGTTTTGCACATCTGAATGGTTGCCATGGAGAGTAAAGAATTCTTCAAACATGCCTGAAAGAATCAGAAACACTCCAGGTTTGGTTTTGATGAGGGAATAACAATATAACATGATACTGCCCCTTTAAATGTTTTGTGTGAGTTCACACACCTTCTGACCGCATTAGAGATTTTCAGCAAGGAGATATTCATGTAACAATTATTTTTACATTAATCTTTCAAATAAACAAAAAACAAAAACAGCCTTTAGTTTGAGTTTTGTAATCCCCTGAGAAGGAATCAGATTGTAACAGTTCTTTGTTGCTACGACCCTCAGCGCTCCTGGCTCGCCTCGTTTCCCTCTCTGGATGTGTGTCTGACGTTTTTACAAAGTGGCTCTGGCACAACTTCTCCTCGCAATTAGCAGCCGATAACAGATAAAGTTTCCATTGTTCCTGTGAAACGTGTCTGCCAGTTTGCCTGCGCTGTAAAGAAAACGGTCTAAATTTATCTCCCGCAAACAGATTATTAATACTTGGGAGGAAAATCTAATCCCGCCTAGCGCTGGAATATCCTTTTGTTTACCGGTGCTCACCTTATTGTAGCTGTGTGTTTACAGATCAGCAAAGACAGCATGTTGTATCTGGTTTGAGAAAGCGCCAGAGAGATAACAGACTCCATGTTGGAAGATAAAGAGGGTTAATGTCGCTGCCAGAATCGGTTAGTGTTATTATTTGTTTGTTTGTCTACAGGATCAGCTTATTAAAAGCCTATCAAAGCTTTCATATTTGTAATAATTGCATCTGTAGGCCCAAAGTGGTGTATGTGTTTTCATCTCTGTTTGTGCCAGATGTTTATTGAGGACAGTATGCTGTAGGTCAGATGAGCCAATGCTGCAGAGCTGACATGATGTGCAGTGGGGAGATTATTTTTTGTTTTTAGATTCACTCGGATCTCAAAACTGCACATTCACATTCCAATCAACGGCTCAGAAAGCTCAGGAGAAATGTGCTTGCGGCAACTTCCAAACTCGTCTATCTGACAACAGTCCTGCCATCAAAGTCGGGAGAGAATTGGTCAAAATGGAGGAGCATTTTTTACTATCCTAAATGCAGAGTTGCCCGCTTCTGCATCTCTCATCTGTCTCCACTAAGCACACGTTTGACTTCGCCTTTCGTTCCATCTGTTCATCTCAAACAAAACGCCATGCCGTCTTCTACATGTGAAACCGCCCACACACCGGAGCTTTATTTGGTTTTCTAATAAAGTATATTGAAGCAGCGAAGGTTTGCTTTATGACTCATCCCACAAACCTGCAGGCAGATTATTCCTCATTCGGCTGAGAAACAAGAGCTGTAGTATCGTAGGAACAAATGCAACCCTGATCAGATCCATTGATGCACTTCTCAGGAACATTAATGCAGACTCAGCAACATTTTAAAACATTTATAAAAAAAGCATGTTTGACATTTTCTTAAAGGGACACTATCATGTAAAACCAACCTTTTGAGCTTTATGTTATTTATAATGTTAACATGTTGAAAACAAACCTGGAATCTTGCCTTGACTCTTTTATGCATGTTTGAGGAATCCTTTAATCTCCATGGCAACCTATGTGCAAAATGCCTGAGTGGACCTAGCCCCGCCTTAGAGGCACAGTTTTCAAGCTTCTGCCTCACAGATCATTACACCTTCCCTGTGACTAGACCCCACTGAGCTCCTTCAGACTAGCCAGCAGCAATTAGCAACACCTGGTGGAACTGTAAATCTACTGAGCTCATTATAGGAACTACTTCTCACTGCAACGCTGGTAAAATGTTGTTAAAGGGTTAATAGAGGAGCTGTGTTGTGATGACTTCCTGAAGGCGGAATTTCAGAAAGAAAATTTACTTCTTAAAGAGACAGAAGCCCAATTTCAAGATGTTAAATGTGACATTTTTTAAGTCATATTTAACATATATGTACATATCATTATTATAATAACTGAAGGTAACACTTGATTGCGCTATAAAATGATACTAGGTGCCTGAAAAATGCATCATATTTTCTGCCCCTTTAAGACTCGTGGCAAACCCTTAACATTGGGATTGACTGATATCCTGGTCAGTAGACAGTTAAAGCACGTCAGGCACTGTTGGTCTTTGAGGTGCTTTAGCCAGACGTGTAGTCCAAACAAAGGGAAGGCTGGTTTTGTCGTATGGAGGAATGCTCTGTGATGTCTTTGTGTATTCCTCTCTTCCCAGCTGATTTGGACCTTTTAGACCTCCGTACTGCTGCACATCCACCCTGTGGATTTTCCTCATCAGCTCCAGAGTCCTTGGGCTCACAGCTCCTCTCCTCCTAGTCAGATTATTCCACGGATTACGACTCCCTGGCATTCTAAGATTTCTCTGAAACTTTCCTGAGGTTTATCTGTTTCTTCTACATTATCTATCAATTAGACTCATCTGGTAATCGAGCACTGGCCAGACACTGGTACAGATTGACTACATTTCTTGTAACAAAGTCTTTCATTTACCACAATCTAAATGGTTACTAACTAATTAGATCAGTTAGTTGGGCACCTAGCGCTGGACATGCCAGTGCTATGCGTTCTTTTTTTTTTTTTTTTTTAACAACACATTCATTAAGTTTTTGCTTATATGAAATATAGAAAACATGCATTCAAACAAAGATTAAACAAGCGCCGCCCACAATCAACACTCAGGGTATAAAATAAAATAAGATGATTGATTTTGTTCACGTCTAATGCAATAAATATTGTTTTATTGCTGAACATGTAAAAATAAAAATAATAAGTAAATTATGATAAACATTTTAACATGAAAATAAAATGCATCATTTTTATTTGTACCTAAAATAAAGGGAATAAAGTGTCTTATTATGATTTAAATAAGCGATCATTTATTTGAAGAGACTGACGTTACACTGTTATAAACATAACACCCGTCATGAACATGAAGGAGTCTTTATGAATGTTTATGACCGTTATCATGAAGTGTCATTAGGTAAATATCAACACTTTAATGCAAAATTGGCCATTTTAATGGACTTTTAATGTAGGTTTTAATGCAACTTGAATGCATTGAAATGATAAATTGACACTTTTAATGAAGATTTGGATTAAAAGTGTCATTATTTACCAAAACAGTCACACACATTTCTGAAGACTCCTTCATGTTCATGACTGTCATATCATGTTTATGTCAGTGTAATGTCCGTCTCATGTACACCCCTTCAAATGTTACCAAAGAAGTTAATAGATGGGACAATTTGACAGGATATTCAAGAATATTTCACCAAAGGCACGATTTTCTTTTCCTGACCAATCCAGGATGCTGAAGATCCATGAGGAGCAGTTCAGACGATCAAAGAGATTTAGAATTAGAATAGACATTCTAATTCATACACTGTCATACGAATGTGTCACGGTGCGAGGCGCATCGTGACACACAGAAACAAGAGAGTGAAACATTTTACTCTTTACTTCACAGGCAGCCAGCGGTTCATCGACATCAAGATAAAGAAAGATTTACAACATTCTAGTCTGGAAGTGATTAATCTGGTGACAACTTTCTTCATGTTGTCAATAGATAAGATTGATCTGAGCTTAGAAATATTTCTCAGCAGCAGGAAATGGCTCTTCACCCTATAAGCTCATCAATGGTTATCAGGGTTTTGCAGACTTATCAAAGATTACAGGTAAGCTATGTGCCTGGGCCTTAAGATCAAATGACAATGAGCAAACGGTGTGCAAGAGTTGCCGGTTTATTTGAAGAACCAAAACAAATGAATCCCAGTCTGTATTTGAAGACAGTTTCTAGTCATCCAGCATGTTATCTACTAAATAAAATTGACACCAAGTAGAACACATTGACACTCATAAGCATGTGAATCTGACAGTGGACTTACATGTCCTGACTTTACCCAAAGGAAACATTCAGGCCCCAACATTAATCCCTGTGGAACTCCACAACTAACAGAAACTACCAACGAAATAAGAAATGAATCAGAGAAAACCCTGTGAACCTTCAACCAGACCCTGGAGGAGTATGGTCAACCTGGACATGCATCATGTCAAGAAAGAAAAATGTCTGTTATGCCTGTACATGTACTCGCTATTACACTTAACACTCTTGTTTAAACGAAATACTAATTTTAAACTGCACCATATGTTGCTGGTTTTTCTGTTATTTTTGTGACATGCAGAGAACTAGAGAAACGTTCACGGGGGGTCGACGCATAGGGTTGAAAAGCAAACAGACAGAGAAAGCAGCTCAGCATTCAGCGCTCGCTGTCAATTCCATTAGAGGGAGATCGACCAAATTCACTTTCCCTGCAGTGCAGCAATGAAGGTTGCAGTGACCGACATGCTCTCACAACTTTCTTCCACCCCCAAAAGCTCCCACAGGCTGTATCCTAATGCTAGCACACAAACACGCCTCCAACAACACCCCACACACACACACACACACACACACACACACACACACACACACACACACACACACGCACACACACACACACACGCACATACACCACTAATACTCCTCCATTTGGGGTCTGTTGAATCCGACCTCCTCCCTCTTCCACCTGCTCTTACTGTGAAATGGAGCCTCTCTCAGTCACACGGCGCTCTTTTATTTTTGATTTCAGTCGTCTTTTTGCTCCCACGTCCTCTCTCTGGCTGGGAGCTTATCTGGGAGGCTCAGCTGCTGCTGGACCGTCCACAGAGAAGCCCGAGCCCCAGCAAGCACTCAAAAAAGCTCCTTTTTGCTGTTGGTTTATTTGTGTTGTGAGTATTTAAGGTACTTCAACTGTTTGGCATAGAAGAAAAATAAGGAAAATTGCCCCCACTCTTCAGCTCATCTGGTAGAAGGAAATTTTAATTTGTGTCCTTAATACAGAGGGGAATCTTCATGGCCACCTAGTTGAGTATTGCTTTAATATTTTGCTGTAAGGGACTTCACAGAAAAGTAATTTTTTTTATTAGATCTTAATTTTAGGTTGAACAGTGTGATATTTTGCAGAACTGTCTGTGAGTTAATTGGTTAAATTGTCCTCAGGTAAGAGTGTGTGCATACATGATTGTGTGTTTTGTGTAGAGCTGCATGATATTAAAGAATATTGCAGTGACAATATTATAACTGATTGACTAATTACTTGACTAACACAAAATGATTTGTAACGCTATGAAATGAAAACTCAGACCTTCAAATAATAAAATGTAGAGTCCACCAAGGTTCGTTGATAGGACTTCTTTTACCCGGTCCAGGGCGGACCAGTGACTGCTGCAGACACACACACACACACACACACACACACGCATACACACACACACACACACCAGCTGTTTGTTTCTGGCTTACAGATAAATGAGGTGGATTTCCTGCTGGAGGGTTGGCTTGAAACCCCGTAAACTAAGTGGGCTGGAGATCACCAACCCCAACACAGATGGATCACTTGAAGGTCCAATAAAACACAAACAAGTGGCAAAACATTGGCTTACTAAAATAAGCCTTTTCTGTTTGGACCACCTGCCTATTTGCCTTTTGGGGGATTAATGCATGGTTCAGCAGCAGTTATTTTTAAATATGTGAACAATGGGCTGCATCTGAACACCTGAGTGAAGCTGGACATGAGCCACACTGAGCAGAGCTGTGAAAAATGGACGAAGAATTGAGGTGAACCTCTGGCCGACTCTTCATGCAGAGAGATGTAGCTTTATAAAGCGAAGAGACAGAAGGAAGTTAGAGACACTGAACAGGAAGTCTGCTTAATTGGTATTCAGGTAGTTCAGTAGTTGGAAGCAAAATGTCAAGGAACATTTATACATTATTATTGCTCACTGATTTTTGCAGACTTATGTAATCAAGATCTGCACTGTAAATATTGTGATCTGTAGTTTTAAAGATGTTACCAGGCGAGGATAATTTTTTATGATTTTTGGCCGTCATGAAAAAACATCTCTTTACTGATAGTTATTTTCCCAGTTTATGTCACGTATTAGTGTGGCAAAGACTACGATCACACAGCAGGTCTTGATACTCACTTTCTATTTTTTGCTAACATTTGATTTAATTTTTTTTTTCTGCACGCTCATTCATGTTACTAAATGCAGCTGTAGTCAGACTTGTGTGTATGAACAGTGGGCAAAACAGCAACAAACTTTTCATGGAAGCAGTTGTTTCTTCACCAATGGGAGCTGGCAGTATCGTCACAATGTGATACGCTTCACCGTCACAGACTTCTCTCATACGTTCTGAATTTTTAACCATTGTTGATGTCCGGATTTACTGTGTCTGGCTTCTGAGGCAGAATTATGACTCATGTCAATGACATAAAAGTCAGAAAAGTGCAACATGACTTCGACCTCAAACGCCCAGTGTTTTCACACCTGATAGTCCAGTGGTTCGCTTGGGGACTAAAGTGGCAACATTTTCTACATCTCCAGCTGCTGTGGTTCTCTTTCACACTGTGTCAAACAAACCAGACCCTTTGAAAAACCTGTTCCCCTCCTTGCCTGTGGGGGCGCTGCACCAAGAACCACTGACCAAGAAAACCTCTGAGGAAGATGCTGAGCAACTTCCTTCTTCACAAAATAAAAACAAAGATGGAGTGGCATCAGATTTTAGCGGTTTTAGGATTCCTCTTTTGTTTTTTAGTAAACCATTATGAGACATTTCTTCTGCTAGTGTTGCACATGTTTGCTTTGGTTGTATTTATTAAAAATGTGTTACGCATTGACTAGTGTAATATTCACATTTTTAATGTAGTTTTGTATTGGCTGCGAGTGGAAAATCCTCATAATTCACAGAAGTAAAGACTTGAAAACATCAGTCTGTGTGAAATTAATGCATAATGTGTTTCATTTAGTGATTTTATTGCTGAAACAAATGATCTTTTCAACAACGTTCTAATTTCATGAATATTTATATGGACAAACAAAAGTTGTCACGAGAAAGTTAAAAAGTTCAGCTTTCTCCCCTTGGATCTGCTGACCAGAACGCTTCTCTCTATACGAATCCTGAATCAATGTTATCGATGATCTACTGAAAGCCTGAGGAAGGGCTGTGGTGGAGGGGGGTTATATCAATACTGCTTTCCCAAGCAATCAGTGTGTCATCTGGACTAAAACTGTCCTGAAGGATGTGTGCAGGTATTTATAGTCATAGGTTTGCAGAACATTTATGAGTAAAAAATAGTTTTGATTAGTCTGGAAAAAAGAAAAACAAGCAAAGACAAGTCTGCAGTTTTTTCAATAAAAGTAAAAACCTTATTGGAAAATTAATGGATGGATAAAACCCTTATTAGAGCAAATAAACCACATTTTTTTAAAAAATGGAAAAAAAAAACTCAATCACAAAAAAGTAAAGGCTGAGTGTTTGTGCACATGTAGATTAATGATGAGTATAAACATGTTTCAGTGTGATGTCACAAGACCCCGCCCCCATCTTTAAAAGCAGGGGATCTGTGCTATTTATTGTCAACACTATGACAATAAGATAACAAGGTCCAAGGGTATCATATTCAACAGGTCATTGAAAAGGTTTAATAACAAAAAAACAAAGTAGCTTAGTTATGCTAGCTTGACTTTGACAACCTTACATGTAGATGTGCTGTGGAATTCTGTGTTGTTCTGTTCAGCTAAAAAGAAAAAGGCAACCCTCACACCTGACAGATCATCAGTAGAGCAGGTGTTTAAATGAGGTAATCTAACATCGCTCAGACAATCACGTTTTGATAAAAAGTGGTTAGTCGGTTGCTGTGGCAACGGATCTCTTTGTAGCGCAGCCGACAGAGCAAGAACAAAGAAGAATGTGAGTGACTTTGAGTTATTCTTTAATGGGGGTTTTTTGAGTTGTGTTTTTTAACAGGATTGTTCTGCTGCAGCAGCTCAGATGGCATGTAAAACAATCCTCCTTTTGGCCCTCCACTGTTGTCCGCATTTTCAAAAACAACATGCAACGTGTCTGTATGAATGAAAAAAGAAAAAGCTTGGTTAAATTATGTGCTTAACTTTAAAATACATAATCTTAAACTATGTAGTGGGATGATGAGAGTTTTTATTTTTTTTTACCGCCGCATTACGTATTTCTATGCCACTGGAAAAAGATAGAAAGTGTCCCTCTCTCACTTGAAGATTCTTCTATAAGCCTGTCACAAACAAGAGTTTACTTTGATCACACTTTAAAGTATTTATACACATCACTCACCAATAAGACTGAGAAACTGGAACTTAATGAGTCCTCTCAGATGGAGGTTGCCGTGATAATATCACAGAGGTGGCTGAGCCCATCTGTCCCGGTCAGCTGAGCTGGCAGTATGAACAGGAGAATCTACAAACACTGCTGAACGAATGTGGTTTTAAATTACACTTACTGCTCCATGCTGCGCCAAGTGTCCAAGCAGCAGTTAGGCACAGTACTTAACACTGAGAAGTTGTGACTTCTGTCTTCTATTTGTTCTAATCGACATGGTGAAACAAACTACTGGAAAGACACAAGTGTAGCTAACATCACCAGAACACACGTAACAGGTCCAGAAGCAGACCCGGCTGCTGACGTTGACCTGTGAACCCTGTCCACCAGAAAGTACAGACAGTTTATGTTTCATGATGTAGGGTAAGCTCCCCAGTTTGCTTTCAGCTACTTTTTGACTTTGGATCAGTGAGCCAAAAAGGTTCATGTGTCACACACCAGGTCCAGATTCTGCTCTCAGTCAGTGACTGGGTTACGCTTAAGGTAAATGGGAGTTTTCATATCCTTTAGAGTGTTTTCCCACAGACGCTGTGTCATGTTGAGGTGGTTGATTTGTATTTTTATGTCTTGATTTTGTTTGTGTGGTCTGAGATTTGAGTGAAATTGGTCCCCCCATCTTCTTTAAATCAGACAAAATTGGTGTGAATCAACTCGACTACGTTTATGCAGCAATAATTTTTGTTTGTGCTGCAAACAACAATTTTGATTTAGGTCATTTTAATTTAGTAAAAGTGCAGGGGTTGGTTGACTTTTAAAGCACAAAACAATTTTTGTTGCTGCACAAACCAGCACAAATGTAGTCGAATTGACTGACACCAATTTTGTCTGATTTGTACAAGGTGAGGCGGCTGGTTGACCTTTCATGACCTCTCGAAACATTTCTTAAAATCTTTAAAATTAAACGAACATTTTTGCTGCACAAATGAGGCACAAACATTTGACACCAATTTTGTCTAATTTAAAGAATGTGGGTGGGGGGCAACTTCACTCAGGTTATTCTGAAGTATTTCATCAGATCTTTCTTTGTAATCTTATTGTAATTAGAGACTAATGGGGATCCTTATATGTGCTGAACTAAGAAAGGTGGAGAAATCTACCCAGCAATGGGAACTGCATGCTTTGATTTTTAAAGGTTTTTCCACTTGAACCACTGATCAGACACCTGCAGTCTCCGGCCCTAAGGAAACGCCCCGTTGCCCCTGAATCTGTCTGATGAGGCGTAACACCATTGGTTGCTTGCTGCACAATTGTCCCACCCATTCTGTCTGGCTGCAGAGTCCGGTTAGGCTGATATTAGATGGGAAGAGCTTTAATGGGATCTGAGAACGTAAACCTTCTCTAGAGCCCCAAGCTACATTCAGTGGAGCTCACCCTCTGAACTAACAGCCAGGCTTGGTCATTCATTTTCACCTTCTTCAAAAAAATAAACCTTAATAAGATGGAATAATCAGTGGGAGTGTTTGTCTTGCATTGGTTAGCATAAAGAATAGATCTTCAACTGACCAAGAAATGATTTTAGGAGGCTCAGTACACATTTCTAGCCCACTGCCCTTTGTTCAGAGTCTCATTAGCTTACACTCTATCATGGACCAACACCATGCTGGGTAAATACTGGAGGTTCACCTTGCAGAAGAAGAATGACCACATAATGGAACGGCTTAGAGCAAGACATACAAGGTCATGTGCTGAAACTGTCCAGTCCTGCACAAAACAATTGGGATGACATTTCAGACCAAGCTGTTCAGACACACACCAAACTGAAGCAAATAATGAAGCAGCAGCCACATGATACAACAAGAAATCAGAAAATCAAAAGGAAATACAAGCATCCCTGTATTAAAAATAATAAAACAATAAGTCAAGGTAAAAAAAAAAAGTTATAGTGGCTTGCAAAAGTATTCACACCCCTTGAACTTTTGACCACAAACATAAATTCAGTCATATTCAGTCTTTTGCAAGATGGCGCCTGTGTGTGTTCAGGCTGCCGCTCGCCTGTTACAATGCTGCTTTTTTGCCATTTTTCTGCTTGTGTTTGCTGTCATATCAACTCTGATGGACAGCGTTTGCGTGAGTGCAATAAGGACTTATAATCGTGACTTTCTTTTCGAAATCAAAGAGTCAATGGAAAGCCCCTTTCACGACTGGGACAGCTACAAACAAACTTTTCCACCTCCGTTTGTGTGTCCCCCAACCTCCCGTGAGTACCTGGCGTTGTGGCGACGTCCAGGAAATCCGAAAAGGAGGAGAAGAGGCTGCCGAGCGGGTGTCCAAGTTCGGATCAGGCGTGGCGTGCGGCGTACGGTTCATGCAAATCGGAGCTACAGGTGGCTGCGTCAGGTGCCGCTCGTACACGGCCTTACAGCTGGGGGTGCTGCCCCATCTACGCATCTCGCCACTCTTCCGGGTTGTGGAGTTAGGCGTGGACATCGTTGGACCCGCGATGGACGAGGCGCCTGGGCCCCAGGTCCATTTCAACGTTTCGTGCTTACATCAGGAGAGCAGTATCGGTCATGCCAGTACCGCTGTTTGTCACGTGACCGTGGGAGATGTCTTCGCCCTATCCCGCTGTGCCCAGCCGACTGGACTCCTGATCTGACTTCTTTGTCATCGCAAAATCGGATTGGATTATTGAATGCACGTTCAATTTCAAATAAATCGTTCTCCATTAATGAACTCATTGTTAGGAAAAACTTGGACTTCCTTTTCCTCACAGAGACGTGGCAGAGGGAAAATGAATTTGTCCATTTAAATGAGCTTTGTCCTGCTGGTTGCTTGGCAGTAGGTAAGCCTCGCTCCGGCCGCCATGGAGGAGGACTGGCTGCTGTGCACCGTGACTGGTCCACATGCAGACTATCAGAAACAAGCCACATCACCTCTTTTGAAACCCTCATGATGGAAGTTGGTTCCTCAGATACATTTTATACTATTTTGATATATCGCCCTCCTGGCCCTGCTGGGACTTTTCTTCAGGATTTCGCTGACTTTTTATCTTCTATAATTAGATTGGGAAAGGTCTTGATTGTGGGTGATTTTAATTTGCAGATTGATGATGTTACTTCTATCCCAGCAAGAGATCTTATATCACTGACAGAGGCGCTTAACTTTACACAGTATGTGTCAGGTCCCACACACAACAAGGGTCACACGTTAGACCTGGTTTTTGCACTGGGCTTGCAAATTACCAATGTGTGTGTGGAGGATGTGCTTCTCAGTGACCATTACTGTGTTTTCTTTGACTTGATAGTGCCATCTGAACCTCGGCCTGTATTGACTAAGGCAAAGAGGAGAATCATCACAGAGGCGACAGCCATGCATTTCTGTGATAAGTTTGATCCTTCTCTTCTTAATAATCTCACTGAAACTGATTGTTTTGTGAATTGTTTTAATAGCCAATGTGCTGATATCTTGGATCAAGTAGCGCCAGTTAAGGCTAGGAAGGCACCACAGGAAAGTTTCTGTCCTTGGATAAATGATGAAATTATGTCTCTGAGGAGAATATGCCGCCAGACTGAACGTTTATGGAAGTCTACTAAATTGGAGGTCCATAGGCTGCATTTAAAGGACTTAATATTGTTCATAAATAAGAGGATTGAGGAGGCCAGGGCAAGTTATTTTAAATGTCTGATTGCCTCAAATAAAAGAAATCCTAAAGTGCTCTTCGACACTATCAGCTCTCTTGTGTCACCTGTTGCTGTAAATCCTCATAACTCTACAATTAGTTGTGATGAGTTCCTGGATTTCTTTATTGATAAGGTCAAAGTAATAAAGGACAGCTAGCCTCCTTGCCATGGTTCCCAGCATTTGGAACCTCCCACTCAGAGCTGGGCCTCATTTGAGCCTGTTACTGTGGAAGACATCTCAACCATCATGAAAAAAATGAAACCATCCTCTGGTACTTTAGATGTTCTTCCTTTTAAACTGTTTGTGAGGGTTTTTGACTCCATTGGGCCCTATATTGCTAAAATGTTTAACATGTCTTTGCTTAGTGGTGTGTTTCCTTGTCTTTTCAAACATGCCATTGTGGAGCCACAGTTAAAGAAAACGGGACTGGACTCTTCCGAACTCAAGAATTTCCGGCCAATTTCCAAGACTCCTTTCTTGGCCAAAGTCCTGGAAAAGGTGGTCTGCACCCAACTTAGATCATTTTTGTAGGTAAATGACATTTATGACACTTTTCAATCTGGGTATCGTGAGTTTCACTCCACTGAAACAGCCCTGTTGAAGGTGTTTAGTGATATTATGATGGCAGCTGACACCGGTAAATGTTCTGTGCTGGTTTTGTTGGATCTGTCATCGGCGTTTGATACAGTGGACCATGGCATCCTGATAAACAGGCTCCAACATTTGGTTGGAATGTCGGGTTGCGTTTTGAAATGGTTCACCTCTTACCTGGTTGGCAGAACTTTTAGTGTGTCAGTGGGAAATGCAGTGTCTGATTCTGCAGAGCTTTTGTGGGGTGTGCCGCAGGGATCGGTCTTGGGACCTGTTCTGTTCCTGCTGTACCTACTTCCTCTCAGCAGGGTCATCCAGAAGTTCAGTGATGTGTCCTATCATCTGTACGCCGATGATCTGCAACTGTACTGCTCTTTCAAGCCAAGTGAGCCACATAAACTTTGCACTCTCACTAGTTGCTTGGCCGAAGTGACAAAATGGCTCACTGAAAACAGCCTATTATTGAACTCCAGCAAGACCGAGACCTTGATTGTTGCTCCTGACAGTGCTGTGCCTGGAATTAAGCAGCACCTCGGAAACTTGAGCTGCACAGTTAAAAGCAACCTGCGCAACCTGGGTGTTTTCATGGATGGAGCGATGTCTATGGAGCGGCACGTAAATCAGCTTGTTAGGAACTGCTTTTTTCAAATTCGGAACATTTCTAAACTTCGTAAGATGGTGACTTATGGTGAGCTTGAGATGATTGTTCATGCTTTTGTCTCATCGAGATTGGATTATTGTAACAGTCTGTTCACATGTCTTAACAAGAGGGAGTTTGCGCGTCTGCAGGTAGTACAAAACTCAGCTGCACGCCTGCTCACTTGCACTCACAGGAGGGAACATATTACACCCATCCTCAAAAGTTTGCACTGGCTGCCTGTATCTTACAGGATGCACTACAAAATCCTGGTACTGACTTTTAGAGCTCTTCATGGACAAGCGCCAGACTATATTAAGAACCTCATCCAGCCTTATGTTTCGACTAGGAGCCTCAGGTCGTCCAATCTGAACTTGCTGATGAACTTGCTGATGGTTCCTCGGACCTTTTTTAAAACTCGAGGAGACAGATCTTTTAAAGCTGTGGCGCCTCGCCTCTGGAATGAGCTACCTTGTACCATTCGATCTCTGGATTGTATAGACACTTTTAGGAAACAACTTAAGACCCACTTTTTTAAACTTGCTTTTTAGCGTAATACTGTGTTTTATTGTTTTGTATGTTGCTTTTAATTTCTTTATTTTTTACATTTTGTGCAGCACTTTGTGACCCTGGTCTGTGAAAAGCGCTATAGAAATAAAGTTTACTTACTTACTTACTTACTTAAATACATTTCAATGGAAATTAATGTGAACGACCAAAGTGGTACAAAATTATTTTACAAACAAAAGCTGAAGAGTGCGGTGTGCAAAAGTACTCCGCCCCCTCGAGTCAGTACTTTGTGATTACAGCTGCTAGTCTGTAGGGTTTGTTTTTACCAGCTTTGCTAATGTAGTGACACATTTTTCCCCCATTTGTCTTTTCCAAACAGCTGAACTTCAGTCAGATTAGATGCAGAGCGTTTGGACTGGGTTTAAGTCTAGACTTTGACTGGACCATTCTAACACACGTGTTAGAATGGTCCATGTGTTAGAATGCTAAAATGTTTTTAAATGTATAGATGTTTATTTACTCAATTCTACTTTGAGCTGTCTCCTTTTTAGTTTATACAGAATATGATTAATAATCTGTGAGTTATATTTAGTGCTTAACTAACAAAACTTAAAAAAAAAAGAATACAAATGTTTATACCCTATCAGAAGGTAAAACATACTTTCAACCATTTTGTTCTGCAATTTAAACTTGAGAGTTAAGCAACTGAATACTGATAAATCATCTGTAGTTTCTTAAGTCCTGTATTGTGATGTGGAATGGTGTCACTACCACTCCAATATAGCATTACTCTGGGTCTTTAAAGCAATCAGTGAACATTAACATTAGTTTGAATATTATTCACAAAAATACTTTATGTACAATGAACCACTCTGGAACATGTTTTTTATTATTATTTTTGATTAAGTTGTGTAATTCCTCCCATCACAACATAAATCTTCAGATAGGATGAATGTCAAAGTAAGATCAAGTTTCACAAAAGTCTATTGTATGTAATCATGCATATTCTTCTTTTATATCATCAATTCAACCAAAACTAAGTTTTTCAGTGCTCCTAACACACATGCAATGTATGTTTTAATGGATAAGATAGATTGTTTTAATATTCTTTCTCCAAACATACTTCTTTATGGTGAACAGAAGGTAAAAAGGGTTAGCTACAAAATAAATAAGAGTCAAAAGGCGGTGCTCAACATTTGATTTGCATTTGCATGGCTCTCAGCAACTTCATTTAAATATGAAAACCTCTGCTAGGCACAAGAAGAGGGGGGTGATAGGAGAACACAGACACACAGCATTTTTGACCATTTTTGGCAGTGTTCGACTCTGACAAAAACCTCTTGCCGAAAGCCCTCAATCTCCATGCGCACGGCAGAAAAAGGTGTCAATAGCTGCCGAAAATCCCATTTTTCGTCCTGTGACATTCCATGGTATCCCGGGCTTTATGTTTAGGGCGGTTTTGTCCTGCTGGAAGCTGAAGCTGAAGCTCCGCTCTGGTATCAATTACATCAGGTTTTCTTCCAACATTGCTCTGTATTCGGCTCCATCCATCTTCACACCAAGTCTGACCATTTTCCTGTCTGCTGAAGAGAAGCGCCCCCACGGCATGATCGTGCCACCACAGTATTTGATAATGGGATGGTGAGTTCAGATTGTTGTACAGCTTTTTGCATCTTATTTAAGATGTTTAATTTTCTGACCAAAGCTCCTTCTTCCACATGCTTGCTGTGGAAGTCCAACATGGAAATGGGGCCGCTTAAGTTTTCCTTTTAACCTTTCTTCTTACAAGTGCTAAAATCTGACAGCACTTAATTTAATTTACATTTTGTGAAGAAGGAAGTTGCACTCAGTGTGTGCTTTAGAGGTTTTGCATCGATTCCTTCAGTAGTTCTTGGTGCAGCACCCCCACAGGAGAAAGGGGGAAGAGGTTTTTCAATTAGTTTGGATTGTTTGACACAGTGCAGTGTGAAAGCGACCAGCAGCAGCTGGACATGGAACAAATGTTGCAACTTTGGTCTCCAATCCAACCGAGTCAACAGGAATATCAAGTGTGAAAACAGTTTTAATCTGATTGCTGCATTGGAAACGGTAGTGCATCAGATTATACATTACTCGGAGTAGCGAGTTACTAAATAACTCATTCATAACATCGCTGGCAACAGATCCCTCAGAACCCACAGACGTGTGTGGAGAGCAACGAATCATAAAAACATATAAAGCAAACCTGATTTGCTGACCTATGAGACATACACTACTCTTCGGGCTTTGTGGTGCCGAGAAATTTACTTGCCTTGTGTGTTGGAGTGGCAACAGAGAGGGCCACTCCAACAGAAAGTTCAAAACACATTTATTTGCTCTCTTCATGTCAGATAAGGTAGAAAGCACAAGGTGCAGTTGTGTTTCTGCATCTCTAGTTGGTAGTTTGTCTCGGCACCTTTTCACGTCTATCTGCAAAGGAAAAAAGCCCGTTGACGTACACAACGGTCCAACAGCGTTTAAGTTTGCGGGTGTGAAAAGCTCCTTATGCAGCCATAATGGGGTAATTGCTTTGATGAAAGAAGACAAGTCAGTAACAGTCTTCTGATTCCTACGGCTCCTCATTGAGGCATTTTATCCCACAAACCTCTCACGTGGCGACTGTTAGAAATGTTGAAACTCAAAAAAAGCAAATCCATTAGAGGGTTATTGAAGAAAACACAGCAGTTATGCATCGTCTTATTTCTGCATGTTTACATCTGAATGATTAATCTGAATATTAATACATAATCACAGCGAGTTCTACTTCAATACTCATTCACGGCAAGATAAAAATCCCTTTTAGCCTAACGGTGGGATGATGAATGCAAATTGAGCACATCCAACTTCTCATCTATAACATCGTGTCTGGTTCCAGGCCTGGGAAGCTCACCTCCTCATCCCTTTCATTAGCGGGCTTTTAGAGTGAGAGCGGCACGGCGAACAGCCCCGCCACCACAGGCACTCGCTGATTTAAATGCAAAGCCAAACAACGTGGAATGCACTCCGCTTCTTGCCTGAGATAATTACGCCAGCGCAAGATCTCCTTTCTGTGAACGATTTCCTCATTTTCAGTTTCGTAGCTGTTCCTTCATAGTTGTACGCTCCGCTAAAAAGGCAATGATGCTGCACTTTGGGAGCACATAAAAAGGCATAAAGCATTCCCTACTCTTGTCTTCATGCCGTCACTTAAGCAACTATTTATTTTTTTTATTTTTTATTGTTTTACATTTTTCAAAGCATGAAAAACGTGTCATATCACTTGATAGCTGAAGAACGACCATCAACTTTTAATTAAAGAGATGGTGGAGGCTGTGATGTATATTTTAGACCTAATTAGCATGCCTGACTCAGGGGAGAGAAGTGATTAGTTGAGTAAAGCCTCCCTGTGGATGTTGCAGACAAAACACACTTAGAAATAAGTGTGTGTTCAGACACACACCCTGAACACTGACAGCCTTTGCGCTGAGACTGTGAGCCTTGCAGCAGTTAAAGTGATTATTCATTGTAGTGTGATATTTACATTTTACAACATGCACCTTCAAGCCTTGCTGTGTTTTCAAGCTAAATATTGTTTTTAAGAACATTGACATACAGCATAAGCACTATTCAGGAGAACATAAGAAAAGCAGTGAGTGCTACTCTGGCGGCTTTGGTTCTCGTCGCTAAAGTCGTTCTCAACAAACAGAATAAAGAGGAGGTCATGAATTGTAAATAAACTGGGGCTCTTAATGCGCTAACACATGTGATACATCTGAAATGTTTAACGCGTTAATATTACATAATCCAGATGAATTGCATGACCTGTTTTGACCCACCCTTTCTCCCACGGAGAGTTACCTAGCTAGAAGTAGCGTGACACATGCTGCATTTTTGATGCTACGGTCAAAAATGTAGCATCGCAAACATGAGTGAAAAGATGAGCGAGGAGAGTCAGTCTGGTGAACTCAGTGTAAATTTCACTTTAAAAACCACTGCAGTCAGAGCCGACGGCCTTTGAGTCCTCAGTTCCTATTCCACATGTCTTTACCGCCATCTCTGCCACTTTTACATTAATGTCACAGAAAGACCACAATGGACATTTGGATAAAACCAGTGTGGTGTGTAGTCTGCTTAGCAATGCTGAACTATCCTTCCACCAAAGTACAACCAGTGTACAGTTAACATTTCTAATGAAAATAACTTCTTTTAAATGCTCCTGAATTTGAAAACATAGAAAACTGAGATGTTTGGTTTGAGACAGTAAAACATTTTCTTAAAAAATTTTACATTTCAAGCTTGCAATGTTAAGCATAGTGATTAATCATCATTCATCATCATTAATCACTGCACTAGAGTGTGATTAATCTGATAAAAATGTTTAATCAAGTGACAGCTCTAATATATTTAGACTTTGTGTTGCACTTTTCTAGTCAGTGTTCACTCTAAGCACTCGCAGGTAAAAATTTACATAGATTGTGTCCAGCTTGTGTGGGTAATATCTGTCATTAACAATGAATTGTTTGATAACTAGGACGTATCGTATGTGTGTTTGAATTAAAATTGTTGATGGCAGTTAACAACCGTCATTAACAGTGGACCAACAGTTAACAACAGAACACCTCAGTGGTGGACTCAGTGGTGGAGGAAGTACTCAAAAAATGTACTTACGTAAAAGTACAAATACACAGACAAAAATGTACTCAAGTAAAAGTAAAACTACCACATTAACATTTGTACTTAAGTAAAAGTAAAAAAGTACTGGCTTTTAAAAATACTTAAGTATTAAAAGTAAAAGTACTTGCTGAATGCATTACCTAATCCCTAATACAATATCATTAAGTGAACCGATCGTATTTAATTTTAATACATCAGAAATGTGCCATTTTAATGAACAATGCCACAAGTAAAGCATGTTTTTATTATGTTTACTCTCTGTAACATAGTTTAGACTTAGATATGTGATTCTCTGCTCATAATTTCAGGGATGGAAACATCTTGTCTCCTGTTCTAACATAGCATGAACTTCACTTTTTTGCCACTAGTGGCATTTATTTTTAAAGAAATCCAACAGAAAGGGGATGGAAAGAAGGTGGGTGGGGGAGACATGCAACCGAGGAGCCACGGAGCAGAGTTGTAGTCAAGACCACCGAACCTGAGACCAAGTCAAGACCAGCACCAATACAAGTTGAATTTGGAACGGGCTTTCAAAACCTGCAGAGGTTTCTTCTGGGTAGCAGAAAGATCTTTGTAAAGTCTGAAGGGATTTTGCTTAAGACTTAAGCAAGAGAACAGCTGAGGATTGTGGATTCCTCAAAGTAAAACCTGACGGAGGCCATGATGTAACACAGAGTTTTTAGGATTGCCAGCGTTGTGAATTTGCTGAGTTTTATTGGACAGCATGCACAGAGGTGACCGCATTTATCAACGACTCTGTTAAAGATGTGTAAAAAGCCTTAAGCCTTAATAAATTCATCATTCAGTGCACTATTATAATCTCAAACTCAAATTGGCCCCCTGCTGTTCAGCTCCAGCTTGTTCAGAGTCCAGGGTCCATTATTCTGCTCCCACAAAGGTTTAGGCGTGGGAAGTGAGCTGCCCATGGAAGGGGGTTGATTTAAAGTCTATAGAATTGTTCCTGTAATGGATGTATATGCCTTATGTTTGGGTGAAAACCAATTTTCAGCTTTGGAGGCCTCCAGGCTTTTTATTTCAGGTGTTGTCGTATTTTGCAGTTCTCGATGGCGGTCAGTCCAGCAGGATTCTCAGGGACTTCAGAAGAGAAATAGACCAACAAACACATCAGATACTTTTCCACGTATTCATATAACCCTTTACTTCCCAGTAAAAGCTTCATGTTTGATATAGAAAACATCAATCTTGACGACCTTAAACTGCTGCTTTTTGCTATAGTTTCAACAATGGAGTGAAAGTCTTTTTGTTTTTTTTCCACTTCCCACTCTGTGCTTTTCCAACTTTGCAAGTAAGGAAGAAAAATACGAGTTGTCTTTCAGTCTAGTTGCCAGTGGCTATAAGAAATGTGTCCATGTGTCAGGTAATACTTGTACCACTGAGAAAAAAATAGTCGTGTGTGGTTTTGTTTCTCCACTGGACAAATGCATTTAAATGAAAGGTTACATTTTTCTTTTTTCTTTTTAAATGAGAAGTTATGCTGCTGCAGTACCATACAATTATCTTGGGTGTCTTTATGTGGCAGATGCTGAGCAGTATTTTTATGTTTCTGTATTGACTCTATCTGCGTCACATCACGCTCTTCAGAAAGCGGTCCGCTCCACCACGATGGACGTCAAAACAACAAAAACACATTAACCCTTGTAATGCCAGTCAAAACACGGAGTTAGTCGCCTGATATCGCTTAAGTAAGATTAGTAAGATACAATCAAATATTGCATTATGGGGAAGGACGATGTCTAACCATTATTAAGTATAGAGAGAATTCCCCACCATGTAGCCTAGCATGTACGAAAAAAATTGGTTAGCATCTAGACTTTCGTACGCATTTAAGTCTTCTCTGTTGTCAGGGGAAACACTGTTTATGACATAGCGGAATAAATTATGTGGAGTGAATTCAGGCAAAGTCGGCGATTTGATCAAATCAACAAACATTTCAGGAGGGAGAAGGTTTGGGTCGGTTTCTAAGCTAGCTATTTCAAACTTTTGTATACGCTGCTGTTTGTGAGCCCCAGCTAGGTGTGCTAATTCCACAGGCTAGTTAGCTAAACTTGAACAAGTAAAGACATGGATATACTGGCAAAACAAGTTGGGGAAACTATCTAAAGCTGTTTCCATTATAAATGTGTACAAAAGTTTGTCAGTAATTTGCTAATGTAAAAAAAAAAAAAAAAATCATTTGTCATGTTTCCATGAAATATAAAGCACAATTGTAAACACACTTGAATAAGTTTGTTCATGCAATAAGTCATTAAATAACATGCTGCTCCATCATCCTGCTACCACTTCCTGTTGTCTTCTTCATCTGTTCTGTCAGTAGTAACATGTTGATCAGGCAACTCATGTGATGCAAGAATAATGTTTCCGTTGCAGTTTTGCAAAATACACAAATTCCAACATGGAAGATAAAAAAACGCCTCATATTAGCACGATACCATTTTAGTGAAAAAGTTTTAGTTTTTCTGAATATTGAATGTTTCTATTCAGCAAATTTTGTTATGTAATTCCAATTTGTGCAATTTTATGATTAATGAAAACGCAGCTACAGTCACACTCCATTCAAAAATCCCATCCCTCATTTCCAACATCCATTATGGTGCCTCACATGATTAAGTGACATAGTTACAAACGGTCAACATAATTTTTTGTAATAGTATAGTTATATCATAACTGCATGTTGGAGCAGGTGGCAGCACTGCTGCCCTGCAGAAAGAATGATTTGATTTGGTGGATCAGGGTTTACCCGCCTCTCAAAGCTCAAACAGCTGCACGGTTCTTTTACAGAAAGAACATTTTTTACACACCCTGTCTGTAATCAAAGCAGTGCAGTGTTGCTCCTATATGTGCTGTTTCCATAATGTAAACCTATGTGACGATGCATAGAAAACTGTTTCCCAAAATAAATGGGTAAAATTAAGCAATGAGGGAAGCTTGTTTTTTTGTTTTTTTATCAGCCTTTGTGTTTAGAAAGGAAAAAAAAAATGCTTGTGTGGCTTTAGGACAAAAACGAGGACACAGTCACGCCGACTTCTAGCAACAGCACTGGAGACAGGCCCATGCAAATGGCTGCAATCAGAGACAAAGTGTGATAAATGCGCTGTCAATAGAGATAGTGCTGCACCGCATCACAGCCGCCATCGCAGCCAAGCGAGGCCCTCTCTCTCTCAGCCTACCATGTAAAGAGCGCTTTGTAATATTCTATATCATTTAAGTTTTGCCTGATGGCTTTTAATCTATTTCTTTCTCCCAGATTGTACTTTGTGTCTGTGCAGTCGCTCTGACTTGGCGTCAACTTGTATAACTGCCCACTGAGCACAAAAGCCCACAGCAGACTCCGTAATTATCCTTGAAATAGTCTGTCACCTGTTCTGAATAGGCTCTGATGGTAGACAATAACATACCTGCCGCTTGAGTGCTGCAATGTGCTATTAATTTTCATGCCAAATCGATCCCACTTAAGCCCGCATAATGTCCCATTCTCAGCGTCAGCCGGCGCGGTTCGGAGGGAAGGAGAAAGGCGCCTCGTTTGGAGTTCCTCCTTAATCCCGGCGCCGCTTTCTGCTGTTTCTTCATCATGCTGCCTGAAGGATCAGTGAATGTTCCACACCTGCTGAGGCTTTTTTCTCTTTGCAACATGTAGGCAAGATTTTTCACCCCACTGATGTGATTGTTAATTTTGACCGGCTTAACAAAATGAGTCAATGATTGCCGGCATTCTTTCGGGTTGCTACATAAAAAAAAGACCTTTCAGGGGGAAAAAACAGAACCAGGACCAGAAATGCACATATCCTCTTTTAAAAAGGACAGCTTTTTTATATTACTGTCTGACATTTTTGGTCTTTTCACACCTGACAGTCCAGTAGACTCGCTTCGATTTGGGACCAAATTCACAACACGTTCCATTTTCAGCTGCTGAGATTCTCTTTTGCACTGCAATGTGTCCAACAAGCCAAACCTTTGAGCAACCTGTTTGATCCTCGCCTGTGGCGGCGCCGCACCAAGAACCACTGCAGGAAACAACTTTAGGCTTGTTTCTCGATAAGACGGCCACCTTGACTTCATATTTTTGATCTAAATTAGTAGTTTAATCGTGACTTCCTTCAGCAGTTATTATAGTTATTCCGACTCCTACTAAAGCACAACAAAAACAATCTTAACATTGGAGCCATTTTCTTTTCGTTTCAGGTCACACAGCCAGCTCTGATCACAGCTTCCACTGACAGTCTGAGTAAAAAGAAACGTAAACTGTCTTTCAATTCCAGGTTTCTTAAATTGTTTTTTTCCAGGTTCTAAACATTTTAAACCCAATATTAAGCGTAGGAAAAGCAGCCCATCCTACGTGCCTTATATGAAGCCAAACAGGAATAGCGCCCCCTGCAGGATCAGCAGCTGCAGCCTGGTGGCCTTGATCAGATGATCAGCTCCATTAACAGCTGCGCCATGCAGGAGTGTGTTAACAGAACGACTGTGAAACACATCAGCTCTAACATTTGAGAAGCAACTGTTGAAGCGATTCCAAATCCGAAAACACAACATCTTCACACACTCAGCAGTTTGCATGTTGAAAGACAGAAAAGGCTGAAGCAGTCAGGGTTGTATAGATGGGCTGCCATGAGAAAGAAGTGGGAGCACAAGTTAGGTTTGTAAATTTAAATCTAATTGAACCAGAGGACTAGAAAGAAATATTAAGGAATTGTGGAAAAAAAAGTAAAGTAATCTCCAAGCCTTCTTTTTTTTCCTTTCAGAAATACAGTACTAGCTCAAGTCATATTTATACAATTAATTCAACTTGAGAGAAATTGATTTTTGAAAACAATAAATTCTCTTTAATGTTCTTTAAAAGCCTTAAACATAAAAAGTTCTTTAAATATTTTTAAAAGGGGGCTCTAATTTGATAAAATTTGGATTTTAATTTCACTATTATTCTGATCAGTGTCAAATTCTTTATTCAGTTTATCCTTTGTTATGATACCTGAAACGGGTGTCTGTAACTCACCCCATGGGCTCCCTGTAGCTCAGAGAATAGACTTTAAATGTTGGTTTATAACTCACTGAGCAGCTTAGCACCACAATACATTAAAGATCTGCTGTTGTTCAACCTTCCAGACCTCCAAGGTATTCTGGAGAAAAAGCTTTAATCTTCTATGTAGAACAAATCTGGAACAAACTTCTACAAAGACAAGACAGCTGAAACACCGAGTTCCTCTAAATGTAGGCCAAAGCTGTTTAGAGTTGATTTTGAACCATAATAAATGAAACACTGACCACCATATTTGATTTGATTTTGGTGATCAAAATGTAATATTTACTGGTTTTCTCAGTTGTCGAATGTGTGATGTCTTTTATGACTTTGCATTGTTTTTTGTAAAGCACTTTGACCTGCCTTGTTGCTGAAATGTGCTTCTTCAAATAGGCTGTTAGCACCAGTTGAATGTGAACAGTCCAGACTGAATGTGACTGTCATGAACATCAGCTACCAAAACAGATTTGAATTCTTTTATGATTTCCAGAGGATTTCAGAGCCGATGACTCTGCATAAGAAAGTTGAACCTGACATGACTTCCTTGTGGCTTCCTCGACCAGCTTTCCTTTCTTACTGCTGTGGCTCAACATGTTCTGATCTCAGTATTCTGATAAATGAAATGAATTCTGTGCAAACCACGTCAAACATCACTTCCTTTTCTAACTGACACAACACAATTTTACTATCCAAATTCAACAGAAAGGGGATTTATTACACATATATGCCATATCATTTTCATATATATTGCTGCTTTGCAGAGTGAAGTCCTGAGGGTCAGTTGGGGGGAGAGGAGAAGATTTCTTGACAAATTATTTAAATCAATCCATAGCCAACAGTGAGGAAACATTATCTCAGGATGAGGAGCGGACTGTGCTGTTAGAAGAGCAGCAATCAGAATCGGAGGAGGAGACTGTTATGACAGAACATGACCCGCCGCCCTTCAGGAGAGACGTTTCATTAGACAAATTGTTCCTTTTAGATTTAGATGCCACATGATGTGCACTCGTCCGCATTGTTTTCCACAAGTGGAGTTTTCACAAGATTAGTATCTAATGGCTTTTATGTCCCAATTGTCATGAAGTATTCAGCATCTCCAAATCAGTGCACCTCTATTAAAGGAGGTCAGTGCTGCTAAATGGATGTAGTCACCCTTCCCAGAACAGAATAAATTTCAGCAAAAAAAAAGAAAAAAAAAAACACTAAATGGGCCCCTGCCAACTGATGAAATGTTTTCAGTTGTTACAGATGGACTGGCTGGAGCGTCAGAGGATGAGAGCATCCACTGGATTCATGCTGGGCTTTTTCTGTCACACATTCTGGTTGACATTGACCAAAATCTGAACATTAGGAGGAGTTATGGTGGTTAGAAGAGTCATGAAGGAGAAAATGAAGATTTGACACAGGGAAGACCAGAGAACAGGTCCAGAAGACAACAAAGGAGGCAGAAACAATAAAAAACGCAAATCTGTGATTAGTGTCATGAAAACCATCCATCCATCTGTCTGGTACAGAACTTCACTGGTTCAAATCCTGCCTAAGAACAGAGACTACTTTCTGTCACTAGGGAACTTCTCATCATAGCATCACATGTGAGATACCCCAAGGTTCAATCCTAGGACTCCTCTAATTCAGTTGCTTCCATTAGCTCAAGTTATTACAGGAAATAAGATCAGCTACCATGAATATGCAGATGATACACAGCTTTACATTATGATGTCAACAGGTTACTCAGAACCCAATCACTGAACAGATGCTTAGTCAAATCATGTGTGGAGACTTTTCATCTTTATCCAAAAATAAAAACTGAATTTATTATCTTTAGACTTAAAGAGGAACGATCTTTAAGTCGTTCCTTATACATACATGAGAATATATAACTCATGCTGTTGTATAACTGCTTAAGTTATACAAAGTACAACTCATGCCTTGTATGAGTTGTACCTTGCTCAGTGTGGACACAATCAGCATTCTCCAGGTGTGCATGGAGAATATCTCCATATCTGGAGAGATCTGGCACGAATAGAACCGGCCATCTTTGTTGCCACATGCATGATCTCTTTCATGTTGGGCATCTTAGCACATAACACTTGTTGATGAATTATGCAGTGGTAACTGAGGAAGTCCAGAAAAGCACCGTCCTGCCTACACTTGACAATAAATCCATTCAAGCAGCCAATCATTGCGGGTGCTCCATCCGTGGTGATGGACATCAATTTGTACACTGGCAGCTGGGTTTTCTCTGTAAAGTTTTTGAATGACTTAAATATGTCTTCTCCTCGTGAGGAGACTCCTCTTTTGAAGTTATATTTGAAGCTATATCAGTGAACAGATTTTTACGAATGAAAATGCACATCTGGGCTGTGTCACTCACAGATTCATCCAACTGCAGTGAGAAATCTGCAATGTCCTTCCAAAGTTGCTGTGTCAGATCCTCGGCCATGGCTTCATTGCTCCGTTCAACGGTACTTCTTGACAGCTGGAGAGCTTTGATCGAAGATGGCATTTCTGCCTTACTTTTAAGGTCTCCAGACAATGCGTCAGCTGCTTCTACAAACAAACGTCTCTTTTACCATCTCTCTGTCTTGAAAGGACTTCTTATTAATGAGGAGATGACTCACCTGGAACGGTACTTCAGTGGCGGCTTTTGCTTTTGAAGAATGTTATGAGAAAAATGACTGTTGTGCAGACAACTGGCATTTCAGTTCATTCACTTTCTCTTTCTCAGCTCACTTTTTGTGGGAAGTTGGTGTTATTTTCTCTATGAATAGTCCAAAAATGCCGCTCCTCATTTTCCCTCCATGATATTGTGACGGCACACTGGCAGATAAGACAAACACACTTCAAAAATGTCAACGTGAAAAAAAGTCCTCCTCCCATTCTATATGGAAGTGATATGTTATGTTTTTACTCGGTCCAGCTCCCTCACTCATTTTTACACCCTTTTTTCAGTTTTAAAGAAAAACCGAGCTAGTTTTGCAGCACTTTGCTCTGCTGTTTGCGAATGCACGGTGACCAGAGCGAGTCCCTTTTTCTTTGTTATAACGGCACTTAGCAAACAACTAAAGGAAAGCATTACTGCCACCAACTGGCAAGGGCTGACGTCGATGTCTTTTTTTTTTGTCACGTGATCTACCCGTGATCTAAGCACTGACACATGAAGCTCCATCATTAAGTAAACTCTATCTGGAAAGGATGATCTAAACCAGCCTGCTGCTGATTCCTCCATCCGATTTTTTTTTTTTTTTTGGTATTTCTAAGAGAATATTGTGATCAACTTTTCAGCAGTGCTGTGAAGTGGAAGTTTCACTTCAACTCTTTAACTGGGTCAAAGCTGAGTAAATACTCACGTAACACATTGGCAACAATTTCTTAAATAACCTTTTTGTAAGTTACTGAAGGACTTTAGTCAGGAGCAAGTTTCTTCTTTTCAATGTCTCATGCAAATATTTTATAAAATTAAAGACATTTGTTTCTGATATAAAACTGACTAATTGCATTCTGTTGGTGCCATTGTTGTTTCTGAAAAATGTGCACAGTAAGTCTTCAGGTTCAAACAATAGAAGACCATCAAATATCTGCTCAGCTAAGCACAAGTGTAGACCGATACGAGTCAGATGGGTGGGCATCAGACGGGGTTATATCACTGACCGGTCACTAATTCCAAATGATCTGGAGTCATTTTACAGCAACTCCTCACACTTTCAGGACACCTTGGCCTCACATTCCTGAGTCAAAAAGGCGAAAAGCATCACAAGCCTTCTCCTCATTGCACATGCACCACAGCGACGGCCAAGTGTTTCCGCGGAGACGCCCCTCCATGGCTGCGAACGTAGCCTGACGCGCTCCCAGCAGAATCGGCTTAGCAGATAAGTCTGAATTCGTGCCTTCGGGCGAGCTCACATGCTCTCTCTCTAACTCTCTCCAGATGACTACCAGCTGCTCAGACTGAGAGCTGCTGCTTTGATAAAGCAATTCAGAGCTGAGGGATATCTTCAGATATGAGTTCCTTGATCTGGTAAATAATAAAGGCGAGAGTGAAGCTTAGTTCAGTACCTATGGTGCTGGCTGACCATGAAGCAGTTTTGTTGGGTTTGAATCTCCACCCTCCTATTCCTCCAAGCCACAGGTGGAAAGTCTGAGAGAGATTTAGCATTCTACTAATCTTTATTGTGCACTCCTGCCTTATTATCAGATATAAACAGAAACACGTGCACTTTTCTACATATTTATGTCTTGCTGACTGTGTGAGATATCGTTTTTTCAAACAGTTTACTATTTCATACCTCAGTGAGGCAAGCCATGAATGTTTCAGAAAAATCTCAACCAGTTTATTCAAAGCCTAAGTGGTTGGGTCGGTGTGGTATTTTATGGTTGAGCATATTCACCACTGGTTTGACTCTCACTGGGCCTATCGCCGCATAGCATCGACAAACATGACGCACTAGTCAGTCCATGCTTGTTGCATACAGTGGCGTTCTTCTGTCCCTCAGTCAATGGAAGGTGTTGAGTGACACCAACAGCTCCACCCTACCACACCAATGAACCGACAGCTGAAGGCGACCAGAAATGATGTGGTACAAGTTGATTCCATGGGTCAAAATCACTATGGAATTGTCGTATCCCATCTGATTGTAGACTTCAACTTTTATTGTTCTTATTTCCAATAATTCTCCCACCCCCACTCCTCCCAGGGCTAGTTTATTCTTTAGTTTGTAGGTTTGGGGTTTGCTTTACACTTAGTATGTCTTGCCAATCTAGTTTATTCCTTTTGTAATTTGTTCAGTCTTAGTTGTCCCATTTTGACCCTGTGTTTAGTTTTTTGCTTCAGTTTCATTTTCCTAGTGTTTCCTTCTTCTCCCTCGCCCCCTTGTCTTTCTCTCTCTCTCTCTTTCTGTCTCTCTCTCTCCCTCATCTCTCAGTTGCCAGTTACACCTCTCCATCAGCCACTGGTTTTCCATCCAATAATCAACTCACCAGTATTTAAGTTCCTCATTGTCTGTCAATCACCAGCAGATACTATTGCCTTCCTCATGGTCTGTCCTCTGTACCTGTGATTTAGTCTCATTAATACCTACGGTCACTTGTCTCGTCTGGGTGTCTGCATTGCCTTGCATCAAACATGACAAGGAACAGCCAGAACAGTGATCTGAACTGCAGCAACCAGCAACCTTTGGTCATGTGACTCCCACTCCAGCTAGCAGAGCCTGTCATGAATGCTAAGGCTAGTTAGCATTAGTTTGCAAGCATAACCTGATCATGTGACATTAGTCACACAGTAGTCTCTTAGTAACATGGTTTCAACTGTGTTTCATACAAATGTTTATTTGTAATTGTGTGTGTTTAACATTCCCCAGATGTTCAGCACACAGCTCTCCACCAGCAGTGTGTTAACTTATCGGCGGCTCCAGCTGCAGCAGGCCTTCCTTCAGATCAGACTACCCAGAGCAGCCTTTGCTCCCACATCCTCCAGGCATGAATTTCAAAGCAAATAGAGAATCTTCAGCTCCTATTTTACATCATTCCTCCAAGATTACTGCTAAATACTTGCCTTCTTAAAAACGGTCAGAAATATTAAGCTAAATCGTTGTTCATTTGCTGCGATGTGAATTCTCAGTCCAATTTAGGCTAGACTATATTTTAACTTCCACACAGCCTCTGAAGCCTGTAGGATCTGAGGGCACTTTCAAAGACACAGCTGGAGGCTGAAATATGCCTCTGACGTTGTGGAGCGGTGGGAGTAATTCCAAACCCTGCAGCCATAAAAACCGTCTCTGTCTGACAGTCATTAATGGTAGTTTAAAATCCTCCTAACGCACTAAAAGCTAATCCTGGTGGAGGGTGTTTAGAGAAGTGTCTTCCATCACTTGACACCCAGGAGAACGGGCTTTTGTGTTCCTCCGGGGTTCTTAACAAAATACATTTTCTATAGGCTTCAGTTTAAATCACATAAATCTATTTTTCATGTGTGTCATATGAGCTTCATTCTCAGGAATGACTGAAAAAGTGACATTTTGAGTTGAATATGTAGCCCTGGTACATGGAAACATTTAGAATAGCAAGTCGAAAAGATAGATCCATCAATCTATCATCTATACAGCAATTTATTTTATTTGTTACTGACTTTCAAGAAGACTGTACAAGGAAAAAAAACTATACAAGAACAGATTAAAAATAAGAACTGATATGGAAGGAGAAAAAATTAACAAGGTTACAATGAAAAGATCAACTTGAATAGATGCATTTTGATTTGAAAGTATGAACAGAGTCAATGTTGCTGGTATCTGGAGGCAGAGAGCTCCAGAGTTGTGGAGCGGAGAGAGAAAAGACTCTGATCTCCATGGTGTGGAGGCCGAGCTCAGGAACAACGAGAAACATCAGGAAGTAGAGGAGATATGCAGGAGGATCAGAAACGAAAGGAAGGGAGGATTATGGACGGCTTTAAAGCACAACTCAAAACTGATGTGTTCAAGTTGGCCTTCTCACTTTAACTTTTATTTAGTGGTTTTGTGTTTTTATAGTCATGTTTTTGTGGGGTTTTTTACTTCTTCATTTGTGTTTTTAGTGTAAAATGTCCCTTTGTGTTTTGAAAGGTGCTAGCAAATACAATAAAATGCATTATTATTATTATTAAAGGTATACAACTGTATTTTAGATTGATTTCATCTGAACGGCTGTGTTAAAATCTGTTAATGTAAAATAATTTAACTTTACGTGAAGACGTTTTGCAGACTTTGAGGATTTTCTTGTCTTAACCTCCTCTGGTTTGATCTTCCTCAGGAAAACAAAGCTTTTCATAATTGAGTCAGTCTCCTCTGTAAAGTCAGACGTGTTTGATGCAAACTCCTAAAAACATTAAAGAAACAGAATGTTGGAATAAAGAGGGGCATCATGTTTAGAGCATCCAAATGGATCTCCAGCATACAGAGCACAGATTTTATTTGCTCTTTCATCTAAATGAATAATAACATGGAATTTATTCACTTACTTTCATAGAATATGTGAGTTCAACCAATTAATACTGTATCCAGACAAATCAACAAGCTCCTCTCATATAGAGCTTTCTGATCCTTTTTGCATTCTTCTCAGTGTGGAGGAACAAAGCAGCCAGTCTGTTGACAGCCTCCGGCTCTTCATGTAACCGGCCCAAACAGACTAATTGGAGTGGCTGGAGGCAGGTCAGAAATGCACGGCGTTCTTAATGAACCTGTGCTGTTCATGATTAGGGGCGTCTTAGAACATCACAGTCCTTCAGGGCCGGGAAGTGCTTTGCAATTGCACACATTAAGAAAAAAAAAATCGAAATAAAATGAGTTTTAAGGTAACATGAGGAGACACGTCTTCCACAGAAAGATAACAACCATAGTAGAAAAAGAAAATCAGATCAATGCATCAGCAGGAGAGGCAATTCAAATAATGACGCAGGTTGAAAAATGATATCTTAAAAACATTAGAATATTCTGATGCAGACAAAACCAGCCATGGTTTACAGAGCGGTGATGGTTTATGGTCTTTCTTCTGCTTTTGTTTTTATTATCACACTGAAATAGTTTTAGATTTTCATTTTTCATTTTAGATTATGATTGCTTGAGTGAATAAAAAATGCAGTTATCAGTGATCTCCAGCAGTGATTTTATGTACTAAGACAAATCCAAACCACCCTGGCTTCATGTAAAGAAAAACAAATAAATAAAAAGTATTCAGCTTTGTTGAATCAATAATTAACTGATTAATCCTGTTTCATGAGAGAGCTGTGTGTAATTTCACTAGACTATTGCAGTCTAGAAAACATGAAACGTCACACAGCAGTAAAGCTACCAGTAACTCTTCCATGGATGAAGCCGACAGGAAGTGTGAAATAAAGGCAGACACTTGTCAGGATTAGCTACCACAGGTCAGAGTAGTAACTAGTAACATTTACTCAGTTACTTTTTGAAAAAAAATTAACTTTTAAGAGTATTTTTTCTACACTGTACTTTGGCTAAAGTGAACTACAGGACAAGATAAACTCTGATTATTAGTGATTCCTCATCAAAAACCTAACAAACTAGACAGCTGTTGGTGCTGCAAAGTCCTGCTTATTTCAGGTAGTAGAAGAAGCTAAAAATGTCAACAAAAAGAGAAAAAAAAAAGGACTTGTATAATTTCCTAAAAAAAGAAACAAAAAAAGGATCTCTGTAAAAACTTGAGATTTGTTGTGAATATTTTCTATTCTGCTTTTAAGTGTTTACATTAGTTGTTGCTGAAAATGTTAATGGAATGCTTGTGTGGTCCAGAACTGCCTGCTGGCTCCGATTATCTGTTTTTGTAACATCATTCTTATTGTTACGTGTTGCCTAGCATAGCACTGCGTGTTCCTGCTCATTCATGTAAGACGAGGCCGTTAAGCAGCCTGGCTCAGCTCTGAGATCAAATTCATGAATTAGAAGTGACAAAAATATTAGTAACTAACAACTATTTGTCTGATAACATTAATACTAGAGACGGCTACACTTTCAGTTCAATGAAGACTCCCCACTAGTTCAGGAAATCAATGGGAAGAACTGGAGTTGACCGTCACCATGTCCAGTTCCTCTCATTGCACCGTCGGCCTTTTCTGACGCTCTAGTGCAGCTTTTCTCCATCCTGGTCCTCAGGGACCACTGCCCTTCTGCCACACACCTGACTTATAACTGGGTGATTAACACGTTTCTGATGTCTGTAGAGGAGGTCCTATGATCACTTGAATCAGGTGTTCTGGAACAGAGACGGAAGGAAATGACACAAAAACAAGTGAAGACACTGAACCCAACATCCTTCTTCACCAAATGAAACAGACATGAAATGGCGTCAGATTTTAGCAGTTATAGGATTTTGTTTTTGTCTTTGGTAAAAGACTATGAGTCATTTCTCTTGCTTGAGGTAAACGTTCACATTTGTTTTGTTTGTATTTACCCAGAATGCCTATAGTCCACTTCCTGCTTTTGGAGCGGTCTCCGGTCCACTTGAAATCCATATACTATTAAAACTGCGCCAGAAGTTCACTTCAACCGAACCCAGACCCAGGTTTGTAGGCGGACCAGAGTCCACTCTTTTCATCCACATCAGAGTTCGGTTACGCATTCACACCTCCCCAAACGAATCGGACTTTAACAAAAGAACCAGAGATGGATTAAAGCAGACCTAACAGGACCAGTGTGAATCTCAGAATCTCGCATGAGACATTTTGGCTACCGAGCTTATTATCAGACTTTAGAAAAAGGCTAACAACAACCAAACTGGCCTTAAAAGTAGCCATTGATGTTATTGAATCTTTGGACAACAAGTGGAGCTGGGCAGCACTTTCCATCGATCTGTCCAAGGCTTTCTGAGGCAGTCTGAAAATGCAAACACTTCATCCTAGGACTACATGAACACAGAGAGTGTTTGGAAAAGAACTGGCAACAGACCTCGGTGAGCAGACACACGTTACCTTGTGAAGCGAGAACAAAAACCCGTGGAATGCATGACCTTCCCACAGCACAGAGGTTTTCAATATTAGTTCAGCACATTTCATGGTTATCAGCAGTCTGGAGGAAGATGAAATGGATGGAATGTTTTTAGACTGGAGAGCTGCCTTTCACATTGCTGTGAAAAATTATTTTCCCTTTTCTACTTCTACTTCTACTACTTTTTCTGTCACTAAAATGTAACAAAAAGGGAAGTGAAAATAGAGAAGGAGAGGAAAGCAACGTTGTTCAAACCAACCTGTCCTAATGTGAATAAAACAATTACCACATGCTTACTGTTTTAGTAATTGATTATTAGTCTTACAAATAATCTGATTATTATTTTTCTCTCAAGTCTGTTTTGTACTGTAAGAGATCTTCATTACTGGAACTATTTTTACGTAAGTCACTGTATAGCACTTTAAAAGCACTTTATTAACAAAGCATTTTGTTTAGCACTGCACTCTAAGCATAGATTTGCACATCAATACCAATTTGCACACATTAAGTTTTAACCATTTACTGAACATTTTAATAAATAGCATGTAGCCTTTTGTTCTGGGCTCTGCACAGCTGCTCCTACGAAGGGAGGATGATCGTTACTCAGAGGAAGGAGCTACTGGTTTGGAAAACTTGAGCAAATGTTTGTGTATAATCTGTGTGGAGGGGCTAAGATGGAGTGACTCACCTGCCTTTTCTGTGTCCTCTCCTGGGTGTTTAGACAAACACCCAAACACTGTTCCCTGGGGTTCCAGACACCATTCATAGGTTCCATGGAAAAGTGTGTGTGAGGGTGAGGGGAATTTTAAAACATAAAATATGTATTAAAAAGTAAATAGAAATGTGTCATTTCGTAAAAGTTATACACGTAGAAATTGCAAATTGATTTAAAGGTGGTTCGGTCCTTCACACCTGTGGTTTTGTTCTTCATGCTGGTCTTGAAGAGTAAACCTTTGCCGTTTCCACTTCACTCTGCCTCAACCTTCTTCGTCCAGCCGCAAAAAACCACCTTCTTACATGTACAATATGAAAAGTACAGTAAAAGGTACAAATAAATAAATCCTTCCTTGAATAAGAAGACTAAAATGCAATACCAGCATTCTTTCAGTGGATAATAGATCATCCAGATCAGAATGAGGGAATCCAGGAAAGCTCAGATGGGACGACCAAACGAGCCTGAGACAAAAATCACAAAGTGAAAAATCTTCCAGAGAAGCAAAAACCGTCAGGAACTCAGAGGGTTTGGGTTTACCACAGAGGTTAGCATGCAGGCAGCCAGTTATTCTTAAACTGCAGTTGATGGGCCTCGATGGAATGCAGGTGTGCCACACCTGCAGAGGTCCGCATCCGCGCTCCCTGGCGCCATCAAGTGGATACTGAAAATGACACACAAGGACACAACAAAGTACCTTCTAGGCAGGTTTTGTGGAGAATTTATCCGTTCTCCATGCTGAGTTCTTGATGTATGAGTTTGAAAAAGAGTCAGTGAGTTGAATCTTGAATTCCATTTATTAATACCAAAATACAGCTGGTCCATTTCTCATGCTACCTTTAGGAGTCAGCAAGACAAAATGGCAACCAAGAACATTTTGTGAACTTCTTTGCTAGCCTCTAACTAAGTTACACATTAAAGAGGGCGTTCCCTAGTCTGTCATTTCCTCTAACCTTAGCTCTCATTTGCATTTCCTAAAATGTCATTTCATTTAGGTTTACCTTAGCAACTAGCTAAAAGAGATAACAGAATTATTTATTCTCAACAGTTTTTTACCAGGATGCTGTTCACCTGAACTGACAGGTGAAAGAGAAGCGCAAAGAGACACAAAGTAGCTCCAGAGGAACAGCAGAAATATATGAGGGGCCGTTTAGGACAAAATTTACGTTTTGTCTCTCACACGCTACCAAAAACTCTCGCACACTCAAAAAAATTACGTTTCGTCTCTCACACACTACCAGAAACTCTCGCATACTCCAAAAAAATAGCCACGCACACTCAAAAAATACTAAAATGCCACACACACACACAAACGTTAACTGTCTCGCTCACATACACTACTAACAGCTCGCACACACACACAGACGTTTATCTCTCACATACACAAGACTAAAGTTGAACACACACACACAGTACTAAGACTCGTTTTTTTGAATGTGTGAGAGTTGTCACGGAAGAGGCGGGGCATAATTTTTGGATCAAACTGCGCATGCGTAGATCCTAAACTATAATTTTCCATTTTTGACTCACTGTATGTTGTATTACTTAGTATATTTGTGCTTTTAAATATATAAAAATATATTGAAACTATCTTTCAATAGCTACCTTATATTAAACTATGTTAAGGACAAATGTCAAACATAGTGCAAATATTTTGAAAACAAAGTAAAAGATCTTGCAGGTATATTAATCTCCTTCCTCCTTCATCAGAAATGAAAAATTATAAATGCACACTACGTGTTGGGAACCTGTGTTTGTTGACTGACTTTTATTTGTCCGGCTTAGGACACAAAAAATGAAAAAAGATCGATTTTCTTCGCTTTCAAAATAACACAAAACAGCGAAAAAAGACCTCCACACCAGACCTCGTTTATTTATGTATGTATTTTTATTTTGATAGCTGCCGATTAAACTGAAAGTTACACATTGATATGATCATATGAGTAGTTTTTACCGAGAAATCGATCAGAAGCGCCGTGAAAATGGTCAGATTCACCGGATCCGCGTCTCTGGCTGCAATGCGCGCTCCCGTCACAGGGGGAACAGATTTTCACGGGGGAACAGAATTTCTCACAAGACCTCTTAATAATTCCTGTAATGCTGGCACCCAGTGGACAGATTGTACTACAGCAATTTTGCTATTTTTAATCAATCAATCAAATTCATTTATTTCTATAGCACATTTAATCTACAAGAAAGTTAAACGTTCTATATATATTTAAAATATATATAGCACAAATATACTAAGTAATAGAACATACAGTGAGTCAACAATCGAAACTTAAGGTTTAGGATCTACGCATGCGCAGTTTGATCCAAAAATTATGCCCCGCCTCTTCCGTGACAACTCACACATTCAAAAAAAGTCTCGCTCTCACACATTCAAAAAACGAGTCTTAGTTACTGTGTGTATGTGAGAGATAAACGTCTGTGTGTGTGACATTTTAGTATTTTTTGAGTGTGCGTGGCTATTTTTTTGGAGTGTGCGAGAGTTTCTGGTAGTGTGTGAGAGACAAAATGTAATTTTTGGAGTATGCGAGACTTTTTGGTAGTGTGTGAGAGACAAAACGTAAATTTTGTCCTAAACGGCCCCTCATAGAAATACACAAACCAGTCACATTCAATGAAATTTCCTCAGTTGAGAAGCCTGTTTATTAAGTAGTGAGTTAAACACTCTCAGCAGCCATGAGGACACCGTGTCCACTTAGAGCCATTGTCCACAGCGGAAGCGTTTTGTCGGTGACAGTTAAGAGGTTAAAAACTTTGCTCGTCTCATGAATGGTCATAGACAGATTGAGTTGTACTAAACTTTCCAGGTTAATTAAAGATGGATAAATATAATGAAAGAAAACTAATAATCCCACATGAAAGGTGGGAGCGGCTCATTTCTATTTGATACACAGAGCGGCATGTTGGAGAATGATAATTAGAGCCACTGCTTTGTTTCCTTATCGCTCCCGTCATCTGAGCGCCGTCGGAAAGCCGGACTCACAGCTCCGTCCTTTCAAACTGCTCACTAAACAAAAGGAACTATTGATCATACTTCGGTGTGTTCACAGAAACAGAGTGTTATTCACGGCCCGAGCCTCAGGTCGTTCACACTGGCAAAACAATTTAAAAGAATTCGTGCATGACTAAACAATAAGACAAAAAAAAACACAAAAAAACTGGAAATATAAATGATATGAAAAGTGACTTCTCAAGAAAATTAAATCTGCAGGACTTCTGTTTTTTCTTCTTCATGGAAATAGGAAATACAGAACTGCAAGGCTATTGGGTATTGACTTTCCATCGGAGTAGAAGATTAGGATGTGGTTTTCACCCGACAGAGACAGTTGCCATTTTATGTCGGGCGCCATTACCCAGGAAGGAGACCTAACCTGAAGACCATCGACTGTCCTGTCATGTTCACTCATGACGGCGTTTCACTCCGTGGCGTTCAGCTCGATAATCGACGAACAGCCATGACATGTAGCCGATTAGAGCCGAGACACCCGTTGGATGTTTCACTGCCCTGTTGCTCAGAGCGACGTTATTTTCTAATTACGCACAGCGCCGTCACCTCTGCCAAGTCTATTCACTGGCATCAAAAGTATGACCAAAAGTAACAATGGAGTTCCTGTAAGTATGATGAATAGTAATGTGGTATTTTTATTCATGGAACAGACGGGGTCGGGTTATTTGCATGCCGTCCTCCGTTTCCGTTTGAATGACAGCGAGAAATGAAACGAGTGACGGAGGCCTTTCATCTGCCACCGAGCAAAACTAACTGAAAGGAAAAGGGCAGAAAGTTAGGCGAAGCGGCGCCGCGCTTCGTCTGGATTTTTATCCCTCGTCACTCGGCTTGTCAGTCAAAGCAACTCGGTGATTCCTCCTCTGTCTTCTGGTGTTGTTTATCTAATGCTCTTTATTTGCACAAAGGGTCCGGTTCTCTTGAGGCGAAGGATGTCAGTCTTAACTATTTTATGCAAATCATATAAACGCTAGAGTTATCTTTCATTGCAAAACAAGATGTTCTTAGCGAGAAATGTTTTAGAAAAAGAAAAAAAAAACTTTGAGAGATCAGAAGAGTGACGTCTTTTTCATAACAAATTAGGTTGTGCTTTTCCTGGCGGATTTCTTTTTTTTTTTAACAGTCATTGGAAAAAAAAGAACATTTTCATGAAACTCCAAACAGCCAGAAGCAATGCAAACCTCTGGACTCAGCATCTGATGGACCGGCAGCCTGTTCATGGTGTACCACACCACACCTCTCGCCCAGTGGCTGCCTGGGCGAGACTGTATGACAGTGAAGCCATAAGGGGGTTTAGAGCAGAGGTCTTCAAACCCAGTCCTCCGGAGAACCAGTCTCCTTATTGAGTCAGGTCGGCTGGATCAGGGACCCGTGTAAAAGCAGCAGGACCGAATCTTCAGGACTGGAGCTTCGACCTGACCATGGATGGGAGGATGAACTAAACAACTTGTTGAACCTCCTTCAGCAGTGATACCTTGGAATGGTCATTTGTTTCTGGCTTTTTACTTTAGTTACTTCATCTGTCTGTTGAGGTTCCCATGCAGTTATTTTGAATAGCGTCCTTATAGATCTACTACATTTCAGAGAGCCAAGTATTTAGGAATCTTCCAGGACGCTGTAACATTCTTTTCTTTAACCCATGTTGCTCAGAGACCTGTCCTGATGAAGACCCAGCTTTAACCTTTCATGAGACAAATGGTCTCATATTTAAATCTAGAATATCTCTAGTATTTAGAACAGAGGCCTGCAACTCCAGTCTTTGAGTGCCGCTGTCCTGCAGCCCTAAATGTTCTCCCTGTTCCTTTATGTGTAAATGAGGGTAGAGTGGTGAAACCATTTCTATCGAATACCAAAGTAATCATATAAAAAGTACTTGACGTGGGTTTGTTTTGTGTTTTTTGTTTTTTTTTTGTTTTGTTTTTTTTGCTGGCAAGGGAGAAGGACTTTTTTAAAACTGGAGAACTTCCAGAGGAGCCGTTCACGTGTCTCGCTCTCTAACATCCCATAAGACGCGAGAAATCTCCAAAATTTCCAAAGTTTTGTAAGCTGGTTATCTGATACCAGCCTCCACCGTCTCTTTTGGAAGACAATTCTTCACGCCTTGAAGGTTTGAGAAATAAAAACTGGACTGACTCATTAGTTTCTATCATTACAGCAGCCCCATGTTGTTATTCTGCTGTGAAAATAACCGATAAGTGAAGAAAGGTCTCCTGCAACTTCAAAGAAAGTAAGTGTATAATTTGCATTCACAGTGATGAACACTCATATTCCAACAGTTGGAGGGTTTTCACACTTTATTGGATAATTTAACATAATTTAATGTCTAAATGAAGTTGAAATATCAGTGTTGACTGAATGTTACACTTCTTGTAACATTGGTGCAGGACAGATTTGGGATGCTATTCTCTAACTAACATTATGGAAAAAAGACTTCTGCAGTGTATTTATATATTCAACACATAAATCAGAAAAGCTGCACTCTACAAACTTAATTAATTGAATAGACAGTCGCTTATTTAAAAAGTGTATTATCAGCTGCACATTACAGGTGTGCAGCTGCAATGATACCTTTGTGTATATTTTGTGTATTTTGAAAGATATATGCAAAATCTCTTTAAATATTTTGTGTATATTTGACCTGTGAATAAGTTTTTGACACTAGGCTTACAGTTAGTTCACTGGTTTTAGAAGCAAAATAAACAAATCATGACATAGAAAAGGTTAAATGAGGTGAGTGACGGGCAAAACAAACAGGAAGGTTTGGTGTAAACAGGAAGTTGTGGATTTCCCAGCACTTTGGAATTAAAAGCCTCTATTAGCTGACTGATGATATCCAGATCTTGACTGAATGTCTCATTTGCCAGCGCTAACTAACAAATCCTCTGCCTGTTGTTCCATTTTCATGCTGCTTCTTCCTGTTTCCCAAGCAAATGTTTAGATGCTTCTGCAGGTAAATATCAAGTAAAATCACTTTGAAAACTTTTCTATTAGCAGCAATGTTTTGTGATCTTCCTTGTAGCTAAACACTTTTGCCTTAGCTAAATTTAACTTTAATACCATTCACTATGCGCTCCGTCATTGTTTCTGTTTCAATCGTTCAGCACACAGACGTGTCAATAAGCTTTCTGCCTTTTGTACATTCAGAGAGTTAGCATCTGCTCCGTGTGTCTCACTTTTTCATGTTCTACTTTCCTTTGGTGGATGTGTTTCCAGTCTTCCATGCCTGCCTTTATTAAAAGCCCATCACTAGCGAGAACCACAGGTCCAAACAACCAGAACAGAGACTGACTTTGTTCACAGTAAGTCAGCCACTTGTAGTTTTTGCGATAGGTAAGTTGTGTTATGGCATTGTAAGTTGACAAGCTGGCTAGTGATGGTGTTAGCCGGCTTGCCTCTCCATTTTCCTGAAAAAAAAATCTGCCTTGAAAGTTGATTTTTAATTATTCCTGGGACCAAATGAGTTTCTCCTTCTCTGTTAGCCTCTGTGGGATAAAATTAAAAAGAAAAAAATCAGAAGGATGAATGTGCAAAGATCAGCGAGGACATATTATTACGCTAACAAAATGTGGTAGGGCTAGCCTTGCTCTGACTATCCAATCAGATGATGGAAAATGTCTGATGTCACTGTGGGCCTTCTAGCAGACCCACTGTGGTGAATTTGAAAGCTGATTGGTTAAAAAAAATATTGCCCCTGGCAGCACAAAGAGACTGAAATCTGATTGAACAAAAAAGAAGAATTCACTGACATGGAAGGAAGCATCGCTATTGGAAAGGAATTACTGTAGTTTGATTAAACAAACATAATTCATGTTGTAGATATATAATAAGGACTGTGACAGTGTTCAGGTCAGCAGAGGAGGCCTTACTGTCCTCTGCTGCTGTTTAGTCAGTATGAGGGTGAAGTGAAAGAATTTCATTCCAATTTCCTTTCTGTAATCCCAGTTGTAATATAGTAATTAAAGTGTGTTTTAGTTGTCCAATGATTTTAATTAGTTTTTATATTATTTTTTTCTCTTTTTTTTAAATGAGGACATGAATATGAATCTACAGAAATCATTTGAGGGGAATGGGTTTTTTTTTTCCTAGTTTGCTGCTCATTCTAATTAAGTGGGGGAAAATTGTTCTTCTGTAATGTGTGAAGAAAAAAAGCCCCAGACTGCAGAGTCAAGCCTCACGAGGGGCAGGCAGGTGAAATAAACTGACTTCATTTCAGCAAAATTAAAGATGATGCAGAGAACCCAAAATATGAGAACAGCTTCAAAATAGAAACAAAACAAAAAAAATAAGAAAACGTGACAATTTTCCTGCTGGTCAGGGAACATTGTCATTAGTTTTCCCAAAATAATATTCTAGACTCATGCTGTGGTCATTCCTTCATCCTTCATGATACAATCAGTGATAATTGCTGCACTGAATGAGACATTTTTTTTACAAAATACAACCGACTACTCTGGCTTGAAATACGTTTGAAGACATTTTTGGAAATGATTAAATTTTACCATCTAAAGTGATCAGAGGAGCTTCTTGTCCACATTCCCACTGACAGCAATCTCACTTAATGTAGAGTTGTGTCAGAGATACGATGAGTCCATCAGCTGATGGCGGCTGAGAAGCATCTTTACTCAACGTCTGATTCTGTCCCGGCATAAAGAAGATTTTAGTTAACTCACACAGCTTAATGTTGTGAGACCAGCAGGTGGGATGGGACGGACTTCCTGTTTGACTTTCTGCTTCTCCATAAACTCGTTGGTGTACTGTCCTTCATTTGTAACCTTAAGAAAGAAAATAAAATGCCCTGACTCATCAAAAATGGAAAAACAACGTCTGGGAGCTTTTCTTAACAGGGAAAGGCTGTTTTTGCTGATCTTACTGGAGGCTTTCAACTAGCAGCTGACCCTCAGAGCTGGAGGATCTGATGTCCACTAGAGCTCTTCATCAGGGTCTACATCGTCTGCTCACCAATATGGATTTACAGCATCTTAAAGTATTCACAAAACCTTCACCTTTTCTGTGTGGTTGAGAATCAACATTTGTTTCAATGTTCAGATTTTAGGATTGATAATTTATTTTTAATAAAATGGTAATTTATAGAAATATTGATAATGTTTTCAGTTTGTCTGGAATCATGGGTCTAAATTGTTCGCTCCTAGTGAAGGAATGAATTCAGAATTCACTTCACACAACAAGGACTAATCACAGACATGCTAATTTCCAATTAAGTCTGAGAATTTATTAATAAAACAGTCCAACCTCATGGCTGAATTATCCCGTAAATAACCTTTGTCTCTAACTACCGACATGCAGTGAACCTACAGATGGAAAAGACCAGAAAGAGAGAGAGAGAGAGAGACAGAGAGAGAGAGAAAGACAGAGAGAGAGAGGCAGAGAGAGAGAGAGACAGAGAGAGAGAGAGAGAGAGGCAGGCGCTGGATTCAAACTGCAGGATGCAGACGGTCTCTACCATCAGCACAGCAACAAGAATACCAGCAGCAAACCATCATCAAACACAGAAAATCAAGACAACTAAATTGTCTTATTGACCTATTTCAACCCAGATAAATTGTCTCTTACTATGTGTAAGATATTTGGTTGCTCAGGTCAAGGTGATGTTCAGGGACAAACTATAAAAACTAAAAATAAAAAAATAAAAAAGCACAAAAAAATCTTGTTCTGGTCCAGCAGGCAGGCTGATGATCATGTTGGGCTCCAAACCCAAAAAGAAGTGGGCTCTCATAGAGATGGACAAGAGCTGCTTCCACAGCTTCTGTAGGCAGACAGGAACTGATTTTTAACGCCTCCAAGGAACTTTGAGCCGGATACAGCAGCTTTCTCCAGAGGTCTGTCCTGTTAACTGGAGCCCCCGTTGGCTCCGTTTCCATGGAGATTTTGGCATCCATGTTCAGACTTTTATGACTTTTGTGCCGTCAACAACATTGGTGTCTCACTATGAATGCTGGGACATGCAGTTTGCATCGAGCTCTGGTGAAATGGAACCACGGTCACATCATGATCTGATTTGAATGCATTTTATTGCTATTTTATGGAAAAGGCCAAAACAATGTGGTACGTAATTATAATTTGAAAGGAAAATGATACGTTTTCTCTTATGAATTAAAAACTGAAAAGTGTGGCATGGGATTGCATTCAGACCCATTTAGTTAATTCTTTTTAGGGTTTCAAAGCATAAAATCAACTTTTACAGATATGAGCAGATATGTTGGTATATCACCTAAAACACAACAATCTCTTTTTTTGTCATGTGATAAAAATGACAACCTTTAGGCCCTAACCCTAACTCAGCTGCTAATCAAGTCATCTTTCAGTTTTCTATTGATTGTCTGTATATCATGAACATACTGGTGACTTCCTGAGTGAAAACGTCCCACCATGAACATTTCCTAAGCAAGCAGCCTCTGATGCTAACATGTTCACCCTCTTTGCTCTCCTCTCAGTTGTCTCCTGAAGTCTCAGTTCCAGCACTTGAACACAAGCCTTTCAGAGGGAAACAATAGCCCTGGGGTAATTACAGACAGCGCCGTTGGAACAATGAGCTCTGCGTTGTTCTGTGAAGCGTTCGGATCGGCTTAAAAAAAAAAAGGAAACGGCAGCGGTGGCAAAGAAGCCTCCGAAGACCTTCGTTTTCTCTCCAGTAACATGAAATATGGGGAAAAAACCCAGGTTTGTGTAATCTGACATAAACAGATGCTGGGAGGAATGCGTCTTCCCACAATCCTTTTGTGCTCAACGCACAATAGCAAATTAGCTTTTCATCCGCTGGTGTTATGAGGCTTTTCATCATGTAGCAGGAGAAAGAGCAGCTCTGTGACACACAGTGATGAACGATAACAATGCCAACATCACTACAAGACCCAACGACACCTTTGACCTCAGCTATTTCTATTTTGTTCTGAGTCTTTTGTAAAATATCTAAGTGATAAATACCAACAAAAGGGGAAATATGGCACAATGTGCCAAATACCCTTTAAATAAGAAACCTTAAGAAAGAAAGAAAGGCACTGAACCCCAAGTTACCTTGTGATGTATGGATCAGTGTATGAATGTGCAATTAAATAAATGTGTCTCTAATGTGAAGTGTTAATCAGAATAATTAGAAAAGATTCAAATACACGTTTACTATTAATGAAAGGAAAATCCAGACTTGTAAAACCCCTCACATTTGCTCCAAACCGAGCAGAAACCTTGAAATCATTGGCCGACCTTTTCCACCTGGTTCAAAACGATCCCAGGCAGCAGAGGGAGGACAGTAAGGTTTACTGATAAGAACCATCGCTATGGGAGCTGGAAGGGGTCAAGCGGAGAATCAGCAGAGCTCATCAGCAGCTCATAAAACACATTAACAAGATGCGACACGCTTTGTAAAGCAGTATGTGCAGATTAACGGAGCTGCGGACTCAATCGATGGATCATCAAGGCTCCGTCCAATTAAAGGGCTGGCTGAGTACTAGAACCTCTGTCTAGAGTAGGAGGGATAAAAAACTGGAGTTTATTAAATTGGTAATTAAATGATAAGCATAAAAATTAAAACCCAAGTCAAAAGAGATAAGAGGGGCCATCCAGTAGTGATATATATACATATAGATGATATATAAACTTATCAAGCTGCTTCTCTGTGATTTATAATCTAAAAACAGTTAGCTTTTCTTTAAAATACTTAGTTTATAAATCACTGAATGGTTTAGCACCACGATACATTAAAGATCTGCTGTTGTCATAGCAACCTTCCAGACCTCCCAGGCCTTCTGGTTCTGGTTCTGCTCTGCATCAGAACCAGAACCAAACATGGAGAAGCAGCATTCAGCTTCTATGCACCACAAATCTGGAACAAACTTCAATAAAACTGCAAAACAGCTGAAACACTGAGTTCCTTTAAATGTAGACTGAAAACCAAGCTGTTAGAGTTGATTTTGAAACATAATAAATGAAACAATCATCATTCTGATGTGTAATGACAGTACTTGACAAAATGTAATGTTTCAATTGCTGACTGTGTTCTATGATTTTGTATTTTTGTATTTTTACGATGTAAAGCACTTTCAACTGCCTTTTTGCTGAAATATGCTATATAAATAGACATTGATTGATTGATTGATTGATTGATTGATTGATTGATTGATTGATTGATAACATCTTGGGACCACAGGATCCTCACCGCTCTGCTGGAGGCCATGCCTTCATGAGCCAGAGCTGTCTGGCAGCAAAAGAAGAGACAAACATGCCAACAGCAACTTGGTCATAATGTTTTCTATGTTTGATTCTTTCCATAAAATGAACCTAATCAACATGTTATGTTTCAGCCATCTGATTTCTTCCCACTTTTATCTTTCCAGTGGCTGCATGATAAAAATGATAACGAATCCATCAACTTGAAATTTCCGGTCCTCGGTTATGAAGCGTTTTGTTTTGTGAAGGTTTTTCCTTTCCAGTGCAACAGAAAAAATGTTGATAATCTACTGAAATTGCCTGGATTTACCTGAGAGCACTTCAGTTAGGAGCAGAATGTAATTCCCATGATGGTGTCGTGTTTTTCATACCAATTAATCAATCTTTAATATCAGATGCACTCGCAGGATGACACTGGCTGCTATTAAGCCGATCTCCTGTCACCTCTGTCGTTCTCTGGATATTTAAACACCAGCTGCTATTTTCATATAGATGTATGTTGCATAGACATGGATAGCTATTGAGTTTTTCCTGTTCTGCTCCATTTACTGCTTCACTATCTGTTAAAGGTGAGGTTACTCCCTGTTGGTTGACTCACCAAAGGTGAGGTAGACAAATCTTTATTAGCTGTTTTTTAGTAAATACAACAAAACACTAGTTGTATTTCCATCAAGGTTTTTTTACGTGCAGATTAAAGTACCACATTAGAAAATGTTGATGGAAGAAAAATTCCATAAGTTTTGATAAAAGTGAGGGGTCGTGTTAACGGAATAGTTTCCATCTTTGGCTTGATTTTTAATAAAACGGCGACGGGACAATCTGAAGGTCATCCGTCATGTTAAAACATTACAATTCACACACTTGACTACTTGGTGCAGACATTTGCAACTTTATGAGCACATGAGTGCAGCACGGAGATAAAAAATGAATTTATAAATTCCCATCTGAATATCATCTCTACTCTTGTCTCTGACTAGGTAGAGACCAGGGGGACATGCATCCTGTCTCCCTCGTTCAAAGAGTCCTGTTGACTTCTGATCCACTCAATTTGAGAAATGTTCCCCGATTTCAAAACTCTGCATTGAGTGCTGCTTGTCATTCCAGTTTTCAGGTTGGCTTCAGAGAGTGGATTCAGCTTTCAGGTGAATATATAAACCCTGAGACACTGAACCATGCACAAGTCAGGACCATGATCATAGCTGAATTATGATATTTTAATTGTTTATATGCAGTTCTTGGGGCCACAGTCACTGAACAGAAAAAAGCTGCATGTATTCATCTGCTTGATGTGTGACTGCACCATGTGGATTCTCTGTTCAGCTTGTAGAATATCAATGAAACCAAATAAAAATGAAATATAATTAAATATTTAGAGTATAAGAGCAGATCCTACAGAACATCTGAAAATGTTTTTTGCAAAAAAAAAAAAAAGAGGCTGATGTTATCATTTAGCGTGTTTTTTTACCATGCTTTTTTCATGTGGGTTCGACTTTCAAGAGACATCATGAAACGGGCTAAGATGATCGGTCAAAATTCAGACGAGTTGCAGTAATCGGTCAGAGAGAAGGAAATACAGAAAGTGTTAAGGTTATTGATCAGATTCGCCAAAAAGTTGTGATAACTGGTGAAAATTGCAGGTCTGTGCAACAGTTGTGAATGATGAGTCAATTTGCTTCAGTGGTTGAAATCACAACTTCCTGAAGTTTTAGAGTGTACTCTGAAATTAGGAGAAACGTCTTGAGATACATTGGTGTTAGGAGCATATTTTATTTCTTCTCCTGCTTTTTTTCTTTTACACTGTTTAGAAAATCAAACACATTGAATAAATACAAACCTAAAAAGCGACAAATTCTTCTCTTACAGCAGACTTGGGTCACACATTGCAATGAGACAGTTAAGACCGGGCATGCAGATGCTGAACCCTAACCCAGTAACAGACAGAGAGAGAGAATGACACAGTGATTAAGACATTGGAAACATCTAGAAATATCCGATGGAGGAAAAATAAAACATCGATATACACAAATAAATAAAGAGAAATCAGGCCAGAGACTGATCCACCGAACACAAACGTCCATCAGATAAAAGTCGGCTTCCCTTTCCTCCATATGTCAATCTCAGGTCGTCAGCTTCATCCACATTGAAATTCAAATACAGTACAGAACGACATTGGATGTTCACCAACAGCAGATTGCACCATTTACAGTGTTACAAACACAAAATATCACCCGGCGAATGGCATCAACTGTTGTTCCTTTTTTCAGTGTTTGTTCAGAGTAAGGCAGGATACAGAGGAGCTCTTTAGATCCTGTAAGGAGTAGAGGACGGAGTCAGCTCTGCGGTTAAAGTCCTCTGGTTTGGCAGATGTTACATGGCACAGAAGAGGCCGGCTTGGATCAAAGGGGAGAGGGGGAAGTTGTTTTGAGTGGTATGTTACAAGTTTTGAGTTTTCTCTTAAGGTCTGTAGGGTTGATAATGTTTTCATCCAGGCATGGCGAAGGATCCAACCAGAGCAGTATATTAGGGACTAATGAGGCAAAGATCCAGGAAGCGGGATCCCAGATCCTGGCCGTTTCCTTGAGAAGGGACGCCATGGAAGCAGCTGGCGCTATCTGACCTCCAGGCAGTCCAGGTACTCCTGGACCAGCTCGTAGCAGAAACGGTACTGCTCCTGGAAGCAGAACAAATCATCAGGCTTTGCTCTGAACGGCCACCATGCAGCTGAAACCAGAAGTTCACATCTTATGTCCTCAGTTAAATCTCGGGTTTCTGGTCAGTCAGAGTCATCAGAATGATTCTGTTTGCTAAATGTCACAACAGTGGCATTTTTACTTCAGCCACATTATATTTGAGATCATTTAGATTAAACAACATGAATTCAAGATTGTGAGCCCAATTCTTGTTTTTATAGTTAGTTGAATTGATGTGTTTTCTCATCAATACACCTTTTAAAAAAAATAATGTTTAAGAAGAACAATTAAAGCCATAAGTATGACATTAATGATGAGTGTATGAAAAGTTAGTGCATTATCACAATGTATAGAGTATATATGTATAGGTATATGTTCGAGGTGGGACTTTAACCCATTCATTTTAATGAATTAATTACAGCGATGTGTCAACGTGTTAGTAATTGTAACACAATTAATTCCTTTCTTTTTTCTTTTTTTTTCTCTTTTACATACAAATGTCCCAAGCCGGAACCTTTCCTACGCGTTTCTGGTATGCCCATAAATCTGACGCACAAGCCACATTCACTAACATCAATGGACGACGGAGACTAATGCTGGTTTACCATGGTCTCCACCATGTTTGGCTTGGAGTTGCGCAGCGTCTTGGCAGCGAAGAACACGTCCACCATGCTGTGATGTCGTATCATCTCCAGGATCATGGTGCATGCGCAGAAAGTACCACTGCGACCGCCACCGTTCCTGCTCCGAAACGATCAGACATAGAGACAGCAGCAAAGCACAATGAGTGGCCTAAGAAAAGGTGTCCTAAAAATCAGAAGGGAATGTCACGGTTTAACTGAGCACGGATCATGGATTCTGTCAGAAAAGAGGCCACACGGCAGACTTTGAAGATGAAGGAAAAGCTCTCATTTAAATACAGGAGGTGGGATGGAATCTGTGAGACATGCTGACCTGCAGAATAAAGTACTCTGAGTTACATTTTGCCGAAGAGATCAGGGAACAGAGTATGTGTTGTTTTGACCGGTCTTTATGACGGTAATACGTCTCGGTTGTGAGAACCAGCAGACTCACAGGCAGTGGACGATGGTGCGTCCCTCGCCACATTCCCGCTGCCAGTTGTGGACCTGAGCCAGAAGGCTGAGGAACGCTTTCTTGGAGTCGGGAACATCTCGGTACGGGGACCAGCGCAGGAACTGGAAGTGGCGCACCACCAGCTGACCCTCCTGCAGCTGCACAAGTCAGAGAAAGAGGAGGGGGGGGGCAAGAGGGAGAAATCAGTTCTGTCCTTGAAGTCCCACAACATAAAAGCTGCATCCTTCATAAACTAATGAAGAAGATCATCAGGACTCTTACTGTGTCCTCATGAGAAGCCACTAAACAAGTAGAAAAATAAACCAGAACACACGGATATATCCAGTCTTGGTGAGATTTCCATTATCAAGTATAGGTTTATTATTTTAAGTCTGGATCATGCAGAACACAGGGGTCTCTGTTGGTATGGCAACAATGAAGTGGGGCCTGCCCACCAACAGTATTTTTGTTGTTGAGGAGGCATGTCTATCTGTTAATTTTTATTTGTTTCCTTGTTCAATAATTTATTTTTGCGTGTCCTCTCCCAAAGTTAGCTAGATCAGCTTGTTTTCAAGGTAATATCTCCATTATGGCGCCCCCTAGAGGTGGACAGTTGCCAAAGCCAATACACTGCTTCACAATTTAAAACCTGGGGAACAAAGATTATTTCAATGTTTCTTTTGGTTTCTGAATTATGTTCAGTTTAAATTTTTGGCCAGCTCATGAACAATATTTACATGTGGGTAATATTCCAATCCAGCAAAATTTAAAAAAAAATCAGCCTCGATATGTTTGTTCAGAATGCCCTCTATGACGTGTTCTAACGTCGAGGCCGGTAGGTTTGAACCCGGCAGGTCAGACAGGGTTCGGCTTCAGGATTTATCCAGAATTAGACTGAAATAAACCTTTTATTTGTGTAAACAGGCATTCCTGTTCTGCTCCATCGTAACTGTTGTCAAGACAAAACCAGCCACACAAGCAAACAAATATTCTAGTCAGCTTTAAATATCCCACTCAGTAAAAATGTCAAAACTTTAAGAGCTTGAAACTGAAAATTCTATTTATTTCAAGTCAATGCTAAAAGAAAAGCAGTTCACAATTATTTGTAGTATTATTATGCTGGAAACCATTCCAGCAGCCAAGATGGGATCCGGGTCACACGGCGGTTTATGTCACCATCAACAGGCGTCATTAGCTCTGAGAAAATAAATGAAATCAAATTAAATTCCTCCCACAGCAGCAAGGAGCTGGAGTACTTGATTTACAAAGGTAAGAATTTAAATTATCTTCTAACCGAAACCGTTATTGAACTCAGAGAACGTGAACATTTAAAGCAGCTTTAGCAGTTGACACTGTCAGGCTGACATATCAAGTGATGTCTTTAATTTACACTTCAGATCTGCAATTTCTTTCTTCCTGGCTACAAAGAAAATAAAACTTTCTGAAGTCACACATCATTACTAATTTTTGAAACCTCATGAAGTCTTCCAGCTTTGTAATAACCGAGTAATAATCTGCAGCATCCCTGCTGACTGTACATCTAACACAAACCGGTATGGTGCTACAGACAGATGCAAAGCCAGAGACTGTAGAAGTAGGCTAGCCAACAGCATGTTCTACTGGCATATCAACACAAATATACTGAAAATATTTTAAAATATTTTTAAAATTTTTTTATTTTTCCTCTAGTGCTGTAGTGAAAATGAAAGATGTTTCAGAGGAGCTACCCTGATGTCAGAAATTTTACAGAAGCTAGCTTTGAGGAAAGCTAGTTTTAAGGTAAACTAGCCGTGATAATGCGTCCATAGACAGTCCTAAGGATGCTAACACAGCTAATCTTGTCCTTATTCTCACCACAGCTGTGTTCCATTTATGCTCTGAAGGCAGATATTTCCTGTTACAAATTGAAAAAATGAACTGGAACTGGACCACAAAGTCCAATATTGCAACTGCATATTTAAAACATAATGATAGTTTCACAGTGCATTCGCACTTCTGATGGCATCTAGATTACTCAGTTGTAAACATTGTAGTGCAAAATGTTTATTCATAAAAATAAATATTTTTTAATCTCAACATTTATGTAATGTAACTGTATTTATGTTACAGTATCACATATGTAAAAAAGTGATGCTGGACGGTTCTTTTCCTACTGCAGCTTAATTTTTCAAAGCCATTAAAAAATGTTTGATCATAGATTATACATTGCTATCCTTAGTCCTGGACACTTCATATAAGAAATACTGTAAATGTCATATTACCCTTCTTCTCAGGAGAACTGGAAGGCTGCGTAGGCCAGTCTTTAACCTCCAGCTTTAAAATGACTGTATGGTGTTAACTACCATCATTTTATTCCCTGATCAGCATAATTAGCATATATCAGGTCACAGAGGAAATCACTGACTTCTGTAAAAGATAATTAGCCCATGTAAAAAAAAACAGAAAGCTGTTCTGAGGAGTTTTCCAGAAGCATACTCATGTGGCTCAAACACTCTAAAGTGAAAAAAATAAAATAAAATAAATTATATCTATGTCAGGATTCGCCACGCTAAGGGACGGCTGACTGTTGGCATGAGATAAGAGACTAGATGAGAGACACCTGGAAACGGTAAAGAATGCTGAAATGTTCTTGATGTAACACCATGAACAATACTGACAGGTCTCCGTTTTCATTTTGCGTTTTGATTAACATTTCTCCTATTAGTAATTGAGTATGCTCGAAGATTAGAGAGGATTAGGAAATATTTCCATCCAGTGTTGCATTTTTTATTTTTCACCAAGAACTTGTACTGATGATGGGGGAGTCTGGCCACAGAACTCCATAAAGGCTCCATCCATGTGTGAAAATGACGTCTCATGCTCCCTGGACCCTGAATCTTTCTCAGTGTGAGCCATATGAATCCTGGTGTTGTCATCTCAGAATATTCCCATGTCATCAGCAGTCATCCCTGGCAGATTGAAGAGTTTTTCTCTCGGATTAGTGGTTTTCTTACAGCAACAAAGTCGTACAGTCCCACAATACCTTGGTTCCCTTTATATCATCCATGTGGAAACACTCTCACCTTACAACCTTGAGCTCTCCTGTTGTTATTCTTCAGTTCGCCGATCACAGTCATTCAGGATTCACAACGTTTTTGTACTTGCCTTCCAGTTTTTGGACAGTTCTCAACTTAATTTTGGTAGTTTCTGAAATCACGTTTTCTCTGCCTCAGGTCAGTGATCTGAACCTTCTTAAAGCCACTAAAATATTTTCAGGATGTTCCAACGGGTCTGTTTAAGAAATGAGAAGCTACTCATTGAAACAGTTGGGGTTAAAAAACGTGTTGATAGCTGAATGATAACCACACATTCAGTAATTATCCAATATGACATTTGTAGGGATTTTTTCTGGTCAGATATTGTAGTTTAATTTTAGGGTACTACATTTCCAAACACTCTTTGCACATGTGAACATGCTCTACATTTTGCTTTTAGTGATATCCCAAATTAAATGAAATTCATTAGGTAGGGACAATGCACATTAATTTAAAATTTTTGCAAATGTGCCAGAATTAGCCAAAAGGCTGTTTTGTATCTGTCGTCCCTGGACAAAAAGACATTTATCTAGCAAAAAACAAAGATTAGACATACAAGGTTAAAATGACTTAACTGCACAATTTTTGTCAATACACACAATAAATACAGTCAGTATAAACATTAAATAAGAAACAAATGAAACCACGACACAAAGAGTCTAAGAAATGACTCAAACTAAATTGAATAAAGATCTGAGTCCTGATTCAAGTTACCCGTGTGATGTTCTGAATCCGGAAGAGTCGGATGATGACGTCATCATCTGCAGTCCTGGACAGGAGCTCCACAGTCATGGGGCCGAACTGCTGGATCCCAGGCTCCGGCCAGTACTGCAGGCAGGGCTAACAGGACCAGGGAGGCGAGGCGGGGAGGGAAGGCAGCAGGTCATTAGCCCACAAAACAAATCATTATGTCAGCGTCAAGTGATGGGGAAGCCACTTACAAGACACCTGAGTATTGACAACAGATACAATTAGCCTAAATGACAATGATTACCTGCAAACAGACGCTGTAAATTAAACGAGCAAAAAAAAAAAAGAAGCACTCACGATGGGAACAATTCTTCACATCGGCATCAGCCTCCAGGTTTGAATTATTCATGAGTTCCAATCATTACCATTAGTACATTATAAATTAATGAAGTGGGAGACCTTGACTGTACCCAGGAGAGACGAGGAGCCAGCTCAGAATCTGGATCGACTCCAAATGCGACTCCCCATCGCCCCCCCACTTCAAATACACCTCCCACCCCACAAAGGAACAACAACAACAGCACCGCCGCCGAACCGCTGACATGTTCTGCATTGACTTTTGGGATGAGCTCAGGACCCCTGGAGTAGGAAGTGATAGCGGTGACGCGGTGACAGAAGGGTATTAGCAGGTGACATTGAGCAGAAAGAGAGATAAATATTTATACATCCAGGCAGGAGACAGACAGCCGTGTTCCCTCCACCTGCCAACCTCCCACCAACTCAGGAGGACAAACTGAGCCAGAGAGCGAATATTTGAGGGGCAAACTGGTAATCCACGGGGAGGCGGAGGGAAGGAGACGAGAAGGGAGTGACAGTGGAAGGAGGGCAGGCTGCAGCTGACAGGCATGGTGGAAATGTTGAGCAGCAATGAGACATGACACGCTGACAGGGCGGCGATAGGGAGACGCCTGAACAAACCTTCCCGAGAGCCAACATGGAGGAATGAGAGCAAGTCAATGGTGTGAAGGCAAATTAAACACGGGGGGCCTTAATGCAGAGTGGAGAACAACAAGATGACTGAGCTGTGAGTCACGCAGGGCAGCAGCTCTTTAGGTTAACCTAAACCAGGAGAAGGTTTCCTGGTTCCTTCCACATTGTCTCACCCGTCCGTCCTGACATGCTACAGCTGGTTTCACTTCGTATTCATGGAGTTTAAGGACAATAACCCACGCGACTATCTAAGATCTGTGAATACCAGAGAATCTAACTCATTAATAACTGCTCAAACTCAACATATACCTTAAGATGCATTAAGACGTACTGTGGAAATCATCGTAGTCTGAACACAGAAGCTGATAGCTACAGTTTCCTTTTCAACATTCTTAGCCTATTGGAGGCAAGAAGAAGAAATGCTGCTCCTGGATTGGCTGATTTACAAACATTAGCCAATAGAGTGAAAAGTAGCATTGTGCATAGTTATCTCAGTTTCCCAAACTGCATTTCTTTTTCAAATATATTAGATATAATAAAGAAAATCTATAAATAAACAGTTTTCAAACAAAAATTTTAGAATTGATATATGCTTAACCTCAGATAGCTGGAGGCAGTGGTGCTGGAGGAGATTCAGCATTAGTAACTTCAATAGCTGTGTTTTCATTGAAAAATATAATTAAACAATTTGACATTTTAAAAATTAATTCACTTAATGGAACTCGCCATTTTCCAAAAACTCTCGTTTTTCGATAAAATATTTTGGTGTTAGCATGAGGAGCTCTTTTGGCTGTTTAGAAATTGGTTTATTTAGCAGAGCTACAACAAAAACATGTTTTATGCATCGCATGATCAACAACAGGAAGTTGTCGCTGGCGCAAACCACAAAGAAGAAGACAACAGGAAGTAGTTGGAGGACAATGGTGCACATGATTTTAAAGACTTATTGTATGAACAAACTTATTCACATGATTTTAATTTCATTTCTTATTTAATGAAAGTAAAGTGTGATGTAAAAGGCTGAGTTTTACTAATGCCCCAATATAAGTTTGCTTTTGAATTTTTAAATGTTAATGTGAAATCTTTCATTTCTCATCTGTTTTTGCACTTTAAGAAAAGTTTGTCATATTTCAAACTGGAGACTAAAAGTGATGTCTGAAACATATTGCAGTTTAAGTGATAAATAAAAAAGGAACCCAGTTGTTTTTTACGAGCATTTTTTCTTTCATTATTTCTTTTACTAGCATAAGCAGCCACTGCAAAACCGGGACAACTTTTTATCCGATTACTTGACTAATAATCAGAATAATTGATTGATTACTCAATTACTAAAATAATCGCTACTTTAAATAGGTACACACACAGGTAAAACACTGAGTTAAGGTCAGTGGTTGATCTTACCCAGGCAGAGTTGGACTGGTTGAGCTGGTTCAGCATCACCACCGAGGTGCAGCTGTAGTCGTATATGAGCCTCCAGAAGTCGGTGGTGGTGCCGGGCAGCGGGTGAGGCGTCACCACGAAGGCAGCGGGTCGGAGGAAGCTGTCTGCCAGCGCTGCATTGATGTAGTTGCTGCTCTCGCCCTCGGTGGTGACGAGGAAGGCCAGGGAGCGGTCCGGTGGCAGAACGTCCATGCTGCGGTTCTTCTCCCGGTTCCTGGGCATCAGGGAGACGCTGCACTCCTCCACGTCCAGGTGAGGAGTCACCGAGTTCAGCGTCTGGAGACAAACAAAGGGGGAGAAGAAGAGGAGGAGAGGTCATTAAAAAGGACACGTTTGTTTTCGGTGAACGATTCAGGTTAAAAAGATAATGTGAATGATGCACTGTCTCTTTAAGACCAGATGAGTCAAACTTAAATCATACAGCCAGGAAAGCATTCATAGTCACTGATGAACAACAGAGCAAATGTGTTAGAAACAGAATGAAGAATAACTCATGATAAATGTGATAAATAACGTTGGTGTTAATGTGGTATTAATGTAATGTGTATCATCCATGATGCTGTCTGGAAAATGTTAAAGTGTTTCAGTTTGTTAAGAAGGAAATTGCTTAGATGTATTAAAACATAAGTGTTTTTCTACCACTTAAAGAAAACTATGTTGGACAATAATAAATAATAATAATTATTATTATTTCAATTCCATTCCTCTGATTTGGACGAGGTGTAAGAGTTAGTTCTAGCTCAGGCAGTTTCAAAGCAGCAAAAAAGAAACTAAGAAAAAAAAATCCCTGGAAAATCTCAGTTTAGTCTGAATATTTTATACTTTTCTATCTTAAAAAAACAACAACATAAAAAAAGTTAGGCTTTAAACCGATGTCCTTCATGTTTGGATCAGTCATGGAGTGTCAACATAATAATAGACTCAGAGGTCACTGTAGAGGTCACTAACACAAAGCTTATAAAGTTAGTGAATAGAAAAGTCCACTAAGAGGTTTTATGGTCATTTCATATGTTTGTAGCTCTGGTTGTTTTACTACAGAGATTTTTGGGTAATAAACGAAGCCATCTAAAAAAATTGTTTTTTATTGACAATGTATACATACATTTCTTTCAGCATTTAAAGTCAATTTTTAATCATTAAAAAATGCTCTACAAAAGTTTGGTGATGTCTATCTACCACCAGGTCAGCTATTTAATTTACTCTTCAGTCTTTTTTCTGTCCATTTTGCAAGTCTTCAGAAAAACACATGGAGTATGACTTGATTCATGTATGTGTTTAAAGATGCATCAATATGGATGATCGGTGCTTAGCTGCTTATGCTGCAGTAAAAGAGAAGAGATAAACTATATGAGATTTTTTTCTTTTCCACCAAATTCTTTTCATTCAAAACTTGTTTATATCAACATGTGAAATGTATGTTCACTTTAAACTGAGATGAGTGAATTAAATAAATGAATTAAATAAGTGAAAAAAAAACATAAATTGGAACATTTTTGACTTATCCACAAGACTAGAATAAATCGATAAGCAGTTATTTAAGGACATACATCATAAATGAGGGTGTGCATTGAATCTATTCTTAGAACCAATACAAGAACCTCCTTTTTGAGACTTAATAAAGGCTTTTAACTGGCAGTGACATGAAGTGCAAATTCTGCAGTTCAGAAACCCCACTGCAGCACAGACTTTTCTTGCCAAGAGTAACATTTTTCATTATCCTGCTTTCCAAATGCCATTAAAAGCAGTATATCAACACGTTCAGTGTGTAAAATGCAAACCTGTGATACTTTAATCAGGAAATCTTGTTAAAGGGGCAGTATTGTGTATTTTCCAGGCACACATGGCCAGTTTATAGCCCAATCATCTATGTTAGTTTCTGCTGCTATAAAAATGCTGTATATATCAAATATGACTTAAAAATTTTTACTTTGTAATTTAATGCCTTGAAATTGGACCTCTGTCTCTTTAAAAACTCCTGCATTTCCTGAAACTCCGCCTTCAGGAAGTCATCATAACATGGCTCCTCTATTAACCCTTTAACAACCAGCGTTTCACTGAGCAGTAGCTCCTATAATGAGATCAGCAGATTCTAACAGGTGTTTGCTAATTGCAGCTGGCTAGTCTGAAGGATCTGAGTGAAGGAGAACCACTCTGTGAGAGGAGGGGCTGCGTCTCACAGGCAGAGCTACGTTCACCCACAGCAACAGAATGGTTGCCGTGGAGATTAAAACATTTCTCAAACACACATGAAAGATTCAAAGCGACACTCCAGGTTTGTTTTGGATGAGAAAATAATATTATAACATGACGTAAAGCTCGATTTTACATAATACTGCCGATTTAATGTTATTTAATGTTGTTGCTTAGAAATGTTGCCATGATAAAGGATTATATAAGAGTTACAAAATACCAAGTGAAATCTGGTAAAAACGGCCAGAAAACAAAACCATCTGGTTTGAACAGGGAATGTCTGTCACCTGAAACTCCTCTCTGAGCTGCGAGGTGTTGCTCTGAGAATCCACTTTCAGCATTTCTTTGTAGGCAGGAGCAAACTCAGACACGGGGATGCCGGTTTCTCCACACAGGCAGGCCTCCAGTATGGCATCGTGGATGAAGACGTACTGCTCCTGACAGACAGACAGACAGACAGACAGAAAGACAGACAGACAGACAGACAGACAGACAGACAGACAGACAGACAGACAGACAGACAGACAGACAGACAGACAGACAGACAGACAGACAGACAGACAGACAGACAGACAGACAGACAGACAGACAGACAGACAGACAGACAGACAGACAGACAGACAGACAGACAGACAGACAGTATTCAGAGGTTCAGCCCCTCCCTGCTCGCCGCAGCGAGGCCCACTCACCGTGAACAATGGCCAATTTAATTACCGCCGCCGAATGTTGATGAATAGTTGTCAACTGTCAGAAAACTCCTCACATTCCCCGTGCCTACGCTTTACTTCCAAGCACAGGACTGTCAATAAAAAAGACCCGGAAAACAAAAACGTGCAGGACTCGTATCAGAAAAGCCACATGCTGCCTACAGGCGCCGTTTCAATAACATCAAGAGTCGGGCAATTAACCAGGAGACTGGGACAAAGAAAGGCAGGGAAACATTCACAGCACCAGACCGCGTTCACCGCATTTATCTGCTTTCATGTGTCTGCACAAACATGGATGGAGCTGCAGCTGAAATACATGTTTAATAGAAAAAGAATGTAAATGTTTTGGGTTTTATCGTGCCATTTTCCAGGCCTGTTAAAGCTGCAGAGTGCAACTTTTATAAACAATGTCTTAATATATTTGTTAAAACTGTCACCATGTACAATATGAGACAAATAATCTGTGAAAAGATTGATTACCTTATGAAGAAATACACCAAAAACAACCAATCAGAGCCAGGAGGAGGAGCTTAGTGCTGTCAATTAACCATAAGTAATATCTCCACAATGTGCTAATAGTGGAGAAACAAACATAGGCAAAAACATTTAACTTGGAGCAACATTGCAAAAATATAAAGATTTTACCTCAATTTATAAAATATTTGTTGCCTATGCTCCATTTCTATCAAGTTACTTTTTCCTGTCTTGCTTTCCACAGTTGGAATAAAGTCAGAGTAACATCAGGACCTTTCACTTAGAAACTGGCTCTGGCAAAGCCAAGCATGTTAAGATCGATTATATGCAAATATGTATTGATTTTAACGTTTTATCCATTTTCTATTCTGTTGTGTTATGTGGTTTTTATCCCTGTATTTATTATTGTGTTTTATCACCAACCTGTCAATGGGTCTATGGACAAAAAATAGCCACATATAGACATGAGATTTTAGCCATTTTTAAAAAAAATAAACTTGAGCTCATCCATACACAGCTGAACACTGTTTCCAAAGCTTTTCTTGAGGATAAAGATCATTGAAATGGAAGCGAGAGAAATTCCCCAGCGTGTTTCTGCAGTTGCTTCATATTTTCAGGGTCAAACCCGTCAGCAGGGCCCATCCCACAGCGTCCCCGCCGTCCCACTCACTTCAGTCTGGATCATGTTGATCCGACGGGAGCACAGCGTCTTCACGCAGTTGTAGATGTCCACCACTCCTTCACATTCGGCCATATCCAGCATGACGTCCAGCACGATGTAGCAGCCAGTCCGGCCAGTGCCCATGCTGTTACCGAGGAGAGGAGAGGAGAGGAGAGGAGAGGAGAGGAGAGGAGAGGAGAGGAGAGGAGAGGAGAGGAGAGGAGAGGAGAGGAGAGGAGAGGAGAGGAGAGGAGAGGAGAGGAGAGGAGAGGAGAGGAGAGGAGAGGACATGAGCCGCTGCACACTGTTCAAACTGAGAGGATCCTGAATACATCTTTCAAAACAAAATATTTATGAAAAAAAATCTCAGACTCAAATCAAAGATTATTAAATTTTTTAAAATATGAAAATAAAGACAAAAAATGTCAATATTTTTTATCAATATTTTTTATTTAGAATTACCAAAAAATGTATTTTTGCTAAATGCCAGAAAACTTGCTGTGTATATTTTTTTAGAGATTATTTTGTCACTTTCCTCCAGTTCAAAAGTTTACATAAATTTGGGTCAGTACCACAAATAATTATCTTTTAAATTGTATGACAAACGTGTGTCAAATCTTTTGTGTTTCCTTCCTCAAACTTTATATAGATTAACAGAGATGTGCTAAAAGGAGGCCAACCAGTGTGGAATGCATGAAAACTTTTTAATTCAAGGAAAGTTGCAAAAAATCTCGAAAAAAATGTAAAGATAATATTTAAAGTTTTCTGACCATCAATTTTGGTCATTCTAACCAAGTTAAAACTAGAAGTTTGGTCAGATTTAACTTCATACAGAGAGAAAAAAAAGTGTCTTTTTAGTCGGTGTATGTAAATATCTGGTTCCAGCTATAGATATTTTCATTTTTAAACACTTTGGGATTTACTTGTTGAAATCTTTAAATATTCACACAAACAATAAATACGTACATTAATCAAAAATCAGAGAAAAAAAATGTTGGTGTTTTTCAATCAAGATAAAAAAAGCTACAATAATTTAAATAAGCACAATGCACATTTTATGATTTCTGCAAGCTATTTTTTTCTCTTTTTACTCCATGCGATGTGTAACATGAGCATATGGATGATGAATTTTGGGTCATAAACGCGGAGAAACGTGGTTTAGTTTCAGTTGGACCCAGAAGGGAAACACCAGGCTGCTGCTCCTTTGAGCCAGCCGAGCTGAAGGAAGCGAACCGGCGACCTGCCAGGCTCCAGCAGCTCTCAGCTGACATGATGAAGATCACATCTCCACGTACAGCCACTTTCTGATGATGATGATGATGATGATGAAGAGTGGCTGCTGCCTCTGACCGTTTCCAGGTTCTCCTGCGTCAGATCATCCACCCGATGCTGAACTCTTCATCACACCCACTGCTTGCTATGCAGGCTGTCAGATCCATATCTGACTGTCAGGCTGCATCATTAGTGCTACATGGATGTAATTCCACTGACAGGCAGCAGGTCATGACGTTGTGTTTGTGTAAGACGTGGAGAAAATGGGCCTGTTGTTCTGCAGAGGAGTACAACCGCAGAACCGCTAAGTCCTACTCTTTTTTTTTTTTTTTTTTGCAGACTTAATGAACTGTCGGCTTCCGTGTGAGAAAATGATTTGCATGAATGTTGAGTATATTACTCATGCAGATGGCTTATTACGAGATGGCTCCCCTGAACAACTCACAATTGGCAGGAGGAGTTTATAGCAGCTTAGCTTTCACTTTTTCTGTTTGTTTTTTTTATTATTATTCGCAGGCTCGTCTTTACACGACATCACGTTACAACCAGCAGCTTATGTATTATTTAGAGGATCTCTGTGACAGACCGAGACCAAAGAAGGTATAATAGACAAATGGAAAGTCAGAAAAAAATATTTAAAAAATATAGGTAGAGTTTAAATTCCAGGCAATTCAATTCAAATATATTTTATTTATCCCAAAGGGAAATTAAAGGTTGTAACTTCAAATAGTCGTTGTGTCTGGAGATGCTGTGGGCAGGAAGGATCTCCAGTAGCAGTCAGTCTCACAACAAATCTAAAAAGGCCTCTGACTGACTACTGTTACTATATGACAGACTCATCAGTGGTGAAATATGCTAACAGCTCAAAATCAGAGGTGTGGACTCAAGTCATTACTATTGTAAGTCACTACTATTATTACTCATTAACAGTAAGTGTCATTACTGTTGCTATTAATAGACCAAAGACTGTTATGACTTTGGTCTTGACTTGAAATTTTTTTTAGTTATGACTTGACTTGGACTTGTTTAAGTTTAATTGAAAAGACTGGATATTTGATCCAAAATCTAAAGTTTAGAACAAAAATTATTTAAAAAGTGCACACGGTTAATTCATTTACCTCATCCTATATTAACAACTGCAGACAGTCTCTGTTCTTCCACTCAAAGACATAAGATTTTTATTTGTCATTATGTAAAGTATTAATCAGTCCTTAGGGTGCAGCATGAGGGTGTGTGTGTGTGTGTGCGTGTGTCTGCAGGGGGCAGAGAGGATGGAAGGCTGACCGATTGATTTCACAGCTCTTGAGGAAAAAGCTGTTCTTTAGCTCTGTGTGTGTGTGCGCGCGTGTGTGTGTGTGTGTGTGTGTGTGTGTGTGTGTGTGTGTGTGTGCATGTGTGAGAGAGTTTGAATGCATATGTAAACACCAAGCGGACGGGAGACCGCTCTAAAAGCAGGAAGTGGACTATAGCGCAGGGCATTCTGGGTAAATACAATCAAAACAACTGTGTGAGTCTGCAGGTAGCAGGAGAAATTAGAAATAGTTTGTTGTATTTTGTTTTGCAAAAGACAAAAGAGAAATCCTTCAACTCTCCACTCCACTCCATGTGTCATGAAGTGGGGTTGTTGGTGGTGAGGAGAGACGCTGAGACCCAGGTTATAGTGATGATGATGAAGATGCTCAAACAGTCCAAACACAGGCAGCACGGCAGAGAGACAGGCACACAGCCAAATACTGGTAGCAACTGATAAACAGGACTTGGAGACGAGAGCTAACGCAAACCAGGACTAAGCAGTACAACTGGCGCGAACATAAGACACAGTAGACAAACGACAACGACCCGACGAGGAACACAGACAACAGCTGGGTTTAAATACACACGGGGTAATTAAGGGAATGAGACACACCTGGGAGACAATCAACGGGGAGGACAGGACAGAGACTCACAGGAAAACAGGACTGAACACAGAGAACTCAAAAATAAACACACAGAAACACGGATCGTGACACCATGATCCTTTATATTTTGGGAAGAAGGAAGTCGCGCTCAGTGTCTTCTTCAGAGGTTTTTATGTTGTTTCCTTCAGTGGTTGTTGGTGTAGCGCCACCACAGGTAATAAGGGGAACAGGTGATAGTGTTAACCATCGCTAACCATCACACCATCTAATTCAGAGATTCTCAACCCTGGTCCTCAGGAACCCCCCGTCCTGCATGTTTTAGGTATTTCCCTTCTGCCACACACCTGAATTGTATCTCTGGGTGATTAACAGGCTTCTGCAGTACTTGATGGTCATGCAATCATTTGAATCAGTTGTTCTGGAATAGAGGCACATCTAAAACATGCAGAGCAGGGGGGCGGTGAGGACCCGGGTTGAGAAACACTGATCTAATTCATGGTGTTTTCTGTGGATCGTAGCTCGAAGTTATTTGTTGATCATTTTTCTTTTTGCTGATTGTTCTGTGTCAAGAAAATGCAACTTGGGGAACTGAAGTACTCCGGTGCAATGCTACTCAACACACTATGGCTTTTGCAAGGCAGCCAATCCAGGAGCACCATTCATTTCCCTTGCCGCTGATTGGCTGAAACTCCAAGAGTGGAGACAAGAAAGACTGTAGACGCTAGCTTCTGCTGTAGTACTAACACAGGTTCCACTGTCCATATTAATGCATATTAAGGTGTGTTTGGTGTTACCGAGGGTCCACTGTGAAACCCCCATCAATGACACCAGCAGGTGGAAACCGCACCGTTTATTGAATTATTTCAACTATATTTGTTGGATGAGCTGGAACTGAACGGTGAAGGTAGACAGACGTACCTGCAGTGGACGACCACAGGTCCAGCATCGGGGGGTGTGGAGGCCTTGACCCGGCGCAGGAAGGCCAGCAGGCCCGTGGCGTGGTACGGCACGCCATGCTCAGGCCAGGAGGTCAGGTGGAACTGGCACACCTCGTGCTTAGCAGGGTAGCCTCTCTGGAAACCAGTCATGTAACACAGCAGGTAAAGAAATGACCAGTTGTGGTCTCACACAGAAACCAGTTAGTCTGGCATTATGTTAGCAAGGCGATCAGACTCAGCAGACATGATGAGAGTTTCTATTAAAAATAATGACATGACTCACCCGCTCCATGGCGAAGGTGCGGACTGTGTACTCTGCCAGGGTTTCCGTCTTCAGTAGCGTTATCTTAATGTCGCCGTACAGCTCAGTGTCTTCAGGCCAGTACTTAAAACACTTCATCTGGACAATTCAAAATTATTTCAATACATTTGGCAAATAATGGCAGAATCATGCAGACTAGTTACAGTATCTAATGACAAAGTATATACAGATTTGACAAGGTCACATTTAAGTCCTTGTCAAACCTTGACCTTGTTGGACAAAATGTCACTTTGGCAGTAAAAAAAAAAAATAAAAAAGGCAATGTTTGGAGGATCCTGCTGTTTTACACTGCATATGGCACTCCACAACCTTAACTCCCACAATGCCAAGACCAAATTTAAAAACTTTCAATGAATTTAAAAAGTTTTAAGGTCCTAATTTTAGATACATGAACCTAAGATATTTTAAGGCTGTGCAGACGCCCTGATCAAGGTCAGAGGTCACGGAAACCTACCCGGCCCACTTCCACCAGCTTGGTGAGCATGACAATACTGAAGCAATTCTCCTGCCAAACCATCCGCCAGAAATCATAGATCATCTCCTGCTTGGGGCCTGCAGAGGTGAGGCAGTGGAGAGACGGTGGAAATGCAGGTGGTGGAGGCGGAGCGGGAGGGAGAAAAACACGACAAAGAGAGGAAGTGATGGAGCAGGATGAGGGAGGTGGAGAGATGAGACATAAGTCAGAGGAAATAGTAGCAATAACCATCAGCGTAGAGGCAGAGAGTGTAATCCACGGCAGCCAGTGGAGCAACAATGTATCATTCATGAACTATCAGCGGCTCTCTGCTCGTCTTCCGCTGTGGGGAGGAATGCCACTTTAATGCAGCCACAAATCCACAGGCGGCGTACAAACAGCCTCGCGTGTCGGCGTCTCCGGCTGCCGGCCGCTCGCCACAAATCACACCCACCCAGGGAAGACCACACTTCCATTGATTTCATTACGCCACGGCTTCTGTAATATCTCAGGCTACTCCGTCATGATGACTGTTCTGCCAAACATAACACACACACACACACACACACCCCCCCACACACACACACACACACACACACACACACACACACACACACACACACCCCACATTGTATCCATTCATTTCTACAAACAGGTTGTGTTTTCCAGAGACTTGTCCTCTCTCAGGAACGCCAGAACCAAACTCCAGCGTTCTGTTCTGGAAGCCCTGCTGTGGGAGTCGCTTTGTTCAGGCTGAATCTCTGCTGGTGTTGTGATCAACAACTATTGTGTATCTGGTCAGAAACTTGAAGTAGGCAGTGAGACACGCTGCAGTGGCAGGAGAATAAGACGACTTCAGATCTGCCCTGGAGTTTCTCTCTGTATGAAACAGACTTGTCAGAAAGAACCGCCTTCTTCTTCTTCTTCTAGCCAAGTCAAAGAAAACAAGAAGCTTCTCTTTTCCCGAACTGCATGAACAAACCTCAGCAATGCTGAGCAACAGTATTCACACCCTCATGTAGTAATGCCATAAATATTACTGGATCTTATCATGAGTTTATGTGACAGAGCAATGAACAGTAGTGTACAGCTCTGAAGTGGCAAGAAAATAATATGTATAAGTAAATATAAACCAGGGATGGAGTAAAGATCGACTCTTCTTAGAACTTCAACAAATATTTCAGGACATTGCTTTTTATACACTACAAAATTAATAAAGAAAAACTCTTAACTACGTAACCAAAACTACTTCTTAGTGATAAACTGTTTAATATTTAAGTTATTAAATGCAACCACACATTGATACACATTCTCTAATCTGAATTAATCAGCTTACACTGCAGAATAGTGGTATGATACATTTAAAAACAGTGAGAGATCATGTTAAAGATTGATCATATTTAAAAAAAAAATATTCTTTTATGCTTATAAAAGCAATTAATCAGTGTATCAGATGTTAAAAAACTAATTAATAAATTATTAAGCATTTCAGTATTATCATTAGTCCATGTTGATGTGAAAACTGCTTCACAAAACCATCAGAACCAAAAGAATCAGTGGGATTTACAAACATCACAAAGTTAACTGAGAAGATCCAGAAAAACAGATTCCTGAGCCAAGTGGAAATATTTTCTCTGATGTTTTATGGTCATAATCCGTGTTAAAGGTAAGACTGAATTTATGTTTCTAGCTTGATGAAATGAGGTTTATTGTCAGTGAGTTTTAGAACGGAGAAGCTGATGTTGATGGACAGAGCAGAGTTCACCCCTTAAATTAAAGATCTGCTTGTGTGGCTAAGACTGTGATGTACGATGCTGTGTGTTGTTCTGGTTATGCAGGTTAATATCTACATTTTTTCTGTTATTATTTAGCTGCCTGGTCTTGAAACCGGGTGTTGGATATATTTTTGGCATTGCTGCTTATTAAATCTGCTTTAGTTATCGGTTAACGTCAACCTGAAGTCACTGCTGCTGTACTTCTTGTTTTTTGTTGTTTTTTTTACGATGCTGATGTTCTACAAACAGAATACCTTAATTTAATTGGCGTTTATTAATTGGATGGGATTTGAAGGAATATATGTCAGAAAATCCCTTGGTTGGTTCTCATCTAATGAGCATAAATAGTTCTGCATGTCCCTGTATGAGGACAACAGGAAAACAAGAGAGGGTGACATGACATTCCCAAAGCAAAGAACATTAATCTGTTTTTATGAGCCAATCAGAGCTCAGCCTGCATTGGCTGAAAGCGACCAGGAACCCGCCAACGCCTCCACTGTGTGTGTTTTCACATGGGAAACTAACTCAAAGTGATCTGGCTGCTATTTCTCCAGCCGTCGATCTTCACAGTTAGCCAACAATGCAGCAGATTCCATGTGTATTAGCAGTATGGTTTGTTAATTTTTTAACAGCGGGAGAAAAGCACAAACGTACATGCCAGAGGGACGACGAAGTGAACTGGAAGACGGATGGCGAAGTGCAGCCCTGGCAAGCAGCTGGGTGAATCAGTATGCAAGGCACAGGCCGGCTTCTCTCCTCCCTCAGAGACTGAGCCGCTCTCATTCACACCTCCTCTGCCTCATCTCTGGACATAATAGTGGGTCGGCCCAGAGCACCTGCTGCCCAAAGCTGGCCGAGGGCTCATCCATGATGCAACAAATCAAGCTGAACCCGCCGCCAAAGCCGACCACCTGGAGCTCACCGTACGCGTATGCAAAAAATTCTGAATCATATCAGGGTTGAAAACAGAGAGAGAGAGAGAGAGAGAGAGAGAGAGAGAGAGAGCGCGAGGGGCAGGCGACAGCTTTATGACGCTGTGCAGACAGAGTGTGCTTTTGTGGTACATGGGAGAAAATGAGAGGGAAGAAAGTATGAAGATGTTTGGGGAACACGGTGGCGTGAAAAGGCGCTTCCAGATTTCTTGTTTTCAGCTTTTTATGTCGTGTGAACTAAAAATGAAACTGGGTGAGAAACATAACGCGGGCAAATACAAACAACATTTCACAAGCTGTGAGTTTATTTATGAAGGAAAAAAAATCTAAACTTAGACTTTATTGTCCTTGCACAAAGGAAATGCTGTTGCTTGGCTACTGGAGTACACAGACAAAATACTGAAATACTATAAGTGTGATTATAAGTACACACACACACACACACACACACACACACCTACACATACACATATAGACATACATGTACATGTGTTCCTAGTCAAGACATCAATATGGAACCTGTGTAATGACATAAAGTTGACTAAAGGACCTTTTCATTATTGCCTACTCAGCGCATCTTGACTCTCTGTGTGGTTCTATGGGCTTTAAACTAGCAACTCTATTTATCAAATATTCAACATTTATCACCTATTCACATTTGTCTTGTTGGTCCACAGAATATTTGGTAGATATTCTCTGACAAATGTGAAATCTTTCAGAAGGTGTGGATGCTGTTGCACATGGTGTGTAAGCAGCAGAGTATTTATGGCTGTTGTCCAGTAGACTCTGTTTGACTGGAGACCAAAGTTGCAACATTTGCTCCATTTTCAGCTGCTGCAGCTCTCTGTCACATTGAACTGTCAAATGAACTGAACCCTTCTATCAATCTGTTCCCCTCCCCACCTGTGGGGGCGCCACACAAAAACCATCAAAGCAAAGGACAGAGAAACCTCCGAGGTTTGTGGAGTTCAATCTTTTGACCCAAATCAGAGTTTGATGACACATTCACACCTCTCCGAATGAATCAGATTTCATAGACAAGCGAACTAGAGTTGGATTAAACGGGGCTGAGGTGAATACGCTTTAAGAAAAAAGAACATTATACTGACAGTCAGTCATAAACACTTTTTGGCAAAAGAAGTTTTCAGTTTTTAAAAATGGGGACTGTTTTCCCCCTGATAAATAAAATCAATGCTTGAAAACTGCAGAGTATATTCACTCAGGTTGTCTGTGTATTGAAGTAAAGTTGGTTTGAGCATCTCAAACATTGAAGTGGGGCCACACACTGCCTCACATCTCTTTTTAACTGGCAGTACTAGAGGACTCCTCTTAAAACTGTTGAGGTAACCAGCTGCATGCTTAGCAGAGCCTCCAGCCTCCCAGTGATCCGTCTTTGCATTTTGGATGAAACCTTTCTCCTATTGCTAAGTGTTGCAAAGCCACTCTGACATCAAATGAGTTCACCAGCAGCCGTTTTCTTGCTTTGTTTAGGGAAATCCTGTCAAAGCGGCCTCAGCTTAGGACCCGGCATTATTAAAGTTCTCGGATCACAACCAGCCTAATAAACCTGCGGGCATGTCTGCATGGAGAGGGAGAGCGGTGCAGGCCTGGCTGAGTTAAATGATGAAAAACTCCCAGAAAATCAAGACATGTGAAAGGCATGGGGATGCATGCCCTGTGTGAGAGAGAGCAGAAAGAAAAAAAACCTCCTGTAACCTTATCTCTGCTGGACAGACACTTTTAATAATATCCCTGAGCAGAACGCATCTCCTTTCTCTGTTCCCCCTCTGACAGAAATCAGTTCTGTTTCTCTGTTCTGGTTTTACAACTTGTCAGGATTAGAAAAGTCTTGGCTAAGCTCCCCCTTAATAACACTCTTGTGTTTCGCTGCGTGTTGCAGCGCTACACAAACACCGGAGACTCGGAGGCCAAAGACCCACGGCTTTGTTCAGAGACGCTTTTTACATTACGACACAGATCTGATCACTGGTTCCTGTCAGACACCAGACTGCTGGCGCCGTTCTTAAATCCTTCAGGATAAAATGATCAGGGTTCTAGATGACTCTGTTTAAACTGTTAGAAATTGTGAGTGGAGTTAATATTTAAAGATACCTTTAATTTTGGAGTGTGAACCGACTGCGGCTCATTTTAACAAGTTTGAGGAGGGAATGGTGGCTGTGAAGGACCAAACTTTGGCCACATTTTGGAGAAAAGAATCCATCTAGATTCTACAGACTGCTATCTTGTTTGGGTCTAGCTGTTTCTCATTCTAGTTATTGGCATGAAGTATTTTTTTTAATTATTACTAGAAATATGTCTAAAAGCACAAAAATGGATCAGCAGCTTCACTTCATTTCACTTAAGTAGAGATTTTTCAGAGGCAGGAAAAAAAACGGAGGTGTAATTTGTTGTCTGTCTATAATTATTTAAAATATTTTTTGCTGTTAAACAAAACAAATAAATGAATAACCCTTTTATCAGGATTTAAGCTACATTATAACTTATTATATTTGTTAAGGAACATGTTAGCAGAAATGACAGAAATGACATCACTAACTGCATTTCCACTGAATTTAAAATCGTACCAATTGGAATTAAATTTGTAAATTTGTTTTTCCAATAAAAATAATGTTTGTGCCAGGTGGAGGTGGTGTGTCAGTTATATAAATCAGTGTATTTCACAAAACTGCAATGGAAACACTTTTTTCACATGGTCAACAGCCAGATGTTACTACTGGCAGAAATGACAAACAAAACAAAAGGAAGTGGTAGGAGGTGGATGGTGAGTTTTATTTATGATTTATCACATAAACAAATTTATTAAAGTGATTTTAACTGCATTTCTTACAGAATTGAAACACTGCAATTGCTAAATTGTGTTTTTTCAATATTGGCTGAATATTCTAGGATAGTGAAATCTATTTGGTGATTTTAGTGACAGGAAGGTTTAAAAATTCTCCTCCTGGTTTCAGACGGTCAGTTTCAGAGCTGCTGGATTCTGGTTGCTACATCAGCATCCTGTCTTTTTTTGAACATTGCATCTTTGTAAACAACCATGAAGATGGCGCTTCATGGTTGGGATTTATCATGACGGCAGATATGCATTTCTAACATCTTCTGTTTTTTTCTACTCTGTGACTGCAAGGTGTGTTGCTGCTGATATGATGTCTGTATGATCGACGTGAGCTTCCGCTGCGTTTTAAACATTTTACTAGATCCAGGAAAAGAAAGAGGCAGCAGGCTGAAACTGATGATGCTGTTCGCCACAAGCACCTGGTGTGGAGTCACATTAAAACCAGGAGGTTCTACACACACCCCACACACACCACAGCATCGTCAGCATGCTGTTGAGGTCAACATGAGAGCTGTTTGCACTGGGAGTTGATTGATGACTTCATTCTTCCTCTCATGGTGCCCATCTAACTTGTTCTCTACATGATTTTCTCTACATTGATTCCCCTAAAAGGATCATTGGACATTGCACCGCCGATCGCTCCACTGGTCTTTCCCTGTCCTACGTCAGAATCCTTCTGCTGTCTAGTAATCGCGTTGGTTTCCTGTGTGAGAAAGCTAACAGGTTCTGCATCTCATTCCTCTGCGCCATGAGAGCAAAGATCCGGAACAAGGTGTGTCGTTTTGGTGAGGTTACTTTTGGGAAGTGACAGAACTGAAACCAAAGTGAAAGACGGGAAGAAATCAGAGGGAAGATTACAGAGCAGAAGAAAAAAAAAATCCCACGCTCCACGAGTAAACACGATCAGAGCAAGAAGAGAATAAAGAGCGCGTCTTGCTGTCTTTCCTGTCTCGGCGCGGCTCGGGGGAATTGGACCGGTGCGCTGTCTCAGTCTGACATCAGAAAGTCTTCTGCGCCGCACATGCAGATGGAAGGGAGGAGAGAGGTGAGAGCAGAGCTTCACAGACGGCGACAGCTGACGCCCGTACAGTCTCTGACAGATTCTTGGGGGAGTTCTTATCGTAGTCGTGGGAAATTGACTGTTTACAGTTGAAACCCGGATGTTTTGTGTGATGCAACAAAAGACAGCGTGTTGCTCATGATTTAATTATTCCACAAACTCATTTTCCAAATCAGAAAACAACAGTTCTTGAGCCAAGTACTCACCTTGAGTGGCAATGAAATGGTTGGATCGCTGGTAACCCTGTGTGGGAAAAAAAGGTAATAATTACTACAGACACAGATTATAATGAGGCTTTCATTCATTCACTGGTTGATAATCTCATGGCAGGACTTGATTTTGCTGATCTGTTCAATTTCATGTTCTGCCTCTCACCAGCAGGCCGTCTGTTGGAACTAATCTACTCTATCAACTGCACAAGGACGTCTGACCCACCAGAATTACTCTGGACGACCTTTAAAGCTGCAGCTCTGGATGAGCGATCACACTTGAATTGTAATGCACAGAGAAATGTCATTAATTCAAGTAGACACCCGATCAAAATCTCAAGACTGGGGGACAAAAAAAAGTAGAAAGATTTTCAATGTCATGGTGGTGGTTTGAGACCAGATGTTAAGTAGAGCTTAAAAATGCCAAATGGAGAAACAGGAGCAACAGGAGTACATGAATACAGATGATAATTTATCTAAAACTATAGTTTCATGTATACATTAAGGTTTATTTTTTAGCAGGTGATGTAAAGTTTAAGTCTGCAAACCAAACTAATCCCTAAAAATAGAAGTAAAACTGTTAAAAAAACGACTTTATGGTGAGTAGTTTCTGTAGAATCTGCCTATGATGTACATCAGTGAGGTTTTTGTTAGCACCGTTGGCCAGCAGGGTTTGAATCCCAGCCTGGAGTCTTTCTGCATGTTCTCCTTGTTCATGTGTGGATTCTCTGCAGGGACAATTTCACCGTTTACCTGTAGATATAAGTGTGAGTTTGCAGGATTTTGTGTCTCTGTGCTGCCCTGTGTTGGACTGCTGGCCTTTCCAGTGTGTCCCTTGTCTCTTGCCCCTAATGGCCACTGAAGATAGTCACCATCTGTCTCACAAACCTGGTCGGATAAGCAGGTGTAGACAATGGAAGGATGGACGCCTCCCTGCTGGAGGTGGGGACCATGGAGGTCCCTACATTCTCTCGATGTTGGGAAATCTAGAGAATGTCTGGAATTGAGGTCTATGTAGATGAGGACCCTCAGCCAAAAAATATATGTAAGACAAGGGTGCCATTTGATGCTGCAGTTTGGCACAGGTTGTTTCGTTTTGACTTTTTTATAGCAATGTGATTGGAAACCGGGTGGCTCAGTTGGCGGAGCGTGTGAAGGGGGGTAGACCTTGATGTGGTTGTCCTGAGTTTGATTGTTCTTGGTAATTTACTGCATGTCTTCCCCTTCTCTCTCCTCCATATTTCATGTCTATTCACTGATCAATAAAGACCACTAACTAGAGCCTTACCATAACACTAACCCTTTATCTGGATTTTCGCTGGTAGAATTTCTACCAAGCCAATCAGTGAACAGAAGGAGAAGTTGTGAATTTCTGTAATGTTTTAAAATTATAATCTGCCTGTAGTTTTAACAATGGCAGCAGAGGAAGTGAACAAAGCCGTTCAGTCAGTGTTGGTCACACTTCCAAACACTGACTTAACATGAAGTCGTCTCGTTTGGATCAGGACTTCTCTCTTCAGAGGAGGGTGGTTGTTTACAGTGCAGGCCATTTGTGGTAAGCTTCATAGCGTGGAACTTGCATATTACGTATATCATGTACAAATGTTAGAGATTAGGTAACATTTAAAACTTTCACAGAGGCCACGCCTCCAGGAAGTAATCGTTTCTTGCCAGCCAGTGGCCCAGACCTTCTGGACAAAGTGAACTGAAGAATAAAGTGGTTTTCACCAGTCTAGACTTTTTAAGGATATTTGTCTCAAACTTCTGTTGAGATAATGGACAGTCCTGAGTTTAAATGCAGCTTTCAGTAATTTGACTGCTGTGTCTGTTTTGTCTCTCGTTCCGTTTCTTCTTTGTGCATTTTGAAAGTCAAACTCACAGCCTGGTTTATAAACCACCAGCATGAAATGCAAATACTTGTAATTCCATCTCCGCTCTTCAGATTTCAACAAACAGTGTGTCGTTCTCCGCCTCGGGTCATAACGTATGCAGAGGGCGAAATGCATCTCTAAAGTGTGCCAAGTCTCGCCGGAGCCGCTGATTAGAGTGCCGCTGACAAGTGAGGGATCTTCAGCCTGGGGACTAACTCCACCTGAATGGCACTGACTGATTGGGCTGTCTCCTCCCTGCTCCACTTCACATTACTGAAATTATGATACAGTATGCAAGGAAAACAGCAGGTGAGGTCCGTGTGGCGAATGCAGAGCCGGATCCCTCATGTCCAGATAGCGGCACTGTCTCTTTATTAATAATTAAAGGCATCTGCAGAAACCCGTGTGCACATCTCCACCACACCGCATCGCAAATGACATTCCATCAGGGCCATGCCAGGGATAGAGGAGTGGATTGATCGGCGTCTTTGTGAAGGAGTGCACCTATCTCTATTCCCACGGGGCATCTCTCGCCTTGGAGTTTCTCAGCGGTGATCGGTTTCCTGCCTGTCACCATGGCAACCATATTTTCCAACAGCATGCAAATTGATGAAGCAACAATGAAGAATTTACAATAGATTGATGAGGATAAAAGGTAAAGCATGGTGTATGGGATGCAAAGAAAATGAAAGAGAAACAAAATAAAAATAAAAATCTTTCTTTGCTTGCTGATCTGGTGGTCTGGCTGCAGCTTGATCGGCTCTCATTACCGCTGAACGACTCGGGTACCTGGAGAAATTTGAGTCGTTTTCACTGAGAGCACAGGAGAACTTCAGGCGGAGTTCTAACGTCTCTTATTCTGAGCAGAAATAAACGGGAGAACACCTGCGGGGTCCAACGCAGCGCTCCGAGTTTAAACAGATCCACAGAAACAGCAACAGCAGACATGAAAGACCGCCGGAGCTGAAGGACACACTACAAGGAAATCTCCCCCAAAATACACACACCTATTATATCCAAGTTTATTGACACTTGTTTTCAGTTTTCAACACGTCTAAATTATTTATTATTGTTATTAAACTAAAAGGGCCTCCTGGGGAGATGTTTGTGTGGATGGAGAGAGAATTACACCTCATCAAGAATTCTGTCAGAAAATTCAGCAAAAGAAAATCTGTTGTAGTTTAAATGTGTACACAGCTGTGAATATTATACAGCATCTGTTCCCCATCACAAAGACAGAATATGACACATGACTTCACATTTCCTTTAGAGATTTCATGGCGTAAATAACAAGAAACGTCTTTCATCAAGTAGAACTAGCTTTTAACAGTTTGTAGCAGAGATTGTACTAAACCTTTATTTGGTCCATCGATTGGACAAACGGCGTCAAACAAAATCCTGTCATCTATTCTTACACATCAGTTTTTGAAATTACATTTAACTGTATTTCATTTTCATTCTGTTTGCTTAAAATTCAAAAAGCTGAGCAGATAATCCACATCGAGTATTATTTGCTGAGTATACTTAACTTTTTCTCTGCAGTGACATAGTTTGGAAAACAGGAAACATTTCAAGCAGGAGTTGGCAAGACTCTCTGATCGTAACCTGATGGTGCAAACCCTGGCCAGAGCGGGAGGATCATCAGCGGTTCAGCTGCCCAGAGCTCACAGTCAGCTCTCAGTGTCCAGATCAGAGATGAAACTCTGATGGATGTTTTTCTCTTATTGACTGAGTTAATGACCTCTACTATGTTCTGTGTATGTTAAGTTGAAACTGTCTGAACCAATTCTTCAGGTGTGTGTAATCTGTCAAACTAACCGATTATAAACGCCGTCAAAGACAGAAAATATTTGGTTAATGTGGCTCCTGGTTTGGATACTCAGCAGACCTCTGGTCCTGAAGTCTGTGAACATATCAAACTCCCTCTAAAAACTTGAATAATTGTCTATGTTAGTAGATCAAACACCAACTACACCTGAGTATGCATTAATACACAGAGTGGAAACAGTCTTGGCATTAACACAGAAACTAACGTCCACAGTCTTTCTCATCTTCCCTACTGAGGAAGACCAGTTAGACTCTTTAAAAATCATACAGGAAATGTCTGATTCTTTATGAGATATGTTTCTTCAGTCAAACATATCATGTTTTAGTCATATTATTGATACATCTAGCTTTTGTAACATTGCCATCCTAATTCACAAATGCCAAAAATGTTTACTGCAGTCTGGTGTTACTAGAATCCTTCAGTGGCAAAAACAGAAGGTAGAAACAGGAACAGTAGCTGCGTTTCCATCAACCATAAAAGTGCACAAATTGAAATTTTGAAAGTAAATTAGTTTAACTAAAACATGTAAAATTAAAAAATCTCATGTTTTCAATCAAATAGTTTTTGCGCTTGGTGAAGTGGGGTTTTTTCAGTCTTGAAATAATATATTTTTGCAAAGCTGTAATGGAAGCACTTTTTTCATCACACGTCACATGATCAACAGCCGGATGTTACGACTGACAGAAATCACGAAGAAGCCGACAGGAAGTGGTAGGAGGGAGATGTATGTTTGGGAAAATGTACAGCTGGCTCCTTCAGAGCTCTCACAGCATCACAGTTCAGAAAAAGTTGTATCATTCCAGTGTGTTAAATCCATAACTCTTCTGGAAAATTTTCCCAAAACGCTGCATACGAAACCACTCCCAAGTAGGCGGGGCTTGTTCCTCCAACACCTGAATGAAACGTCAACGTCTCCTCTGATTGGCTGAAAGATGATGAGCGATGAAAGACTGAATTCTGTTTTTTGGACAAAAATTTGCACACATTTTTGATGGAAACACAGCTAGTGTTTATAAAGAAGCTAGTATTTGTAAATGTAGTTCAAACAGCACAAACCCAACACCGACATGACAAGGAATGATAAAACAAACAGCAGGAAAATCTGAAAAAAGTCGGCTCATGTTTACCCACTGATACTCCAACTAATTAATGATGTGTTTAACATTTTCAAATAAAGTAGAGTTAAAACAGCTAAGGGTTAAACGTTAGCTCTGGCTGTATTCTCCATGAGCCTCCAGCTGGTTAGGATTCATAAAGCTGCTCTTTCTTAGCCTGAGAGAAACTTTGTGCAGCAATAAAATCAGTTTGATGTTCTGAGTACTTTCTGAAGGAACCCATGCTAAGCATGCAGTATCTTGCTAAACTAGCTAAGTATGACTTTGCCTTCAGAGAAACTGTAAAAACAGAGGGCTCAGACAGGAGGTCCCATTTATACTTAGAACATTTAATACACCCCATAACCTAACTGGTCTGAAAAAGAGTGAAATTAGAGCTTTTACCAGCTTACATATAAGGAGGTCAGATATTGGCTGACTTTTTTGTCGTTGCATAAAATCTACATTCAGATGTCGAGGAAATAGTTTTAATCACTATGTTTGCCCCGAAACATACACAGTTTGTCTGGTAGTTCCTAATCATTTTGAGCAGTAAAGTTATGAAACTGAGCAATGTTTTTATGTTTAAAGTAAAACCCACAGCAAGAATATGATAATAATTCCACAGATTATTATGTGTGTCACTAGGATGAAACCCAAATTATTCATCATCATTTTTCAATCAATATGAGGTGGTGATGTCTAATTTTAAATCTCATCTAAACAACCTGATTTGAGATGGAACCAATGAGCCGAGTTTATGTCCCAGCAGCTGTATAGTTTGGAACGAGCCCTGAAGTAGGAAGATATTTACACTGCTCAGATAAGTATTTGTTTTCACAAATCGTGTTATTACTATATGAAGGATCTCTGGATCCTAAAGGTTTCAGACCTTTGGTCTAAGACATGCATGGATAATGATGAAAACTGTTTTGCAGTTAACTGCTATTATAATTTCATATTTTTATTAGCTAAAATGCTCAAACTGGTTAGTCATTGCTGCTGATATTACGCACAAAATTTAAAAATATCAATAAAACCCCAGTTACCCAAACAGGGGTGAGGATCCTGTGAATGACTGACTTTAGTTAAATGGTCTCCATTGGCACAGATTATAACAGATGAGTAGTCAGAAATCCAGCTCTTATTTCTCATGATAACATTTGACGGTTTTAGACCCTAAACCTGGCTAAATCCTCCATTTTCTGTTTTTCCAACATCCAGCATCACTGAAGATATTTACGGTGCCTTGTGTAACTCAGTGCATGTCTGAACATGAGCTTTGACTTGACCTAAGATTTTCTCCTCTTTTGCTGCACTTTCTGCAATCTTAAAGGACCTCTGGGTGAGCACATCTCCATCAGCAGAAGATGGCAGAGACTGAGACAGCTGCAGTCACAGACATGCTAAAACGTGAATGTCGTAGGTGAAAAGGCTTAGGAGCTCAAACTAAACAAGGACAAGAAAATCTGCTGCTGCCAGGAAGAAGCAGTGGAGAAGGATGGAGGGATGAGGAAAGAGAAGAGAAGCAAGGTACTTACTTCCCTGTTTATCCGAATCTAAGATGGCAAAAAGATTGAGAATCAGAGGAGCAGGAAACAGAGAAAGAGAGAGAGAAGAGAGTTAGGGAAAAGACCAGAGCTAGTTATTATGATTACAGATCAGGAAACGTGTGATGAGACGGCCGCAGAGGACCTGTGAAGAGGATGTTGTTCAACTTTGGTGTTTGAAGGAAACCTTTTCTTAAAGAGCTTCATGTCTTAGAGTTACTGCTAAAAAAGCAACGGACAGAAAGAAGAAGGTGGTTTAATACTTTATGTGAAGAGTCAATGCTTACAGCATCGATTGTTCTGTTGTTTGTGTTAGCACGTCACAAACCAGCCATTTTTAAAAATCCACAAATCAAATTGTTGTAAGAAGTTTTCTTTCACACATGTTTTGATCTCACGATTTATCCATGACTGTGTTCTCAGTCAACCCACTTCACTGGGTGAGGAACAATCCCACAACAGAATTCAGTTAGGAGGGTTCTTTGTAAAAACACAAGGAAGTCTAGTCAAAGAAAATTCCACATCCCTTAAATAATTAAAGGGTAGATAGATCAGGAGTCTATCAGTCAATACTTAGTGTAGAATTGGTTCTGTATTGGTAGCATCATGATTCTGTACATCACTGTACTGGGACAGGTGACCCTGGAGCTTATTGAACACTTTTGGAAATCAAACATTTTTTGTGGCCAGTAAATGTCAGTAAATGTAAAGCTGTGGATTATCCAGAAAACTATTCTTTCAGGTGTGAGTTTGTAGGCAACATCTAAATCCTTTGTGGTGACATAATGCCATAATGATGGCATTCTTTTGTTTGCTGGTTAATGAATAAGACAGTAGCTGAGTTTCCATTTCAAACATACAGAAAAAGATTTACATCTTTTTCTGTATTCTGCAAGTGTAAAAAGAAAAACAATTTCATATTTGTGGTGTTTCCATTAAATAAGAAGCGCAGTTATAATCACCAATGAATAAGTTATTTAAAATAAACTGCTGCAAATTCATCCTCAGACTACTTCCTGTCATGTTCTTCATGGTTTGCAACAGTGGCAACATCCAGCTGTTGATCATTTGACTTGTGTGAAGCTAACAAGTGTTTCCTTTGCAGCTTTGTAAGATAAACCGATTTTGATACGGCCAAAAAAAAAAAAAAAGAAAGAAAAACACGTCATCCTAACGCCAAAGATTTTTAATGAAAAACAAGTTATTTTGATATTGGTGTGTTTCTATTAAGCTAATTTATTTTCAAATTGTCAAATTGCCCAATTATACAGTAAATGGAAACATAGCTAGAGGCCCCAGTACAATAGCAATAAGTCTTATTGGCTGAGTGATTTTAACTTCATCTGTACTGAACCCTTTGTAGTCACTAATAAAAAAAAAAAAACATTCCCCTGGCTTTAGGTTGATGGTGTTATGTGTCCATTTCAAGCATTTAGAGAACCGATAAGATATATAAGTAATACAAGCTCACATAAAAAAGTTGTCTAGTCAAAGTCTGGACTTAAATCCAACTGAGGTGCTCCAACATAACCGGGCATCCATGTAAAAAAAAAAAAAAAAAAAACCCTCCAAAATAAATCTCCCAATAAGAGTGGCTGAAAATTCCTCCATACCAACGTAGAAACCCAACCTGTCACAACAACCTAACTGGATCAACATGTTGGTTTCGAGCCCATCATCTATGTTTTAGTTTGCACTTTCACCAATACGTTACTGTTCTGTGAAATACTTCAGCAACAGCATCTGTTTTTTATCTGTTATCTGTAGCTTGTCTGAAGATGAGTTCAGCTGGGAGGTACAGCTGGAGTCGTTTTGGAAAGACTAACAGTCTCAAAAACGTTGGAATACGAGGGAGATGAGGATACGCTGAAGAGGAGTATGTTACGGATTTCCAACTGACAGAGCTGAAGTGTGTGTGTGCTTCAAACAACCTGTTTCAGTGTGCAGTGTGTGTCAGGTTATAATTCATGCAAATTCATGCTAAATACATTTCTCTCACCACTGGAGCATTTGGCCATGACTGTACATAAATTCCACTTAGAGTAAATTTTAAATTGTGTTTATCATTTTCAGGAGCCTCAGCTGACTGTTGTGTCTAAATGTGGAGCTGCAGATGACCGGTCGTCACGTCCATGGTACAGTTTGTAGTTTGGGAAAACTGGCATTAGCCAAACCTGTTGCACTGACTTCTCTTCATATCGGTGTAAATAGAATCAGCATTAAATAAGTACAGGACGGTTGGCTGTTCCAGTCGAGACATTTTCTAAGTCTCAACTCCTCTGCAACTGATGAAACTTGGCAATGACTGTGGTTCATCAGTCAACTAAATGTCTCACTAAAATGGCCGTTTTCTGATGAATGAGAGGGGAAAGCAGCAGATCGGCGCATTTCAGCCTCGGTCTTTTCTGTACATAATTTGGAACTGTTGATGTCGATGGCCAATTAATTACACAAAGGTCCTTAGAGCCTTCACTCTAATGGAGCACTTACAGACCACTCAAGGGGAATAAGGAGGCCACACTAAACACGGTTTTCTCTCCCTCGGCTCTTCCGCCTACTTTCCCTTTTTTTTTTTTCCTTGTTTGACAATAAGAGAAAATGCATTCAAAGATAACAAGAAGCTGCTAAAACTTCAGCCCCCTCAGTCAAAACCCACAGAACAACACTGGCTTGTTTTCAGGTTCCTGTTATGAGAGAGAAGTGAAGCTCACAGCCTGAGCTGGAGATGCTTCTGACTGTCGTAACGCAAAGGTTTATGTGTACATCAGTTGGGTAATGATTACTCAACAGAATAACCATTTAAAAAATGTACTTGTTGAACAGCCTGGAGTTTTCATCCAACTTTTGTTGCCACCATTTTTTGGACTAAACGTCACCATCAGGAGTATGGAGAGCCGTAATTTGCCGACAGCTAACATAAACTGCTTGTGTGGGGAAAAAAAAAAACATTTCACAATAATTTGAAATCTAATAAATAGATTCACAAATACAAAAATTAAGGATTTTATATCCATAATTTCAGTATGTTTTAGATTTTCAAATCAGTTACTTATAGTTTTTCCCCATTATTTATTTATTTAATTTAAAGAAAAAGTTTTCTCAATTTTAGTTAGTTATTTTAGTTAGTTTTCCAACCTGACGCTGGCCGGATTCGACCTGGAGGTGAGATCACAGTGTCTGGAAGCAGAGCCGCGCTCAGGCCCCGGCTGCTTCACTGCAGCATCGGGGGCGAGTCACGAGGCAGAGCTGCTCTGAGCTTCTGGGCTCCTGTAGGATGTTTGGACTCTGTGTGATAACATCTGAGCAGAAAGCCCACATACGCTGGAGCAGAAATACACCGCCGTGCCGTCGGTGCAACCATTACAGGACGGCTGAGACCAGCAGCGTGCGGAGGAGTGGGGTGGCTGGTAAAGCAGTGGGGTCAAACCTTACAAAAAGAGAAGAAATTAGGAATTCAACTTACGTCTATGTAGTTGGCATTGACATAATCTGAGCTGGGGTCTGCCAGCAGAGAGTGGAGCTTGACTCGATGTCGATCAGCTGGAATGAAGGAAAATGAGGGTTAGTTTGTATTTCTGTCTGTTTTTCCATGTATACCTTATTTTGTTTTTCACTCTGGTTTCCTGTTAGCATCCAGTCACATTGAAACAAATGGAAACTCTGTTAGCACTCTGAGTTAGCGCTGCAACTGTTGGTGGGTTTAAATACTGTTTCCTGTTGTTCAGCCTCCTCTAATTTCTCTTTACTGTATAATTTGTATTTAATGTTTGGGAACCTTTTCATGTTTCTCTCTAATGCTCACACTAGCTGCGTTTCTGTTATAAATCTCAGTGTACGTTTTTTCTGCTAATGTCAAATAAAACAAAATTTCGCAATTGTGGCGTATCCATTACATGACATTAAAATCACATGTGAATAAACTCGTTCACATTATAAGCCAAATCTGTAGAACCGTAATTCCACCACATTTCATGCTATCTGAAAAATTCCAACGGTTTCTTGAAGGAGAGAAGTTGTGCTTTCCAGTAAATATCGGATTATTACAATACCCCCTCAACCCTCCCAACCACTCCCCTCCCCCGTAGCAGGGAGTGAAATTAATCTGAGGGGTATGGTGATTTTGCAAAAAAAAACTTGCTAGATGTTCCAGTTGTTATGGATAAATGGGCAAATATATTTACTCACAGAACATTTAAAGAACTGCGTACAATTAAAATAAGCAAAATTATCCAGGCGGAAATTTAAAATTTTGGACATAAATGGTTAAAAATCAAAGGATGGATTTGAGTTTGCATTTAAACTCGTTGTTAAAGGAGATATATTCAGAATTCAGCCATGGTTCTATCGCTCATCATCTATCAGCCAATCAGAAGAGAAGTCATTCAGGCATTGGAGCAACAAGTCCCGCCTACATGGAAGCGGCTCCATATGCAGCGTTTTAAGTTGGCCGATTTACAGTACAGCTATGGATTCAACACGTTGATTTGATATTAACTAATAGGAGATTTTATTTTGAAGCCATATCACCCAGTCCTAAAAAGCATTGTCAATTATAGCAGAGTAGCTCTACTTTAAAAATAACATCATGACTGCCCGGGCCGGGCCTCTTCCTGCTGAGCTTTACTCACGGCTGAGCAGGCTGTCGTGTCGTCCTTTGGTCTTGTCTTTCTTCTTGGTGGCATCCCAGCCATCAAAGAAACTCTGCAAAGTCAGAAATTACAGTTAAGATTACAGTGTTACTGCTAATAAACCGCTACTCATAAAAAACAGACACCTGGGGAAAGAGTTGCCTTCAGTCTGCTTATATCTTCTAATAATGACTTTGGTTTTACAGGGGAAAAAAAAGATAAAAGTAACAACAACAAACCCCACATGATGTGTCTTTGAAACACCTTGAAAGTCGCAATTAGACTGAGTTTGCTAATGCATTCCCGAGAGCTACCCCAAGGTCTGATTAGCTCCTGAATTAAAGCCTCTTGCCAAGTCATCAGCAGACATCTGCCACAACACATCACAGAGAGGCTGAGGCTGCGCTCGCCCTCATTCCGCATGCAGAGACAGGCGCGCTGCTTAAACAAGCCGCCGTTCTGGAATACCTTGGAGGTCCGCTGCTGTTTACAGTATACGGCTTCCATCAAGAGAGTCTGCCGCCGCCGCCGCAAAATGTGTCACTGGATCTGCGCTGATGGTAGAAAGCCGAGGATGAACAGCTTTGCACCTGGGTGAGATTGATTTAAGACCCCCGTCGTTTTCTTTTGCATTTAAACTCGTTGTTTAATCTCCTTGCTTTATGGATAACAGTAAACTGGACCAAGAGATCAGAAGAGCTGGGTATGGTTCTCACAAGCTGATGTGAGAACCATACCAGCCACTAATGGATGCAGGTCATATTTCAGTTAATATTAATTACCAGAGACAATTTCATATGCAAATTCCAAGCATTTTTGTTTAGCAGCAGTACTTATGATGTGGAAATGTGCTTCGCTTTACCGCTTTCTCTCAGATAAACGTTTTAGAAACGGAGAGGTGGAGGCTCAAGTAGAAATAGTGGACCTCCACCTATCTGACAATATTTCTGTAGATCGCACCTCCAACGATTCACTGATTTGCAACTTTTTTGTAGAGAATATCTAAAATATTCAATAGGAAATGTAAATAAACAGAACAAAAAGAAAAAAAAAATCTGTGAAATTCGCTTGTCAAACAAGATGGTGGCCTTGGGCGTGCTGACATCACTCTGAACGTAGCCTGGTAAAAACCAGCAGTTTGTTTTATGAGTTGCTTCGTTCAGAGGGTCTGGGCTCTCGGCTGTTGAGAAACAGCTGCTTCCTGGAGGCGTGGCCTCTGTTGAATATTTGTGTTTTACCCAATCATTAACATCTGCCTGTGATGTGATGTAAACAACAGTTCTCCACTGCAAAGAGAGAAGTGCCAATCTAAACAAGGCAGCTGTTAACGTTAATTAAATATTTAGAAACGTGACCAACACGAACTGAACGGCTTCGTTCACGTCCTCCACTGCCATCGCTAAAACCACAGACAGACTGTAATTCTAAAATGGAGCAGAAAATCAGTGTCATCATTCATAACTTGTTCTTCTGTTCGCTGATGGACTCAGTAGAAACTCTACCAAAGGAATCCAAGTGGATGGGAGAAAATCCCCCAAAGCACTGAAGGGAGATGAGAATCAAGTGGAAATGTGTAGGAAAACAACGGCCATTCTACTCTGAACTTGGACACGCAAGTGGCGCATTAGTGAAAAAAATTTAATCTGTTGCTGTTCATTATCTTATGCCTCATTGGTGTATACCGTCTTCAGTGTTGCTCACTGAAAAGCAAAACCTAATGTTATCTGCAGGTGACAACTTTAAGTGTCAGTTTAAAGCTGCATTATGTAATGTTCATAAAAAAATATCTTTTTTACACACTGGTTAAGATTATCCTGTTGTGACAGTATAATCTGTAAAAAGTAAAAATAAGCAAATCTGTCTTCTCCCAGCATTCCCAGTCAGAGCCAGAACCTCCTCACATCTCCCTCTCCTTTCACCACCACATCGCCTGCCACAAATGCTAAAGCTAGTTAGCATAGCTACGAAAGACGGCAGATAAACAGTTTCCCTGTAACGGTATCAGCTTAGGGTTGCAATGATAACCCTAAGCTGTTTCTCCACCATTAGCACATGGAGCAAGAGTAGCTCAGGGAGGAGATGGATCTTTTCACAGATGGTCTCTCATGTTATAGTGTCACAACATAGTGACAGTTTACAAGATATTTTTACAAAGATATTTTTTGTAAAAGTTACACATTGCAGCTTTAACCACTTCCAACCAATAATTGTGATTTCTGGCTTCGACGTGGTGCATCCTTGATATAATATTTTATCTAAATACTTCCTGTTTGCTCAACATGATAAGGAATCCAAAGCTCCTTATAAATACTGTAACCCCCCTCCACTCCCACCGCCCCACACAGGCCCCTGAGGGCCCTCGCCAGACGTCTGCTGATCAATGGTCAATGACAGAGCCAGCCGGCCCCGGTGGGGAATAAGGGTTATGAAGTCTGACAGCAGAGTGCTCGCTGATCTCCTTCATCTTGTTTATTTCTCCAGGCGATGGGAAGCTAGAGTGCCGAGTTGAAAAAGCGACCCATATATTGATTTTGTTAACGGGAAATTTGCCGGGCCTGCGAGGGACGACTTAATGAATCGAAAAAGTGCATCTCGCTCTCCGGCAGGTGGAGGTGCGAAAAAGGCTCATCACAACTGTTTGATCTGGAGGACTGCAGATAATAGCAGGCAGAGAGAGAAGCCACAGGTGTGACTTTGGAAGGCGCAATTAGTCCGAACAGGATCACACCACGCAGGAAACCCAGCACTAATGAGGGAAACTTCATTTTCCCTGATTGGTCATGAATGAATAAAGAAGACGCTGTGTGATTGTTTCTGCTTGTTTTTCTCGCTGTAGTTGTTGGAGTGGTGAAGGATCGTCCTCCACGTGCGCTTGAGCTGCTTGGCCATGGAAACCCGAGTGTTCTTGAGCAGTCAGAGCTTACACAACAGCCTGTAGGGCTCGGCGCAAGGTCTTCGCCAGCAAACTGGCGAGCTCAGCTGTTCAGGGACCCGGCTTTGTGGATTTTGTCTAAAAAATGCTCATAAACAAAAGAAACAAACTGTTGCGGCGCTCGAGGCCATGCAGATTTCTCTCGTCCAGAACCGAAGAGAATCGGCCAAGACTGGATGTGCCGTCCAGAGCAGATACGATACATAGCAAATGTATTCTTGTCCCTTGAAAATGTTCAACATTTTGTGAGCTTACAGCCACAGACTTTAGGTAGGGATTTACGTAGTAGGCCCTGTATCTGAGACATGGTGAGAAGTTCACACGTTTTTTACAAATCAAAATCTGATAAATTTGGCGTGTGGTGTCCCAATTCAAAAAAGTTCTCCGTGAAAAAAAACAAAGCCTTCCACCTCCTCCCTGAGGACACCTGGATGAGAGTCCCACCTGGGTGGGACACCTGTAAAAGGGTGAATGACATGAAAATAAAGTCCATCCATCCATCCATAGCATGGCATGACTACATTGGGATGAACCAGCTGTAGTGCATACACGAGAGTAGTTGTCAGCGCCAAGACCCTCCTCCTGGCTCTGATTGGTTGTTTTTGACTGAGCTCTGTGTGTCTGTACTGACAGCTCTGGGAAAAAACAGAGGAGCTTGATTTTCTTCTTCCCTTGCCTCCCACCTCACCTCGTACTCCTGCTTGAAGCCGTATCCCTCAGACGTCTTCATCTGGTTGATGTGCTGAAGCAGGTCGGCGACCCTCACCGCCGGGTGGAGCTGACCCGTGTGGTACGGCGAACTCTTCCTCCGACAGTGGCGCTGCGGCGAGCCTCCCAGCAAGCTGCTGGACTCGTTGACCGAGCTACGCTGCTCATCTGGCAACACACAGAAATCACACTGCAATACAACCTTTTATTTTATTTACATCCATGCAAATAAGTGAAGGCGGCAGCAGAGGGAGAGGGAAGTCAACGTTTCTGAAGGGAGGGCTGAGTGGAATATTCAAACAGACAAGAGACTTCTCTGCTGAGAGCACCATGTGTCTTGGCAGAGCAGATTGCATGCAAGCTTGGAAGTAAACAAAGCTGAAGGTCAGGAAGGAGGGAGCTGCTTTGTCTCCAGACAGTTTTTTCTCGAGAGCGCCCCATATGCTCCTCGCCGTTGCCTTACTTCGAGCGTTGCAGCCGTGGGCGTCCATGAAGGAGTGAGCCATCCTCTCGTCCTGCTGGAGGGTGCTCTGCTCCGTCAGGCTGCAGTCCAGCGGGCTCAGCTTCCGGCTCTTCTCCTGCCTGTAGGACATGGCCGCCTTGTTTATGGCCACCTTCTTCCTACTGCAGAGACCCACGCAGAGCGGTGGGAGGACAGAGAGACATAACAGAAGGAGGCCAGCAAAGAAGGGAAAGAAGATTGAGTGTAAGACAGGGGAAACGAGATAAGGAAGGAGAGGAGGGGTGGGCTGGTGGGGAGATGACAAATTATAGTGAGAGGGGTGGATAAGGGGAGGAAAGATTGAAATTGCATGAAAGGGAGGGAAGGAGGGGTGAGATCAGATAGCAAGAAATGGTCTGTGGGTCTGGAAGAAGGTGGAGGTGGTGTGTTCAATAGCATAGGGTGAGGGTGGAGGGAATGGGGGGGCAGCAATGCTTATTTCCTCTCTAATACTCCGGGAGCTACGAGGGACAGTCAGGGGGAGGGTGGAAAGCAAAGGGACAGAGGAGTAACTTACGGGTAGTAAGGGTAAGAATAGAAGTCCCTTCTGATTAGCGTGAAGGAGAGACAGAAAGTGAGGAGAGAACAACAGGAAGAGAGGTGATTATGGTTCATCCAGATGGGCATCAACAAAAGAAATGAAGAGCTTGTCTGAATGCTGCTGAACGCTGTGTTCCCAGTATCATGAGTCAGGGTACTAAAGGGAAGCTTCTGATATGTGGGGCATCTCTGAACCTCCCACAGAGGAGTCCAGACCATCGGCTACTCAATCATCAATTTCAGGTATGGGTAGCGTCCTGCTGCAGAGTCTGAGACACAAACATTGGAAGTTGGTGGTAAACCAAATTTAAACTGGCCAGTCAGACCAGATTCTTTTCAATCAGTCGTCTTTCTGTGAAAGAGGCTTTGATTAAACCTAAGAGAGTCCTTTCAACTCAGTTTTTAAAATAATTGGAGTCTTTAAAAACTAATCAAATCTGATGTTGATTGATGTCATTTATTAAATAGTGAGATGAAGAACTCGCTGTATGATTTTTAAAATTTGTTTGCATTATGGCTGTGTTTGGGGTCTGATTTAGTATGTCTGAAAGATCACAGATAGAAATCAAAAACAAAGGTTTTTTTTTGGGGGGGTGTACTTATTCAGTCATTTATGCCATAAAATGTCCTACTTTATGGCATATAAAATGAAGCTTTAAAATATTTTACAAGAGTCTAGGGCGACCTTAAACCTTCAAATAAATGCATCAGTATCAAAAATATGCTTGGCGTAAACTCTGCTCCCCTGTGTGTGTGATTATGTGTATATGGGGCGGTGATGGGGGTGGAGGGAGGGAAGGGGTATTCTAGTTTTTCACCCAATTATAGCAAATGCAGTGACTGTACATGCAGAAAGGCCTAATCTTTTGGCTGAATATAAACATGGCTGCTGAATCTTATCAGTCGCTGCCTCCTTCTAAACACTCCCTATTCATTCTACCTCCGTTCAGAGAGAGAGAGAGAGAGAGCTCTGAATCTCCCAGCCCCCTCCTGGAAAATAGAAAACAACCTTCCTAACCAATTACCAGGCCGTCCACTGGCACCTCACAGCTGCCCGCCTCATGTAATTGAGTGGGCAATGGAATAACATGCCCCTTGATGAAATTTTTTACACTCAAGACGAGCGTTCCACCGTCGCCCGGCAAGCGCAGGAAGAAACACGGTGCAGGTGCGAACGACTGCAGAGGTGATTTGCAAGTGGAGCGCGGCCGGCGCCGCCCAGCGAGAGCCAATGTGACGGTCCGACACGATGACTTCGTAGTGAACACAAAAGCCCCCGGCGAGGGGAAGGATTAGCGCTCTGCTAACTCTGGCTGGGATTTACTCTCGTTGGCTGCCAAGTGGGATGGTGATGGATCACCTGCTGCGCAGGTGGGCAGAGAGCCGGCAGCAGAACCGTCAAAAAACCGTGAAGCGGTCCCGGTCCGGCAGGCCACGCCGACAGCCACTCACCCCTTCTTCACGATGATGACAATGGCCCCCAGGAGGAGAACCAGAACCGCCAGACCGCCTGCGCAGGCGCCCAGGATCAGGCCCATGTCCTCGGCATGCTGGGATACTTCCAGAGCTCGCTTGGAGTCTTTACAGGCAGCTGTAGGTGGAGCAGAGCAGAATATTAGAGAAATGTTTCATTATTGAAGGACCTGAAAAAAACTCTGCACTGCAAAAACAATAAATCTTACCAGGTGTTCTTGGTCCAGTTTCTAGTGCAAATATCTTAGTACAGTTAATGTAAGACAAAACTAACTTACAACTTCACAGCAAGAAATAGGAACTTGTTTTAAGTAAAGACCTCCTTAATATTGGTAGATTATTTCACTAGAGGCATGGAAAACAATACCTTGTTATAAGTGAAATAATCTGCCAATTCAACAAGTGCTTTTTCATCAATATTAAGAAGTTATTAACTAAAAACAAGTTTTTATCTCTTGCTGAAAAATTATTTGTAAGTTAGTTTTGTCTTATTTCTGAACTAAGATATTTCCACTAAAAACTAAAACCAAAACTACTCGGAAAGAGTTTGTGTTTTTGCGGCGTATAGATTCATTTCTCACAGGCGGATGTTTTAAAGCCTTTATTTATGTTATTTATCGGGGTGAATGAAAACATGACGTTATAATAATAGAATATCATATCTGAGTTATTGTGTGGAAATTTCGGGCAACACATATAAAACAAACTTACGGCCGCTGTATGTAATACAAAAAAAACAAAAAACAAAGTGGGATACTGGAAGCAAACAAATCCATTATTTTTGAAATATAATGCACTGCGATTCTGAGATCCTGTAAAATTCAAAAACTGCAATTTATGTTCAAAGTAAGAAACCATCAACCTCCACACATATTAAAAAAACATCATATTAGAACAACTAAAAATAGTTTTTTAATTTGATCAAAGGATAAATTCAAACAACAAAAATTACTCAGCTTAAACTGTACAAAAAGTTAGCTTATTGTAAAATATCTTGTACAGGATGGGTGTCACAAAGACCAAATGCTGTTATTGATATGAATAATGTGTAAATAATTGTACATTCAATGTGGAGAATGTTGATGTTTAAGTGTCATTAATCAATACTTTGAGTTCATCTGGTGAAGGTAAATTAAGATGATTGGATGTCGATGAGACAGGAAATGATAAAATCTTTTGTTGTCCTCTTTTAGAACAAATTGCGTAAAATTGCCTGTCAGTTAGCATAATTATTCATCTTATTTTTTTCCCTGTTTTTATTTTTTTATTGTATGTTCAAAATAAATAAATAATTATGTGTAAAAACCCAATGTGATGTTGGTTATTATGTTGAAATCATTCCCTTGACATCAGGAAGGCGGTGCAGGCTTCCACTTTGCAAACACAACCAATATAATAACTCATTCATCCCCCAGCTTATCAACCTTATTAATGATTGAAGGCGATGAGATGAGCTGGCAGACAGGAAGCCTCTGAGGGCCTGCTGATGAATTCATTTTATTGAAATCAGTATTGATGTTTGAGATTTGATGAACAGACGGGTTGTGACTCAGTAGAATGTGTGGGAAGACGACTGATAAATGTTTTAGGATTTTTTTTTTAATATACTATTCATTTATTTTTATAATTTCTTCGATTGTAGGCTGAGTGATGTAATTGTGGAAGCAGTGTCCCTCTGCTCAAAAAGACTTTCTCCCAGTAAAGATTATTGACTTTCTAGAAAAATAAGAAACACAAAAATGTGGGCCTAATAAATGAAATATGTTTAATCTTCTGGATGATGCAATGTTTTAGTTTAGTTTTTTTTTTCTTCTGATTGTTGCAGTCTAAAATGATGGATTTTGCAGCACATTTTTCAAAAAGTTCTGGTCAAAGTCTCACAAATAAAAAAAAATAAATAAATTGCTTCACATAACCTTCCCAAAAAGACTTTAGTAATTAATATTTAAATTTCAAATAATATTTTCAAGCACCTTTTTGAAATAGCACCTTAATATAAATCAAATCATGTCCTGAGGAGAGGTCAAAGTGCAACAGGAGAATTCCATGTTGGTCATTCAAGTTAACATGAACTGTTAACAATACAGAAGAAAATGTTTTTTGCAAAAAAGAAAAAGCAAATGTTAACATTTAGCATCTCATGTGCTTCCATCTTGCGGGTTTGGCTTTAGAGAAGTTAAATTAGGAGTGGGCAAAAAGATTGGTCAATATTCAGCTGAGTTGCAGTGATTGGTCAGAAGGAGAAGGAAATACAGAAAATATTAAGCTGATAGGTCAGATTTGCATAAAAGTTGTAATAACTGATTAAAATTGCAATTTCGAGCAAAAACGATGAGTGAATTTAATAACTTTGATCACAAAAAGCAAACTGATTATTTTCAAAAGATACAGAGAAACTAGCCTCATCTGAACACACGTTATAATTTATTGACTATCAGTGTTTACGTGACAGAGGAAAGCCATAACTGAATGCATATTCAGTGAAATGATGACAAGCAGGAGATCTGTTGGTATTCTGGACAGATTTATGTCAAAAAATGAGAGGGCTGTGCATCATGCATGTATGAGGCAAATATATTTTCTGTTTGCTCTCATAAGCACTAGCAGCACAGTATATGGAATTCCAAATGCCAGCGCAGCTTCAATATATGCAGCATGAAAAAAAACATAGCAAAGGATGAAGAGGAGCATTTCAACTGCTGTATTTCAGACTCCTCCCCAGCTGCCAGTGAATGAGCCATTTCAATAGTTTTACTGCCCTTCACATCCACACCTGATCTACGTTTCAGTAACTCAGTGGATGGTGACAGTGGTGGATGCAAGATGCTGATGGAAAAAGAAGGAAATCAACAAATGCAAATTAGTTGTAAGACAAAATTCTGGATTATAATAACAAGTATATGTTTAGGCATTTTGCAGCACTCGGAGCAAACATTATATCTGTTAATATATTAAATTAAAAACGTGTTAAATTCAGAATAGAACCTAAAATTCTGTTTGTCAAATCCGTAACAATCATCTGACTGATCCAGATGTTCCTAATAGACTTCAGGTTCTGCTGGTTCCGCTTTATTCACTTTTGATACCGATATCGATATCTGAGGTCTAGTATCAAATGATTCTTTATTTGATACAAAAAACAGAGCAGAACTGACCTAAACAGTTTCTATTTTTTTTAAACGCAGACACAAATATACTGAATTACACATTTATTTGACAACTCTGCACCAGCACAGCAAACTGAAATACACCAATAGCTTCACAAACTTAACTTGACTTAAAAGACTTGCCTCATATTCTACTCTTATAACCAGAGAACTGGAGATGCACCGATCTGAATTGGTCCAAATATTGACAAAAATAAACTAGATCAAGCCTCGGTGGTCATGTGTGGTCTAATTCTGTGCTTTGTGCTCTGAGTGACATCATGCTCTTTTATGTATTTGTTGCAGTTTATTTTAACATGTCATGTTTGACCAAGTTAGTCAACTTAGCAGGTTTTTTTGTTCAGGTTTTAATTATTTTTTTTATTTTTTATTTTTTTAAATAAAAGCTTCATCTGGTCCGGGGTTTTGTTTAAAGGTGACACCTTCCTGCAGGAAGGTACTGCTGAGCTACTGCTCCCAATGTTTTCAGATTTCCCTCTATAAATATATACGCTGACACAAAAAATGTCTCAACTGAGTCTAAACATGAAGAACTGAAACATTTTATGGAAGATTAAATGTCTGAAGTATGCAGTTTGTACAGCATGTGCGTCTTGGGATGAAGAGTGTAAAATTAATGCATGGATATTGTCAGGAAGATGGAGTATGTTACTATTGCCACTTATTTAATGCTTAATGATCTGATATTAAGTGTTCCAAATATCATCTATAACTGTCAATTAGTTGTCAAATATTAGCTCAGTACATCAGAAAGTAGGTCTGTCTACTGTCAGTTGGAGCCTTTCCAAGCATTCAGCATGCTGAGTTGAGTAACTATTCACCGGTGCAGACAGATACAGCCACACAGTTTATAAAGTAACATAATAATCCAATTAGTTCTGGAATATTTAAATTATATTTATGAAAATTTGATGGTAGTGACGTATTTCTGTTGTGCGCACCAAGTGATCAAATTGGATATGCTGCGGAATCAAATGCAAATAAAGGCAATGATGTAGCATCATTTACCTAAAGCGGTGTATGTCGAGTAACATTCACATCCACATGATGCTTCTAGGCTATACTTAACCTCTTGTGGCTGCGTTACAACAAAAACCTCTGATATCAGCAGCAGCAGCTTCTGGAAAGACAAGCCAAACATTTCTGGCTTGGGAGAGACGAAGCTCCAGGAATCAGATTAAACTGATGCCCTAGTTCTATGAAAGGCTCCCTTATCATCTGTCACCTTACAGTCTGAAGAGTTGTTTACGAGGCTGACATTAGAAAACCTCACAAATAAAAATCTGGAAAAATGTGGCTTTCGTTGTTAATCGTTAGGTCTGACGAAACAATATTTTGCATTCAGTTGTTGACATGAGACACATTCACACAGGCAACAATTAAGATTAAAAACACAAAAAAGGATGTAAAGAAAGCGTCGTCATTGTTCATCTGCCCAATTAGTTAGTTTTGAAATTCATTTTTAGCATGCAGTTGTGTAGATTAAGCTGTTTGGTTCTGACAGTGTGTTACTTTCACACAGCAGGTCTAGATGCTCAGTTCTGACTTTTGCTGAAATATGATTTTTTTTTTTTTTTTGCGTGGTAATTCAGACTACTTAAATACGACTGCAATGAGAGTCCCGAGTGAAGAGTTTGAAACTCCAAAGCGAACTCACATGCGCAGAAGAAGAGCGCAGACCTCACACAGCAGCACAGGAGTAATAATAAGTTATTCAGAGTCGACATGGTGGGGTTGATGCGTTCAGGTCGATGTACAGTGAGAGCTTTTCAAAACACATGGAGGAGTTCGCCTGTAAGGGACAGAATGTGTTCCTATGGCTACAGCCTGGTTGTTCTGACCCTTACATGACTTATTCCAAACAGGGATCCTTATCCTCAACAGTAGATCACTTTCTGCCATTCCTCCATTAGGATTGTCATGTTGACCGATTGTCCCACTGAGCTGTGGAGCTCTTGGCTGGTTGGATGATTAACACCCTCCTTGCCTGGTCCGCCGTTTTAAGTGGACAGTCGTGTTTTGGGAGGTTTGCAGTTACACTTTTTTTTTTATTTTCAGATGATGGATTAAACCGGAAAAAAAGAAAATGTGAACAAAAGAAGCATCCTTCACCTTTCAGACTATGTGCTGGCCTTTCAGGTCATGAATGACATCAGTGTTTGTTGCTGTGTGACAGAAAGTGTCTGAATAAGCATTATGAGCAGCAAATCGCTGTGTTTGGCTAATGAAGCTGTAGAGACTTTTAGCTCAGAGCAAAACATCCAGGCTGGCAAGTCTTTGAGCAAACCCACTCATCCTGCAGGGTGAGTCATTCTGCCTTTGGGTCACATTATGAAACTGGCTATTGCAGAAAATTTAATTGGAGCAACAACAACAACAACAACAAAAGATCCAGCTGTGGTCGTCCTCAGCATGTCCACTGGGTTTAATAGACGTGCACTACAACAGATAGTGGCGTGTTTCACAGTAATGTTTAATATCAGCTCGCTGGCTTGAAACAGATCAGAAAAGACACATTTCATTATTCTGGTACCAGAGGAACGGAGCAGATGAGCCTCGTGGTGGAGGAGAGTCGTCCATTTGTCACGTCGTCCCTCTGCAGAACTGCTCCACTACATAACCCAAACACACGTCATTAGCTCTGAGATATACATAAATAAGTCCACTGCACTGAAAGTGACTAAAATCCTACTCTGTACAGCCAAATGAAAAAAGAAACCAAAAAACCAAATCAATAAGCTCCAAACACCTGTGTGTTAATAATGTGCAGCTAGTAGGAAACGATCTAAATCTGCTGAATGTGATCATTTTCTGCAACTTTGCTGGGAATCTGTCAGGCAATAAGACATAAGAAGTGATATCATATTCATATTTCCTGAAGATGACAGCACGTTGGATGTTCTCAAGTTATTTTATGTGTAAACCATGAGGTTTTTTTTTCTTTTTCTTTTTCTTTTTTTTTTTACCAGATTCATTTAAAGATAAATCATATTTCTGCTCTCATTTTCTCTGAAGTTGCCTCCATTATGATGAGGAATTTCAGAGCTCAGTCTGGAGTTCATTTTGTGTTGCTCATTGTTGCCAGATTATGTCAATGAGAATAAACAAGCTCAATTTCATTTTTCCATTAAGAACTAATTTCCGTATTCTGCAGCTAAAGAATTTAGTCGATGAGAAAAACAAAGTTTCACTGTTGCAAAAAATTGACAATTATTTGTTGTCACTAGGTAATAAATTGAAATTTTCTTTCTGATTGTTTTTATACGTTTGAATTGTTGTTGCATCATTTTAATTTGTATCTAATGTCTAATTAATATTGTAGCCGTTATGTTTCCCCAACAAAACAGATCAGATCATTCTCTGTGGCTGAAGATTCGCTGGGTTTTAAATTCTCTTACAATAATTGTGAAAAATTAGCTTTTAATGTTGTTTTTTTGTTTCAAAGGTAGTTTTTATGCAACTTTATTGAACTTTGATTTCAACTTTATTTACATTTTGATAGTATTTTAAGAGAAATTGCCTATTTTTTTAAAGAAGATGAGTATTTTTCTCTTTTTGCATAAAAGAGACAAAATATTAGACTCTATATCTTACAGATTTAAATGCATATTCCTCTTCTGATTTAATACTTCACAGTAGCACTTATGAATGTAATATTGCCATGAAACTCATACCATTGTTAAGTATATTCTCACATATGATCTCATCCAAAATACATATAGAGGGATTTTTAGTCTTGTACCAAATGCATTTTATCTACAGTGCAGTCAGTTTGTAATCCTCATACATTTGAATTATTTGTGATTTTTTTTCTACTATTAGTTATGGACAACTTCTTGTCTTTCTGAACTATTTGTTGCTAAATAGAAATAATGAACCCAAATCTAGATAGCTTTAAAATGGGAGCTGCAGAAGGTAGAATTGAGTTTTTAATGGAAAAATAAGATTCTACGTAAAATGAGTTCATTTATTCCTGGTGGCATAATCTGGCAATAATGAACAACAAAAACCAATACAGACTCTCTACAGATCATGACAAATTATGTACATGAATAAGTGCATTGCTTGTGGATTCATCTTTAAGACAGTATCATGTTCATTAACCTTTATTTTTCCTATATAAAGACGGACTTTTCCAACTATGACACAAATTATCTGTGTCAAATTTTACTGTCAGGATATAGGGATCAGTTTAAGAGAAAAAAAATGTTTATAAAAGCTACATACTGCAGCTCTAGCTTATGGCATGCTGCTAATACTTCAACATCTGTTTATTGTTAAGGTCTGGCCTATTATATCTACGGCAAAGCATGAATAAATGGAGACATCTTGAGAATGTATGCTGTGCTGTGATTGCATTGAGTTGTCAAGTGGATTTGAAGCAAAAACATCAAATGTTCTGAATGAACTAGAATGTGAATTTGACGTTTGTTAAGTGGTTAAGCCGACATGAATAGACAGCCTGACTTGTGGGGGGGAAGGAAAAATTTAATATCTAATAAACATATTGTCAGCTAATGCCGGCTGGATTCTGCATTAAGAAAAAGGCAGAGAAAAAATGAGCTGCAGTGAGGGAATGAGGAAAAAGCCAGGATGAGATTTCGAGGCACCTCTGAGACAAATGTGATTTCAGCGTGTCCTCTGCTTCCTCCCACTGCTGTCTTCTGTATGCAGACGCAGGTAAAACGGCTGCAGAAATCCAGGTGGAATTCTTTTTCACATTTTCTGGAAATCTTTCTCTAGAGTTCTTCAAACCTTTTTCAGTTGTAATCATAGATGAAAAAAACTTCCTCTGCTGTCTTTCCTCCTTCTCTCCATCTGAACTGCCGTCCTAATGGACCCCGTCTCTCAGGCAAACAGTTCTGGTCCTTCCTGTCTCTCAGGACGTGTTGGCTCTGTGGATCTCAAAGCCCTCTGAGACCTCGAGGGCGTCAGTTAGAAAAATGAGATTTGAGCTTCAGTGTTAGCTTTCCAGAGACCTGCTCTCCGTGCCTCTGACCTCTGCAGGGTCCAAAGATATCCAACATCTGTCTCGTTTCCCCTGAAACGGTCCTGATGGAAGTAGCTTCAGGAGAGATTAACAGGGATTTGATGTGATAGACCAACCCAAAGTAGCCGGGCAGGTTGTTCTGTTTGCAGTTAGCCACACATCATGTTGGAGACACAATCCATGAACAAGAAGGTCCTCTGGTCAGAAGAACTTAACTTTTATGTTAATTGGTTTCCCTACCAAATGTTTATTAACTGGATGGATGGAAGGATGGAGACTGGATTTCTGAAATGAAAAGTGTTTCATTTCAGAAATCTTTTGTATGTTTTATACACACTGCAAACATCTTGCCTCAACAAGAAGTTAAAGAAGTAGCAGTTTATGCTTGCTGTAGTCATTGCTTTAAAAATAAGGTGTTTGTCAGTAAAGGTCCCCCATATACTGAGGAGCACCTAACTTAGAAGAGGATCGTGAGTACTGGAAGTGGAATCAATGCAGACGTCCGCCGTACACGTCGGTACAACAGTACCTTTTTAAGACCTGGTACGCAAATTTGGAAACTGCTTGGTGGAAAACAGCGTTCATATCTAACTGTTTTGTATGATGATGTGAGTCAGTGCAAACAGTCCAATGACGCGCAGCAGCAAGACTGCCGCTTTGTGCCGCACTAACAGGTGTGTGATAGCTGCTGTGGTGGAGAAAAATTGGGGCTGGATGCTAAACTAGCTCATCAAGCTAGCTAGAATCCATTTGGATTGTGGGAGACGAAGGAATCTGTCACAAGAAATGTAGGCAATCGGTTCGCTCGACAACAAAATCACCACCGCCCGCCAACAGAATGCATAGAGTCTGCATGGTTCACAAAATACTACACCTGAGTATGTTTGAGCCTTTAGTAGATATTCACTAACACATTTTTTTTTCCGATGGCAGCCACCAAAAAAAAAAAAAATATTCTTTAACCTTGAGGTAGTTGAATTCATAATGGCTGTTACTAACAACTACGACAAAAAAGCCTTTTCAGCAAGGTGCTGAGCAAGCAAGTACTTATATGCATACAAACACACAAACACACAGTTTCTTTATTACCCTGTGAAGACCACTACTCTTTCATCTGCTGTACACCAGCTCATTTCATACAGACAGGCCTCTGTTTGTAAGGTCCATTGAAATGAAAGCAGGTGATAATTATATTTTGCTGTTAACAGAAAAACCTCAGAACTGATGGATGAGACTTACCTTTCCGAGCAATTCGAATACAATTGATCCTGGTCTCCTGTTGGGAAAAATAAGAAAAAGTCAGTTTGTTCGTTTCTGGCTGATTCCATGAAGAAAACAAAACTAAGGAAAAAAAGAGCATTACATCATCTTAAACATGCAACAAAGGACACAAGTTTTTATAGCATTTGGTGAATGGGGTCAGATTTTGTCCAGATCTACAGAAAATAATCTGCCATCCAGCTGTAAGGCCAGAGCTCCAGACCTCCCAGTTGGAGTAAAGCTTTAGTATTTAACCCTTTAACAAGACACACAAATATATTTACTATTTTAAAGTTTATTAACATTAGCTTGGAGAGCTTGATATTGAATATTTGGGAATCCAGAAAGGGTCAGATTATTTCACTGTTACGGCCTCAAACAGTGCTGGTTGGAAATGAAAGAGAAATCATAGCAGCAAACGGCTCCGTTTGATGGAGCCTGGAAAAAAACCTCTGCTTTAAAGAGAAGGTATTTATATCTGAAATAAAGGTTAATTAGCCAGAGCTAAAGCGAGCTGCTACTTTAATGATGTGTTTGAAACCATGTAAGATCAAAGTGGCGGTGAGACATTTTTGGCTCCTGTTGCTTTGTGAAGACCCCGTAAAGAAGCAAATAAAGATAATTCACCAATCTAGAGCAGGATAAATAATTACATGTTTATGTTACATCCAAACACCAAAACATACAAACGTAATTATTTGTTATTTTATAAGGTGCAGCATGGAGCGGCTGCTATGCTTGAAGTAATGGATATTTAGGATCAATTGGAAACGCTCCAGCAGGAATAACACAAAGAGGAAGGTTACGGTTCCTGTGTTGTGCACAAAAAACTTGGTACACCAATCACCCGTCTTTCAAGCCCCACTGACGGAATATTAGCTGGAAGCAATTACTGTTTTCAGTACGGTGGAGGCTCGCCGTCCACGCTAAGCCTGAAACATCTCATTTAGCCAAGGTAATTGTTAGAATAATTAGTTTCTCTCCACACTCTCACTCAAAATCTAATCTCCCCCAAAACACAAATATATTTTAGGAAATATACTGGAGATGGAAATATGTGCAGGTAAAACAAATGATGCTTCGCTATGAGAGAATAGATGATCACATTGAAAGTGGAGAGATTTTAATCAGAAACTATGAGACACGACAGAGTGTGAGGAAAATACAAAGTGGGGCCTAATTATGAAGTATAGACAGACAGACAGACAGACAGACAGACAGAGATATCATACAGGTGGATTATGCATAGTGTTAAATATTTAAAGCCTTTAATAAATAAGTTGTTTTAGGGACCAGATAATGTTTTTTTCTCTCTGTTTCATTCAGAAATGATGAGTCGTCAGTCATCATTAAGAACAAATCTCAAACATGGCAGATCTCACACCATCCCACCTCCTCTATGTATATTCCTGCCCACTGGCTTCCAGTCAGTCAGGCTCTAAACTGAACTGACAGTAAATGTTGCTGAAACAAACCAGTGGAGTGAACCAAAGGGATTATGGGTAATGCTTCCTACCCCTTTGAAGTTGCTGGTAGCCTGGAAGTAGATGAGGTAGTTCTTGGTGGGGTCTAAAGGACTGTTCCAGTAGCCGTTGTAGGTGTGGTTGTCCCCCACAGTGAAAGGCGTGGCCTCGGGCAGACTGCTGGGGGCCAGCTCGGCTGTGTAGTAATGCGGGGCCCCTTTGGCCTGCGCCTCGCTGTGGGAGTTAGCCGTAGGGAAGCAGTCGACGGTGCCCAGCTCTCTCCTCCTCACCCGGCGGGAGCCATCCTCCTCCACCACCACCACCTGGTAGGCACTGGGAGAGACAGATCAGACCTCTACAGTTACTCTAAGGAGCTGAAGCTAAGGGCCCCAAGGTTTTATTGTTTTCATTTTCATGAAAAGAATAACACAACGACTGTATTTCACAAGTTTCCAACACGACATCAAAGCCCCATGTGTTAGCAGACCAGAGGCAGCTTTCAGCAGGTGTCTCCTTTCTTGTTTTGGTATATTGTGACATTATGGAACTGAATAGATTTTTGGAAATTATGACGTAAATATACACGATACCTAAATCCCCAAAGTTCCCATGGTAACCATTCAGAGATGCCTAAACGCTTGCTCCCATAAAGTCCCGCCCTTTTCCACACAGCTCCTCCTTGGAGCTGCAGTCTTCAGCAGAGCTTCTCCACAAGGCTCCTCCAGACTAGCTGCAGCAGCAATTATCACACACCTGCTTGAACTGTGAGTCTGCTGAATGCTGTGAGCAGCATAATGAGAAGTATTGTGGTGATGACATTCTAAAGGCAGCATCTCAGAATGTCATCACATTCCTGCTCTTTCTGAGCTCCTTCTTAAAGCAACAGAGGCCCAACTTCAAGGTGCCAAATTGCTGCGGCAAATTTAAAGTCGTTGATATTTGTTTAACAACTGATGGTAACATAGTTGCTTGACTGTGCTGAAAGATGAACAAAAAAAAAGACATAATATCCTACTATTTAATGTATCACAATGTCTGGATTTATTTTATACTCACTACATGAAACTGGTTCAGTAAGCAGAAGCTTTAACGCTTGGTCACCCTGACAGAACCATGCTGTCCTCCATGACAGAACCTCAGATTGAATCAGCTCCCATTCTTCCTTATTTCCTGGAGAAATGCTGTTTCATTAAGATGCCGTGGATCAGATTTGTCTAAATCCGACATTTAGGCAAAAATTGGATTCGGATGCCAGTTACAGGGAAGCAGCAACCAGCAGCTGTCAGCATATGATTAGTAGTTTGCTGTCAGTTCAGAGCAGTGTGAGGCAGTGACCGAGGGAGCCACGTTACAGGATTTATTCACTTTTTGCAGTATTGGAATGATAAACCCGGGAACCATTTACTTTTCACGGTCACCATTTCCAGCCTGTTGCAAAAGTACTTTTACACATTTTTATGACGTTATGTCAGAAAATTCAATTTATGTTGTTGGGAGTTTGTTTTTTAAAGTTTTTCCAAGAATAAAAATGCTAAAAAATGTGATGTGGCTTGTATACATTCCTCTTTTGTCTTTAGTCATTTAGCCTTTAAGAATTAACTACTTAGTTACTAGTTTCCAGTCATTCCAGTTACTGTGTGAACAAACAGGGTTTGCTTCATCCCAAGCATTGAACGTCCTATAATTCAGTCCATCATCTGAGCTGCCAAGATCCAAAGTTAAGTTGAGGAAATAGACATTCACTTCCCAAGTCTGCTCTTTATGGAGGAGTTTCATTTACCTTCTAAAAACAGGTGGGTCACATGTGAATAAAAATAACCAAAAAAGTGTCTAAGGCGTAAAACTTAGAACATGGGCCTGAAGACTTTGTCTCCCATGTGAAATATGGCGGCCAGCTTGCAGTGGGGACACTGTCCTTATGAAGGGACAGAGAAGATAGCTATAGTTGAAAGGAAGAAAGATGGAGCAAAAACAAGCCAGTTCTGGAAAAAGACTGCTGCTCGGTTCACATGGCAACGTTTTAAAATTGCCGGTTGATTTTCGAAACCAGAGAGACCACACAAGACGATGAAAAAATAAAAAAATAAATCATAGATTTACACTACAGTGTTGCGGCGTCTGACCACACAGCAAAGACAAGACAACACGCCGACCGATTTCACTCAACAAATCACCCAAAACCCCAGAGATCAAAGGGGAGTTAAGAGGAAACAAACATGGCGGACAAGGAAGAAGAAGTATAGCGATAGTCTGTGGATTGTTTTTATCAGAGAAAAAGTGTTACAAAGTTGCACCATGGCAGTTGTTCTGTCTTCTCTATATATCTGATTCCCATCCGTGTTTCTGTCACCTCTCTTCCTGGTTGCCACCTGTTTCATTCAACACGCCACACAGCAGGAATATCACTTAAGATTATCTTTCCAGCCATCACAACAATCAGATGGCTATGTCTTTAAGACATGGAGAAGCAGCGTTCAGCTTCTATTAACCACACATCTGGAACAAACTTCCAAAAAACTGCTAAACAGCCGAAACACTGAGTCCCTTTAAATCTAGACTAAAAACCTGCCTGTAAAGAGTTGCTTTAGAGTCATAATAAATGAAACGTTGATCAACATATTTGATGTTTATTAATGATTTTGATGATGACACTCATCAAAATAGAATAGAATATACTTTATTGATCCCCAATGGGAAAATGTCTCATTTGTTACCGTTTTTCTCAATTGTTGACTAAATGGTGTGTTTTATGACTTTGTGTTTTGGTGTTTTTATGATCTAAAGCACTTTGGTGGCCTTGGTGCTGAAATGGCTCCATGTTTTGGTTTTCTTAGTCTCTTCAGTTTTCTTCAGGTTTTATATCCATTTAGCTGTCGTCCATGTTTTATTCTAGCTGTCTTGTTTTGATAATAATTAAGTCTGTTTGTCAGTACTCTCTAGCTCAGCCTTTTTGTTCCTGTCAACCTAACTCATGTTTTTCCACTTGTGTTCCCTCATTAGTTGTCCTGCTCACCTGTCTCCTACGCGATTTAAGTTCCTGTTTGGCTTTTGTTCCTTGCTGGGTTCTTGTAGTTGTGTTTGGTTGGTTCCTGTCCATGCCAGTTGCTCATGACCAGCTTATTGTTTTGTTCTTTTTGTTTACCATCGCTGTCTGCGCTTGGGCTCTTCCATGTCTCTGCCTTCATCGTCCATGTCAGCCACAAATCATCATCTGGGCTTTCCCTCAATGTTTTAAGAAACCGTAATCATTCTGTATGTAAACTTCAGATTTAGAAGACATGAATACATAAATCTGGAATTATTTCTCTTACTGTTGTAGAATTTAGCAAATAGAAATAATTGTAACTGTCTTAAAACAAGAGAAGTTTAGTATGATTTAACTTCATTAAGGTTGTATGTAGACTTCTGGTTTCAACTATATTTAGTGATCGTTCTCATTAAATACATATTTTTTAACATAATAAAAGAGGTTTAAAAGATATATGCGTCTTCCTTAAACCTTTTAACCAAATTGGAAGCTAGGTTAGCTAGACGAGCTAGGTTAGCATAACATGACACCGTTTGCTTTTGAAGTGCATCTGCTGCTTTCAGAGCCTAACGAACCACTTCCCGATGCCCCACAGAGCTCTTTGTGACTGCAGCTATAAATACCCGTGCATAGCAGCAGTGATTGAGCGCTGGAGTAGCTGAGGAGCATTTATTAGCTGTACCTGACAGGCGCCCCCCTCCCCAGGGCAGGGCGCAGCAGCACGGTGATGGTGCTCTCTGACTCGCTCAGCGGAGACGGGATGTCTTCATAGTCGAACACAGGGGCTGGAAAAAACACACACACACACACACCCACACTTTAGAGAGACAGGTCAAAGACATCCACACTACAGAAATATTCCACATGAAACCTCAAAACCTTGTCGATTTTAATGTTTTTAAGACTTTTGCTGAGATATTTTAGGCTTTTTTTTTCTCAGCTGCATATGAAAGGAGCCGGAGCGCGATCTCTTTTCATTACTCAAACGGATCCCTTGTGTACCAGTAGACCTCCCACACGCTGCCATTGTCTGCTGACGGGAAGCAGCAGCCGGCTACACAGAAAACAAGAGGCTTTTAAACATAATTAGGATTTATGTCAAAGTTGCACAACCTCAGCAAAACTCTGGGAGCTCTGAGGTGGAGTTTTCCTCGCTTTATTACAGATTGTAAATTAATTGGAAGTGTGTAGTGAAGTAAAGTGCTGTAGCTATGAGAACAACATACGAGCTCAGGGTGGAATGGAAGAGGTGAATGTTTGTGTAATTCTGCCACCAATAGTCACACAAACAGCTGAGATCTACTGGACCAGTGTGCATGTATGCGTTCTGTTCACTATATATTCCAGCTTTGTATTTTTCATCCTTGCTAACAAAATGGAGTGTATCTGCTTTCTTTTTAGTTTCTTTCAGCTCCTTACGGACCTGTTAGGTTAGCTTAAACTGGAGCTCTGACTGAACTAATTCTTAATGTTCTAACAGTTCGTACACAACGTTAATGATTTGCAAAGCCAAAAAAGGACTGTCAGGAGATAAAACTCCTTAAATGTTGAATTTAAGGAGCCACTAGATGAGCTAAATTTGTCTAGTGGCTAGTTGTGCTACCAATGCTAATGCTAGCATGTGTGTAAACATGGCTGCTTTTCAATGATGACAGCTACACAAATCTGCAAAATCTGTATTTTGTTTTTGTTTGCTATCTGGATATATCTGCAATAAATATTGTGGGATATATATTATTGTAGAGCAACAGAAAAGATCAAATAGTTCAGAGGTATAAATTAACTTTCTTTTGTCAACTCTTTCTGTCAAAGCCAAATATCTAAAACTCTTTTATCCGTGTTTAATAAACACAGACACACTTTCATGAAGTCAATGTATTTTGTTCCCTTTTCCTAGTTTTGTGGGTTTTTGAATTAATTTCTGGTTCTTCAGCTCCGTTTAGTTTTCTTCCATATTTTTCCTGACAGAAAAATCCCATGTGAAAACCGGTTAGACATGGAAGATCTATGCACTCGAGGTTCACACCAGTTTTTACGTGAATGATGTGTGTCGCATGTAAGACAAAAAAATGTTCCATGGTAAAAATCCCATGTGATTCTCATCAGAGTTGTGATTTTAAAAAGTGGTAATTAACAACTCCCAAGCTGAAACCACAGAGCGGCTCCAAAAAGGTGGGAACGACTCTCATTGCTCAGACTCACAACAAGCAATTCTCTACAGCCTCCACATGATTAAATGCAAATACATCCCAGTAATGTCTCAGTCTGAACACATTTAATGGACAGAAATCACCAACTCACATTAAGAGGTGGAATGTTTTCACAGCTGTTCCATACCTGCAGTCTCAGCCTCTAATTTCTGTTGTGTTGTGTTGTCTTGTGTTGTGTTGTGTTGTGTTGTGTTGTGTGGGGCCTTTCAATGGGAGAACAGAAAACAAAGCTGTTTTCCCCTCAAACTACCCATCCTGAACATTTGTAGTTAGCTATAATTTGTTTTCTCTCCAATAAAGCGAGTGTGCATCTGAAAGCCGTTTTGGCTGTGCATGAATGAGGATAATTTGTATAATTTAAAAGTATATGAGGAAATCAATTTTGTTCTTTTTGAAGGAGAAAGAAACAAGTTCTCGCTCTGCTGGCGAGAAATGTTTAATGTCTTTTTTTTTTCTTTTTCTTTTTTGGTTTTCTTGAATGCTGTTTATTACAGACTGGAATATTAAATCTCAAAGGAAGGCTTCTTGTTTTATTATTGATGAGAATCATCTTTTGGGGTTACACACAGGACATCTATCAGCCTCACTGCAGGCTCACCAGATATGTTGGTAGTGATCTCAGTGAGAGCGGTCTGGCCGAAGCCTTTGGCCGTGCGGGCCCGAACAGAGACCAGGTAGGTGGTTCCGGGGTGCAGGCCTGAGAACATGTGGTAGGTTTCATTCCTCAGCTTGGAGACGGTGCGGCGAGGACCAGGAACATTGATGCCTGGGTCAGAGGATTCAGTGCTCTGGTAGCTGATCTGCAAACGATAAACAGACGGAACAAGAAAACAGGAAAAAACAAGCTGAAGAAAGAATATTATCACGTGATACATAATACGAACATAACACTTCATTTGTTTTTACAAGCTGATTCTGAAAGAAAATGTCAATGTTCTTCATAAAATATTCATCAGACTGTTTTTCAAATTAAAGAAAAAAAAAACATGTGCTTGGTTAGCCATGTTTTTTTTTGGAGAGATCATTTCAGCTTAGCCATGAGAGAAAATGTGAGGACATATTTCAATACTTGCATGAGTCCAAATATATGACCAACTTTTACAATGATGGAAAAATCTGAAAATTCTTTTTAGAACTTTCTAAGTTCTTGATGATGGCCCGATTGAGATTTAGTTTGTTCAGCCACAGAAACTAGAGGCATACAAATTTTTGGTATTGATCTGATGCAAAGTAAATACAGGGCGTGTATCACTGATATTGATATCGATATCGATACAGATACCGGTATCAATACTTTTCATTTAAGTTTGACATACCAACACATTTTTCGTGGTTTTTTTTCCTTTGAATTAATTTTGTTCTAACCTCAGACGGAATTTGGACAAAATTTGTAGCCGTCTACAAAATGCTTTATTAACAAAATGATTTGTGTGAATTTTTCCTAAATAAAGTGCCAAAAATTATCATTTGAAAGTAAATCAAAGCATAATCTTTTCTGAGGTACAGGCTGAGAGCCTACAACACAAAAATAAAATAACATTTCAAGAAGAGAATCTGAAACAAATCTATCGATCTCACCACAGTAGCATTGATCCCATACTGATACTGACCCTAACCCTCAGACCTTTTTGTCACTTCCTGCCAGCTGCATCACAACTCCTCAAAGAAAGTCAAGCCTTTAAGACCAGCTTCTCCAGTTAGACGGCTTCCATCCGTCATTAAAACAGGCACCAATTACCTTATAGACACATTTTATGGTCTAATAGTCTCCTCTATCTTATGCTTAAAGTTGCCGTAACAAATGACTGCAAAGAGCTCCAGAGGGAGTATTGGTTCCAGTCGAAGCAGTGATCTCCATGGCAGACGGGATGAAATTTTAAAACCTTCTGCAAAACATGCAGGAAATTAACATGGCCAGCGCTTTTGTACAGACGTTTCCTATTTGTAATTTTGTACCTGACTTTTCTGGGTATGAAGAGAAATCATTTTCCACAGAACATTTTGTACATTCATAGTAAATAGGTGTGTTCATATTGACCATACGGCTGTTTTGTACCCACTTGGGAGATCATTTTCAAAAGTCTACTCTGTCTTTTATAAGGAAATGTGGCTGTGTGATGCAGATACCTAAATTAATTTATATTTGTGATTTTTTTTTCTAATTATTTTCAAAATTCATGAAAATATGTACAGTGGACTCCCAAACTGTGGTCCGCCTACAAATCCACTGAAATGAACTCTCTGGTGTGAACGCCAAATGGACCAGAGACCGCTTCAGAAGCAGGAAGCAAATTACAGTGGAGGGCATTCTGGGTAAGTACAACCAAAAGAAATTGCCAAATTGTTTTGGTTGAAGCGCTTACTTTGAAAAAATTAGAATGTTCAAAGCCTGGATGCCGCAGCTATGGAACAGGACTCTGGTTCTATTTCGTGGTTCTGGCCACTTGTTAGCAGGAAGAATGGAAACGACACACAGGTGTATCACCTGGACATGGCCAGGTGTGGCTGTCCAAAGTGAATGCCTGTACCTTCAGAGAGAGACAAGTTTAACTTTCATTGGAGTGCAAGAGGGAAAAACTTTTGATCTCTAAAAAAGACAATAGACCGAATTTTTAACCTGACTTTTAAAAGGTATGATTTGAAGGGACGGTGCCTGATGTAGAGGTGGAGCCTCATATCCACAGGCTATTTGTCCTCCATGAATCTGGGATTCAGTTCCCAACTCTAGGTCCTTTGCTACATGTTTCCCCCCTCTCCTATCTCTCCCTATTTCCTGATCTGATGTAAATAACTACTGTCAGAGCCAGAAAAACCTTTAAAAAACTATAGATTTGAGTCAATGATTTCCCAAGAGCTAATCCCTACTCCTTACCATACAAGAAAATAATTGAGTGTGTTCTATTTAATCATTTTTTGTAAACATCATGCATGTCTTATTCATCAAATCAAAAAAGATGCAAGAAGACTCCTCAAGGATTTTCAGCTGGTGAAAAAAATAATGGGGGTCACCTCCATAAATCTGATCACAAGCAGATGGACAGGAGTTGGGTGGTAAACCAGACTGGAAAGGATTCAGATTATGACCATTATTAAGACGCTCCACAAGAAACCTGACAACCGTTTTTTATTTATTTATTTATTTATTTATTTATTTTTTTAGCTATTGTTAACGTAGCTGGTAACACACAGTAGTTAGATATGTTGCCTATATTCACAGCTTTAAAGACTGGGCTGCCATCAACAACTTCCAAGCTTTAGGGATTTCTGTATGTTTAAAAGATTTATTTAATGTATGGAGAATGAGCAGAACTATCCATCTACTGTGCCGACCTGCAGGGAAAGAGGGAGGTGAAGGGGTGAGCTGGTGCCAGTCCATCGCAGTTTTCTAAAATCTGTTTTGGTTGAGTCCAATCAGCTGCACCCAAGAGGGGAATGCCAGAGCTACTTCATGGCCAGACACTAACAAGCAGCTTTTCAAACACTATTAAATGAATTATCAGTGCTTATCGAGTTCATTCTGGCATACAGTGAGGATTCACTGCTGGATCGAAACATGACAATGTACAAGACTTTTCTATTTAGACTGTCAGTAATTTGTTATTTTTGTGCACACAAAAAATATTTTTATGCACTACATTCAGTGACATCAAGAATATCTCTAAAACACTGCTGATGGATCCCACTGAGGAGCTTTTTTTTCTGAACTCTGCATCAAGTCTAGTCAGCTTGTCAAGTCTTTCAATCACATGAAAGTTCCACTGCCGTCTTTTATTCTGTCAACTCTTTGTGTTATTTGTTCAATCTGAACCTTCCAAGTAAGTGCAGCTCGTCTGTGTGTGAACCAGTCACACCATCACTCAGTGTGTGTTTGTGGAACTAATTTCTCTCTCGAATGCCTCTCAGACTGTCATCGATAGTGAGGCTTCATAGCAGAAAGCCCAGACTACTCTGGTCTCTGGTAGGTTAGAGACCACCAGAGAAAAAAAAAAAAAAACAGAATCTGATTTATCTGCCAAGACGATGGCACAGACAATTAGACATTTTTTTTCAGGCGCTCACAGCATCAAGACGTTAATTATAAATCAGGAATGGAACTTTGAATCCTCTTGTTTCTGGTAGGCCCGTAAATCTGACGCACAAGCAACATCCGCGAACAACACAAAGACGCTTCTCTTGTCCCACTGGGGGCTACAAGAACTGATCTGATTGGATGCTGGAAAAGGCTATCGTTGTGCTGAAGTTATGCTAAAGGACTTAGCCTGTCAGTGAAGCCTAAAATAGCATCAGCACAGGCGGCAGGCGCTAATGCTAATGTCCACACTTCTAAAGTGCTGTGAATGATCAGGAATTCCTGAAACACTGAAAAGCTGACTGGATAGAAGAACACTTTGCACCAATGTGATGAAGAACCTGAATAATAATAAATTAAAAACAATTATATTTTTTGAGTTCTCATGTCTATTTATTAAAAAATCTAGCAGCAAAAGGGATTTTTGAATTAAAATGTAGCTTATTTTGTTGATACACAGTTTGATTAAAATGCAATAAATCACAATTAATTCATTACAGACTCTGCAATTAATGAGTCCCCCCACTAGTATAAATATATAAACTTTAAGGGGAATAAAATAACGACGAAGGAACAATATGTAGATATATTTGTAGCCATTTTATATTATAAAGAAAGTAAAAAGAATTGTGACAAAATCAATAAATCCTATTTTTGATTGTTTTGATCAAAACAAAAACCTTCATCAGATGCAGCCTGGGGACAGAAACCGTCTTTGTATAACTGACCTGAAGGAAAAAATCTGAACAGTTTGTGTCCAGCAGGATGTTAGCTTCTTATCCTGGAGGCTGGATGGTCAGCCCTGATTGTCAATAATGACATTTAACATTGTGGAAGCTTCCATCTCAATCAATAAATCAATCAATAAACTTCATTTGTATTGCACATCTCAGCAACAAGCCAGTTCAAAGTGATTTACATCATAACAACACAACAATACAAAGTCATAAACTTTGTATTGTTTATTCAACAACTGAAACATTACATTTGACCAAATGTCGTCATTACACATCAAAATGTTGGTCAGTGTTTCATTTATTATCGTTCAAAAGTAACTAAACAGGTGGGATTTTAGTCTAGATTTCAAAGAACTCAGTGTTTTTGGCTGTTTTACAATTTTCTAGAAGTTTGTTCTCCTATGTATTTACAGCCTCTGCTTTATTAGCATATAGAAATCTACTGTAAATTTAATGAAATGTGAACGTGGGTTCTGCAACAGGTCAAACCAAAAACAAACCTCATCTCTTACCTCATACTGTGTGATGAGACCGTTGGGCTCCACAGGCTCCTCCCACTTGAGGAAGATCATGTCGTCGAGTGGAGTGAAGGTTAAAGACTCTGGAGCGATGCCCCCAGGAACTAAAGCGAGACAAAATAAACAGCCTCGGCTGAAACAAACTGTCCCGAGTAAATGGAGTGTCGTGTGGGCATGCTAGTGGGTGCAAACACTTTTGACAGAAAAAAATAAAGGAGAAAGAGAAAAAAAGACACAAGGGCTAGAAAAGATAGAGGAGAGGGAGGGGACAGATGAAAACTGGCCCGGCTCGGCCCCAGATGTCAGGATATATTGAGATCCTGACTCCTGATGTTGCACAACGTCTACATCATGGCCGTCCTTTGTGGAGTGATACAAATTAGATTAATTTGCTGTACAACCTGACACATAAGATCATTTACTCTTTTAATACTATAATAACTATACTACTGCAGGACTTGGTAGTATTCTAACCAGCTTACCTTTTCCCATTTGGTCACATTACAAGAACAAACTTCCATCTATCTTATATATTTCTGTGATTGGCCTTACAGAGTGGCTCCTAAATGTGGAGTAATATTGAAACATGCCTTTCCCTGCAGACTCAGCTACATTTTTTTATTTTTTATTTTTTGGCTTAGTCTCTACTAGCTTCAAACATTTAGAAATGCAAAGTTTTGCCTTTTTGTTTATGTGAAATAGTTCAACCTCAATGAGATTGGACTGAGTGTCGGTGAAAATCAACATTTTCAAATACAACTTTGCTTCTTGCCTCAGCTCTTTCTTTACAAGGAAAGGCTCTGGCAGCATCCCCATTACTGCAGCCAAGTTCCAAATCAGTCCATCCATCTCATCCTTCACAAACAAGACACTAATATACTTAAACTCCTTCCCATAGAGAAACCTCTGGCCCAGAAGCAGAGGCAGTTCCTGGTTGGGAACTGACTCTCATCCCAGTCTCTTAGTGAATGACTGGAAACTCCCATGTTAGAGTCCAGTGCAAGTCTAGGAAAGAGCTGGACCTTGTGCCAAAAATGCAGACACAGCTCTTACTTTGGTCTATGGAGACCAGATAATCCTGAAAGTGAACTCAGGTACACCGTAGTCCACCATGTACTGCAACTGACTGGAGTATAACCCATAGCTCATAATTCTTTGAAACAATCAATCCTGATCTGAGTCTAGTTTTCTTAGAAGGTAATCTGAAGCAAGTACTCAACATAGCTAAAAAGAAAACACCAATCTCTCTACAGAAAAAGAGGTGGACTGCTCCTGTGGCTTGGGGGCCAATCTTTGCCTAAAGCAGAGAAGTTTAAGTATTTTAGTGTCTTGCTCATAAGTAACGGTAGGATGGAATGGGAGTTAGACAGATGGGTTGGGGTTTCTGCAGTAACGTGGGGGTAGCTTCAGTCTGTTGTGGTGAGAGAGAGCAGTGCCAAAAAGGAACGCTCTCGATTTACCAGTCGGTCTACGTTCCGACCCTTAAGTATGGCCGATATGGACGATGCCCAAAGGAACAAGATCCTGGATACAAACAGCCTAAATGTACACATTTAGGCTGGACTCAGCTTGAGACACAGGGTGAGGAGAAAGTTTGGATGGTTCAGAGAATTGATCAAGATGCGCCTGGGTGTCTCCTTTTGGACATTTTCAAGGAGACACTGGGGAAGACGCACCTCTCACTGGATGGATAATGTCTCCCGTCTGGCCTAGCTATGCTTTGGATCCCCCAGAACGCAGGATCTTGTTGGAGAGATCCATGTCTAGATGTTCTTCCTGGACCTGTTGACCTTTGACCCAAACTCAGACAAGTGGAAGACCATGGATCAACAAAAGTCTAACAGGTTTTCTTGTTTGACTTTTTTTTTTCGTTTGCTGTGTGTTGCATAAGGTGAAGAAAAAAAAAACACTTCAGTGGCATTTGATAGTTGAGCCCAATAGGCAACAGACTGAAGAAACGGTCTGTAAGGCGTTCAGTTTTAAGAAATCAATTTCCCTTAGTTATTAAGACATACAGTGTGTAGGAATGGACAATTAGAGAGATTGGACAGTGATTGTCTTCCTTTTATGTATGTAAATAAGAAGTGATGATGAAATGCAACCCACTGCAAATCCTGAGGATCAATTTCTCCAACTTTCTTGACCATATGAACGGTCATAAAAAATATTCCTAAGTCATATTCAGTTACATGGAAATGTCTCACCAATTTTACATAACAAGACTTTGACCTTCTGGGTCTTCATCCATGGAAAATTTGCATTAGACTGCACATAATCTGCTGAAGTCCACAGGAAAATATTACAAAGATAAGCAAAATCATTATAGCATTTTGCTCTTGGCAATACACTGAGCTTATGAATGCTTCACTGGTCTCCATTTAAAGGGCTGATCTTCCGTTTAGTTATGCTGATCCAGCTTTTCTTTTTAGTCAATATTTGTGTTTTCTTTTTTTTGCTTGCGCTACACAACTAAAGGCCCGGATTTTTGTAAGCACTGCATAATAATCATCCGAGCATAAAGGAACAACTACAACTGTAAGAAGTTGTGAAGCTAAGTCTCCCTGACAACACCAAGCCTCACTACACACCCAAACGAAAACATGTGCCTTCTATACAATTGGGTAGCACTGGTTAGCATACAGCGAGAACAATTAAACTCCCACTCACTATCTTCCTCCGTCTGAAAGGTGACCTCCCGGCTCTCCTTCTTGCCCTCTGGGTTGGCCAGTGCCAGCCTCACATGGACGGCCCGGAAGGGTGGCAGGTCCCTGAGGGTGAAGCGGGAGGTGTTGCGGTCCACCGACAGGCACTCCCTTACAGTGGCGTTGTTGCCCCCGCTGCTCCCCGTCGGCATGGAGTAGCGGTAGCAGAGGTACAGCGTGTACGTGTGGCAGCGTGTCAGGTTGTAGCCCAGCGGCTCCCACTGAAGGGCCAAAAGACGCGGCTGGATCTCTGTGGCTGTGAGGCCCCGCAAGGCACGCATGGGCTCTGACACGGACAGGAAGCAGAGACGTTCTGATGAAGTACTACATGAAAATGCATTGAGCTCATGAGATACAGGCATACACAGCCTTGTAAGAGTGGTGACGGGAAATCAAAAGTTTCACATTTCATCATGTAGGAAGTGCAACTGCAGTACATTTCAATGGGGTTTTATAGGCTAGAGTCCACCGACACGTGAGGTGGGAGAAATATTCTTAATGGTTTTACAAAACATTCTTAATAAATACAATGAAGCCCCTTTGACTTTATCTTTAAATATAATATAGGTTAACCCATTGTCTACTTAAATCTCCTACTTGATAAAGAGTCTTTAAACCACTTAGTCGCAATAAAAATCCAGCTCAGCTGTTCTGTAACGTCCTCTGAGGTTTTTAGGGGAAAAATCAGTGAACAAACAGCTTCTTGAAAATCACTGAACCCAGCAGAAAGGTCAGAGATGAACGTATGGAGAAGTTTTAGGCAGGTTATAGGTAGGGCCAGAAATTTTGACACGTTTTATTTGTTATTTTTTTACATACAAGAATCCAAAGCATGTTTCTGGTAGGGTTAGAGTTAACTACGACTGTTTGCTTCAAAATACCGATCTGAGTGGAAGCTAGAAAAGACTATTGTTGTGTTTAAGTTGTGCTAAAAGGAGCTAGGCTTGAATAGCTTTGAGGATAGGTTTAAACAGCATCTCAATTCTAAACACGTTGCAGCAGCACCGACGTCCCCAATGCTAATGTCAGCATCAACACATTTCCAAAGCTTTTATCGTCTTATTTTACAAATGTTTCCTGTTTAATTCAAAGTCTTTACAAAATAATGAGCAATTAAATAAATTTATGCATCAGACTTCAGCATTTTTAATAACCATTTTTTGACACAATTCACTGAGTCTGAGAAAGGAAAATACAAATGTTCATCCCAGAGGAAAGTTTTACAAGCACAGAAAAATCTAAAAGTATATTTCTACTTTCACTTGTGTTTGATAAAATTGGAAAAAATAACAAGCAAAAGGAGGCAGAAACCTGGAGCAGATGCTATGAACTCAGATTTTGTGCCTACAGATGGATAAAAACATGTCACAGAACGCTAGATTCCCAACTTGTTAAATGAATATAGTTTGACAGGAGAAGGTTGTTTGGCACGTATAAACGGACAAAGCCTAATTACAGCTGTCAAGTGTGAACATTACTATTACACATGTGGATGTCAAGTTAAATGTCCACTTTCAAGCATTAATGAGGGTATTTCTGTCCAGCAGCCTGGCCTGAATGTCCAAGAGTACTTCAGCGGTACCAAATGGAGGAATCTGAGCGAAATGCCCTTGGAATGGCAGCACAGGGATGTGGATGACTCTTAGGCAGCACTGGAGAGGCAATAGCTGCAGCCCTGCTGCGTCGCCAGACATGGATCACAAGCTAATAACACACATGAACGAGGCAATGTCAAAAAGGAGAAATCACTCCTGAAAGGACAGACACATCCCTCAAGTGTTTGCTGACTTTAAGGAGGTTTGCTCTTTCCAAGAGCACAAACCACACCAAAGAGTTTGACGCCCTGACAGCCGAGACGGCCAAAAGCGTTGCTCTTCAAAATAAAAAAAACATATTAAAGATAAAGGCAAAAATTTAGGTGCAGAAAAATAAAAGAAACAACAGTCACAATCCAGTTAAAATCAGATCTGTCACAAGCAGATAGTTCACTTTCTACTTCAGACGTCATTAGTCATCATTAAAGCCGCGCCCTGGCAGGCTCTGTCCTGTCCCCGACCGATCCGGCCCCGCGCCGACATTCTGCATGATTAGCCTAATCAGAGGGATTACCCAGAGGCAGAGGGAGCCAGGCAACCAGAAAAGAGAGGAGGAATGGAAGGACGGTGGACCGGGTGGGACGCTCCCTGTGGATCTGCTCTTTTTATCTTCAAGGCTTGTCTGCATTGCCTGGAGTGGTTTTTTTAAGAAAATGTGAAAGACTTTCAGTGCACAAACTCATACTTACCAAGAGGAGATCATGTGGGTTTTGAGCTGTAAACACTTGTTTGGACGACTTTCTACACACTGTGATTTAAACATCAAAACTGACTCAAAGTCTGTTGATATTTTGGTTCCAAGTTGCACCGTGGCCTGATTAAAATATTAGAACAAGTCTACAGAGGAAAAGAATGTAATTGCTGAAGAATCCAAGTAAATGGGAGAAAACCCAACCTGAGCTGTGAAGCGAGATTTTAATTGAGTGGAATGGCACAGGATGGCCAGGCTAAATTACTCTTTTTGATCGACTCATGTTTCCCACTAAGTAAGCCTAAAAATGACTTCTGCATATGAAGAAATACATGAATTATTTCTACATAGATTTTAACATTGGACACTGGGCTTTGGATAATTACAGAAGCGTTTTTCAAGATTATTACAGCTTTGAAGAAAAATTCTCAAATACAGGCTGAATGTTTCATATCGAACATTTTTAGTCACAGTAAAGAATCCATACAGCATTTCACTTTTAGCTCTGAGAACGGCCATCAGTTATTGACAAAAGCTAGATGGGACTGAGGAACATCTGAAATGTCAAGCTCAACGAAAGTCCGAGAAGAAAAGGAATCCATGCTGCGGTGGTGTCACAGAGGCTCCGCTGTCTTCTGCTTTAACCTGGGGCAGAAAGCATCAGACGTGAGGAATGGGATCTGACAGGATGTGGCTGAGTGGAGGCGCCGGCGTGAGCGGATCAAACCCGGTGGCAGGTGACAGGTCTGATTGAAAGAGCATCTGGCTGGCATTTTTACCAAAAATGAGCAGCAATGTGGTTGAAAGACAGATGAGTTGTAGTTAGGTGGCTCTGCTAGTGTGACATGAAGCAAAAAGGTAGAAAACATTTTGACCTTGGTGGTCTGCTTTTTCAAAGACCAGGAGAAAGATGGAAGACTTTGACTGTTCCATGTCCTTTGTCTGAATGATTAATTGTTAGGATGACTTAGACGCCTTTGTGACACAACGGCAGCAAACACAACCTAGCTGTCTGTTGTTAAAGGGACAGTAAGACTTTTTTTAACTTTACATCATGTTATAATGTTGCTCCCGCATTAAAAAAAAAAAAAAACATACTCGGAATGTTGCTTTGATTATTTCATGCATGACAGAGAAACCTACATGGCAACCACTCAGCTGTCCAAAACACCTGGGTGGACTTAGCCCCGCCTTCAAGGTGCAGCTCCTCCTCAGAGCTGCAATTTCCAAGCTTCTGCCTTACAGAGCAGCCCTCCCTCACTCAGCTCCTTCAGATTAGCCAGTAGCAACTAGTATATGGTATGATTAATGTCCCACCAAGTTGACATGCAGTGGTGATCTGGAGAGCAAAAAGACTCTTCTTTTACTTGTGATCCGTAGCCACACTGCTGCAGTAGCAACAGCAGCGTTAAGAAAATAAAACCTGATGATCTAGGGATGCAAGGCATGCTTTGATTGGATGACAAAAACTTGTCTGTGACTGGCTGGTGGTGTGTCACTCAACTTCAGTTTGGAACCAGACAGAGCTGAGCACGAGCAGAGACCGAACAGACCGAGCAAGCAGACGGAGAGTGGATCAGAGTGGAGTGTGTGTGTGTCACTCAACTTGGTGTCACAAATATCATCATGCTATATTAACAAACATCTGGTTGAACTGCACATCTGCTGAGCTCATTATAGGAGCTACTTCTCAGAGCGACGCTGCTAAAAAACCTTTTTAAAGGGTCAATAGAGGAGCCATGTTGTGATGACTTCCAATTTCAAGAAGTTAAATTATGAAATCAAATTTTCTTTAAGGCCCTGCGATGAACTGGCAACCTGTCCAGAGTGACCCTGCCTCTCGCCTGGTGACCGCTGCAGGGCACCAGCACCCCTCACAACCACACTGGGGATAAGGGTGTAAGATGATGGATGAATTGGATGGATTTCTTTAAGTCATATTTGATATATAGCATTTTTATAACAACTAAATGTAAGGAAAATACATAATTTTGCCCCTTTAAAGTTTTAACACCTTTGAAACTTTTTCACATCTTTGTCACCAACTTCACTGTTTCCTGTTGAAAAAAGTATCGATACAGCATGATGCAGCCACCACCGTGAGACATGACTGACTGATTCTCCCATCGCAGTCCTTCACAGAACAAAACTCTCTTATTAGGCGACACCTAGAAGGTGAGCTCTAGATTTTTAAGTAGGTGCATCAGAGTAAAGGGGGTTGAAGACAACCAGTCCCACACTGTTCATATTTTTATTTGTGAAAAAGCATCCACTGTGACTGCACATACCTGCACACTTGGTCCGGCTGACCAGCGGTGGGCCCGGCGCTCCGGTGCCTCCCTCCCCGGGTCGGGTCAGCAGAACGCTGATGTAGTACTCTGTGTCTGGCTCCAGGTGCCAGACCTTGTAGGTGAGCGAGCCCACCACATGGGTCTCCTTCCAGGTGGACTGGCTGGCCCGGTACTGGATCTCCCGCCGGATGACAGGTCCGTCTCCAACAATGGAGTTGGTGTTGAGCTGGATGATCAGGTAGGTGGGGCCCGCTCGCAGGAGCTGGGGGGGGGCGATGGGCGTGGGCGGGACTGAAACAGAGATGGTCATCTGGTGTGAGCTCATTAAATCTACTTCCTGTTAACTGGGCTGGTGCGCAGTGTGGAGGGAGAGTGGCCCCTCCATTATTGTGTTTTGTATTGTGTTTTTATGATGTAAAGCACTTTGAACTGCTTTGTTTCTCTGTTCCTATAATAAAAATGTATTGATATTACTGAAACATCACCAAAATTTGGCATATAGGTAAAGAAAACCCAAAATTCTTTGTCTAAGACAGATTATCACATTAGATCAATCAAAAACAGACGTCTTAAACAAATCTAAGGCTTCTAAGAAAATTTATTAATCTCCTGAAAATAAATGTTATTAATGACATAAATCTCGATATGTTGTACAGATAAAGTTCTCTCGTTCAAACGAGATGCTGTTCCTGAATTTATTTCCAAGCTCTGGCAGGTTAATGTTTCCATAGCGATGTTTAAAGCAAACACAATTGTTTAGCTTAAAGGATTTAATTTCTCTGCTCTAAAATGTACTTACTCCACTGCCCAGTAAGCTTTAAGGGTTCTTCAGGTAATCATCACTGTGGCCATTTAAACTGGAATTCTGCTGCTTAAATCCAAATATATCTATCCCAGACGACCCTTGTGCGACCCTTAACCAGGAACAATTCAGATCAGTTCACAATGCTGATTATTTCAAAGGCTCTTGTTAAAAGTGTAGTAATGAAGGCAGGGTCAGCAGAGGAGTGAATCATTCTTTATGTGCCTGTAAACCAAGTAATAAAGAAACATGAGAAAAGCAGAAAGCAACCACGAGGGAGCAAAACCCAGAGGAAAAAAAAAGAAAAATATTTTTGCGAAATCCCTTTCAGCATTATTGAAGAGGGCGATGCACTTTGTTCTGAAATGCCTCCAACAACAGAAGCAGCAACGAGAAGACTGGTATTGTTGCTGAGACAGAAGAAATTACTTCAGATGAAGAGAAACAAAACAACACAAAGAAACGTGGAGTGAATGTGTGGAATATTCTGTGATAGATGTTAGCTAAAGAGTAAAGAAACCACACTTTGAATATTGAGCTGCTTATGCTAGTAATGAGGCTAGCTTAGCTTCTGGAGCAATTCATCGTTTTAAATGCTGCATTAAATGTTTCAGCTAAACATAAACACACTGGTTTAATGCTTAGCAGAGTATATTTGTGTATCACCTTTACAATACTCTATTAGAGCTGCTTTTAGTTTTATCTTAAGTGTTGCTAGTGCCTGACTTTTTCAGCAATAACATTGAACCTCTCTGTACTGTTTTTTTTCTTGTTCTTTCTTTTAGTTATTCTTACTTTTTTGGGTTCTGTTTTTGTCTGTCTTTTTTCCCACATGCTTAATGGTTTCCCTGTCGGTAATTGTCAGGCAGTTTTGTTTATTTTGCCATTTCTTTTTGTTTGTGTCTTTCTCATTTTCTTTTGTTATTTTTGATTGTCCACATTTTTCTTTTGTTGCTGTTGTTCTTTCTTCATTCTTTTTTCTTGTTTCTTGCTGCCTATCTTTCTTCCTTCCGGAGGCGGCTAACTTCGGCCACATTGAGACAGAACCACAGCCTTCATCTTCTAGATCAGAGGTCTGAGACCTGCTGCAGCCACAAGCGGATCTGTGGCTCACTTAATATATGAAATGATTAAATAATTAAATTTTACCACTTTCTTTTGTTCTGTGTCCCAACCTCATTAATGGGAAATATGCAATGTTAAAAAAAAGAAAGAAAATCAGTTTATTGCCAAGAAACCTAAGCCATTTAAACTGGCTATCCTGTAAATACAGTAACTTAATAGTTTAAAAAGTAGATGAAAAAAAAGTCTAAACATTTTCATTCAAATCAGTGACTCACTATGAGGGGCCGTTTAGGACAAAATTTACGTTTTGTCTCTCACACACTACCAAAAAGTCTCGCATACTCCAAAAAAGTTGCCTCGCATACTCAAAAAAATTACGTTTTGTCTCTCACACACTACCAAAAAGTCTCGCATACTCAAAAAAAGTTGCCTCGCATACTCAAAAAAATTACGTTTCGTCTCTCACACACTACCAGAAACTCTCGCATACTCCAAAAAAGTTGCCTCGCATACTCAAAAAAATTACGTTTCGTCTCTCACACACTACCAGAAACTCTCGCACACTCAAAAAAAGTAGCCTCGCATACTCAAAAAAATTACGTTTCGTCTCTCACACACTACCAGAAACTCTCGCACACTCCAAAAATTACGTTTTGTCTCTCACACACTACCAGAAACTCTCGCACACTCAAAAAAAGTAGCCTCGCATACTCAAAAAAATTACGTTTTGTCTCTCACACACTACCAGAAACTCTCGCATACTCCAAAAAATTACGTTTCGTCTCTCACACACTACCAGAAACTCTCGCACACTCCAAAAAAATAGCCACGCACACTAAAAAAAATACTAAAATGTCACACACACACAAACGTTAACTTTCTCGCACACATACACTAACAGCTCGCACATTCACAAACGTTAACTGTCTCGCACACATACACTACTAACAGCTCGCACATTCACAAACGTTAACTGTCTCGCACACATACACTACTAACAGCTCGCACACACACACACACAGACGTTTATCTCTCACATACACAAGACTAAAGTTGAACACACAGTACTAAGACTCGTTTTTTGAATGTGTGAGAGCGAGACTTTTTTTGAATGTGTGAGAGCGAGACTTTTTTTGAATGTGTGAGAGTTGTCACGGAAGAGGCGGGGCATAATTTTTGGATCAAACTGCGCATGCGTAGATCCTAAACTATAATTTTCCATTTTTGACTCACTGTATGTTGTATTACTTAGTATATTTGTGTTTTTAAATATATATAAATATATTGAAACTATCTTTCAATAGCTACCTTATATTAAACTATGTTAAGGACAAATGTCAAACATAGTGCAAATATTTTGAAAACAAAGTAAAAGATCTTGCAGGTATATTAATCTCCTTCCTCCTTCATCAGAAATGAAAAATTATAAATGCACACTATGTGTTGGGAACCTGTGTTTGTTGACTGACTTTTATTTGTCAGGCTTACGAGACAAAAGCTGAAAAAAGATCGATTTTCTTCGCTTTCAAAATAACACAAAACAGCGAAAAAAGACCTCCACACCGGACCTCGTTTATTTATGTATGTATTTTTATTTTGATAGCTGCCGATTAAACTGAAAGTTACACATTGATATGATCATATGAGTAGTTTTTACCGAGAAATCGATCAGAAGCGCCGTGAAAATGGTCAGATTCACCGGATCCACGTCTCTGGCTGCAATGCGCGCTCCCGTCACAGGGGGAACAGATTTTCACGGGGGAACAGAATTTCTCACAAGACCTCTTAATAATTCCTGTAATGCTGGCACCCAGTGGACAGATTGTACTACAGCAATTTTGCTATTTTTAATCAATCAATCAAATTAATTTATTTCTATAGCACATTTAATCTACAAGAAAATTAAACGTTCTATATATATTTAAAATATATATAGCACAAATATACTAAGTAATAGAACATACAGTGAGTCAACAATCGAAACTTAAGGTTTAGGATCTACGCATGCGCAGTTTGATCCAAAAATTATGCCCCGCCTCTTCCGTGACAACTCTCACACATTCAAAAAGAGTTTCGCTCTCACACATTCAAAAAAAGTCTCGCTCTCACACATTCAAAAAACGAGTCTTAGTACTGTGTGTGTGTGTGTTCAACTTTAGTCTTGTGTATGTGAGAGATAAACGTCTGTGTGTGTGTGTGTGTGTGTGTGTGTGTGTGTGTGTGTGCGAGCTGGTAGCAGTGTATGTGAGCGAGACAGTTAACGTTTGTGAATGTGCGAGCTGTTAGTGTATGTGAGCGAGACAGTTAACGTTTGTGAATGTGCGAGCTGTTAGTGTATGTGTGCGAGACAGTTAACGTTTGTGAATGTGCGAGCTGTTAGTAGTGTATGTGTGCGAGACAGTTAACGTTTGTGAATGTGCGAGCTGTTAGTGTATGTGTGCGAGACAGTTAACGTTTGTGAATGTGTGACATTTTAGTATTTTTTTAGTGTGCGTGGCTATTTTTTTGGAGTGTGCGAGAGTTTCTGGTAGTGTGTGAGAGACAAAACGTAATTTTTGGAGTGTGCGAGAGTTTCTGGTAGTGTGTGAGAGACGAAACGTAATTTTTTTGAGTATGCGAGGCTACTTTTTTGGAGTATGCGAGACTTTTTGGTAGTGTGTGAGAGACAAAACGTAAATTTTGTCCTAAACGGCCCCTCATAACTCACAGTGATTTCCTTAGACGGCTCCGATGTTTCTGTTTATCATAGAGAACACAATGTAACGACAGCAGACCGTGATGAAGCCGTGATCGTTCTATGACATGTACATCTACTCAACTTGACAAGCTGTGTGTTTTCAGCTTTCTATGTATAAAACCAATAGAGTTAATTAAAAACAAATACATTTTGTCCCCTGCCGGTTATAATAGCTGTGTTTTAATTAGAATCAGCCGCTGATGCATCTCTAACTCAATCAGACAAGAACCGACTGTGTCGCTATGAAGCCTGGATTTACTGAAAGATCTAAGAAGTTTATTTATTTTAACTTAAAGTTTGACACTGCAGTACTTTGCAAAACTATTTCATCAGTCAATCAAGTTCATTTGTGTAGCACATTTCTGCAACACCGCAGTTCAAAGCGCTTTATATCATGAAAACATTAAAAAAGTTTATGCTTTCATAAACATATTCAGTCAACAACTGTGAAACCAGGAACATTGGAAAATGTTCAAATGTTGCCTCCCTCCTCAGAGTCAAGTTCAGATCTAAGAGTAGCATCCATAGTCATCTTCTTCAATCAAGACATGGATTTAAAACCCAGTAAAAAGTAGTGAACCAATTTAAAAATGAAAAGAAATAAAATATAAATAAATTCAATATAGCCATATGTGTCTCTTGTTGCTGTCTTTGGATAAGACCAGGCAGTCCAAGTGTTTCATATTGGATTATACAAATGATATCAGCTTTCACTCTGGATAGAATAACATACAGACAGAAAGGAAAGCCAGAGAAATCTGACACAGCTTCATTTATGTATTTGTTAAAGATGTAAAACTCATAGATAAAGAAAATTAAACCATCTATTCTCTCTATTAGAGCAAATAGATGGAAATGTGATTACTTCATATCGCACCTGTCTGATAGGCTTTTTTTCTTTTCTTTTGATGTTGTTGTAGTTTGTTGGTGTAACAGTTCAGTCATTTGATTCTGACCCAAATGTTTGGATCATATTCATCTGCATATGAATATGTTTGTGTAACTAGGTAACAAGGATCCATTCAAACTATATGCCTTGTATTTTATGTACTATTATTAAGAATGAACCCTATAAAAAAAAAAAAAAAAAAATATATATATATATATATATATATATATATATATATATATATATATATATATATATATAAAATTTTCCTGGCCTGGTCTCACATTCCTGTATAAGGATGTTTTGTTGGCGCGTCACTGCGTTTTATCGTCTCCTTGCCGTTATTCACTTCCTTCTTTCTTTCTCTTTCTTTCTTTCTTAGTTTCTATTTTTCTGTTAGTGCGTCCACATCTCTCTTTTGTGTTCTTCTTCTTCCTGCCCTGCATCTCCCATGTTGAATTCCTCCACTCTGTCCCACAGATATTCTGCACCGTTGCAGGACTTGCTCACCTCTGACGATGAGCTCTCCAAAGTTGGAGACGGCGGCCCCCCTGGGGGACAGGGTGATGCAGCGGTAGAGGTCCTGCTCGCCGCGCTGCGCCTCCACCTGAAACGTCGCCATCAGCCGCTTGTGGCTCAGCCGCGACAGCCAGGAAGTGTCAAGCACGGCGCTGTTTCTCCGCTGACAGAAAAACAAAGAGCACACAGAGGGAAATGGACATGTTTACTTAAGGCCCATCAATGTGATTAAAACTGGGAACACAGCAGACTGAGGAGACACACACACACACACACACACACACAAACAAAAAAAAAAAGCAAAACAAAACAAAAAGTGGTTAGAGTCTGCTATGTTGCGAGGCAAGATAATGAATATGTGATAAGCGGTAACGACGCTGGCTTCTCCTCCAGCCTCGCGGCTCGTCGTCGTTTCCAGCTGACATCTCCTCAGTCGCCTCCATGCTGATGTGTCAGCGCCGCAGGCGGACCGGAGACCGGCTCAACCCGTCAGGACCAAATCAGAGCCAGCTGCCGCTCAGAATGCCTCCTTGCAGGACATGCAATATATGCGGCTCGTTCAAACAATAAGCAGATTAGAACATAAAATGTCCTCTCTTGATTTCCACTATGAAATTGATTTGACATCCAGCGGTTTGAGCTGGGAATGACTCAGGAGAAAATCGGATGTAGTTTGGATAATGTTTATGTCGTGTGCATGATGTAGTAATTTTCCTATTAGTTACACCTTTTTTTTTTTTTTACAAATATTCACCTCTTTTAAAGTGACAGACCTAATTCAACAGAGGTCCAATCAACTGGTGCCAGTAGTTTATAAATCAGTCATGATCAGCAAAATTTTGCCAAAAACAAATCACCAAACAACCTTTAATGTCAACTCATTTCTACAATATAATGACAATTAAAAATATTCAACATAAAATAAGTGACTGCATAACTGCAAAAGTATCAGTCAGGAGATGGATGGAAAAATCAAATTTAAGGACCTGAATATCTCCTTTGAGTTCAGTTAAATCATCATCAAGACATGAAGGAATGTGATCCATGTGTCGGTCTGCCTGGATCAGGTCGCTCTCACAACCTGACAGACTGTGAAGAAGGAGACTGGAGAGAAGACACCAGGTTACCATGACTACGCTGACGAAGGAGAGTAGAGTGATATCTGGAACAGTTATGAAAAAAGAACGGAGGAAAACGAACAACATGACTGAGAGCTACCTGCAGAAGTTGTGTTTCCACTGACCATATGATTTCTTTATTTGATATTATGAAAATTAATTTGCTTATATGAAATGCGGCAATCAAAAAAACTCGCTAGGATCTGGTGGTTTTTTTGCTGGATCAAATTGAGTCTGTTTTGCAAAACTGTAATGGAAACACTTTCATCACATCACATGAGTCACATGATCAACAACAGAATGTTACTACTGGCAGAAAAGATAAAAAAGACGACAGGAAGTGGTTGGAGGATGAAGGCTCGGTTTGTTTTTTGAATATCTGATCTGGTTAAAAAAAACGTATTTGTGTGAGATTTTAACTGCGTTGCTTATTTAATGAAAACACTGCAATTGCAAAATTGTGTTTTTTCAACATTAGCAGAATACCAACAAAGTTTTGTGCTCAATTGGAAACGCAATCACGCAATATGATACATATTTTTATTTCATTGAGATTTATTTTGTGGAAATCAGTTTTCACTTTGACATCAAAGAGTTTTTGGTCAAGAAAGCAAAATTTAGCTGATCATGATGGGTTTGTTAAAGCAACAAAAGTCTGAAACATCCAAGGGAGACAATAGTTTTCTAGGTAAAGCACACGGACTGCCGTTTCAATTTAGCTTTTTTCACTTTGCACACACACACGCCCGCGACAGACTGGCGACCTGTCCAGGGTGACCCTGCCTCTCACCCCAATTTGCCATCAAGGTGAAAAGCTCTCAGTTGTTTGCGTCTCCCACATGTTCTGAGTTGCTCTAACCACGAACAAGAATTTATAAGCTAATATTTTTAGATATTTTTTTTCATGTGTCAATGACACTCGAACACAGTGAGAAAGGGGTTTGAAGAAAAACATCTCAAAAAAGAAACACAAAGGCTGGGACTGGGAGGATAGTGAGATGTAATTTGCGAGGCCCCTTCTCCCTGCAGCCGTCATTTCAAAAGCACTCAGATGTTGAGGCTTCAAAGGCCAGAGGAGGATTGAGGCATTCAGAGAAGGGTTTTTGAAGACTAATATTAGCTCATATTCAGACAAGGGAAATTGAAACTATTTTCAGTTGGTGAACGAGAAAAATGGCTTTCGGCTTTAGTAAACCAAAACCCGTCCCAGCCAGAGAACTAAAGCAAAAGGTGCTAATTTAATAACCTCTCATATCTGCAACTGGATCTTTTCCCACACTCTTAGAAATGGCTGTAAATTTACAGCAGAATTCCAGCAGTAACATACTGTTATTCCAAAATACGGTAGGATATTGTCAATTTGATGTCTTCTTCTGTTGTCTCAATCAAGACTGACGACTGGCAGTAAACTACCGCAAAATAATTGTACAATGCAGTTTTTTTCCTAGGAAAGACATTTTACTTGTATTTGCAGCTTAGAGAACCAGCATTTAAACGGAAAGAAAAAAATACTTTCCATAATAAATCTTTTAGGGAATGAATCGAAATCTACAGAGCATAATCAAAAGTGTTAGATTACCAGTGTTGGTGTTAAATACAATGTTAATTAAACACTTGTTTAGTCAAATTCAAAGATGGGTTTGTCAGTTTCCGTAATGAGATGGTGTTTGATAAAGAGTTGCTCCCACAATCGCAACGTATGTAAGCAATCGGAATGTAAGCAAAGAATCCCTTTTCAAATACTCTCCAAATCTCAGGTAAGACAATACAGTTTAATCAAACTATTGTGTTTTTAGGCTTAACTCTAATCAGTCAAACCGATTTGCTCAGGAATAAATGAAATATTTTAGTGAACCAAAATATTACAACTAGATGTTACCTGACTTAATATCTGTGTTTAACTGTCATTTGGGAAAGCCCAAATGAGTCAGGTGTTCTAAACCTGGACCAGCTGGCAGCAGGCGAGGGGAGCTGGGTGTTAATACAGCGGGAGCAGACGTCTCCGAAAACGTCGGGCAGATATTGCAATTAGGTGACGCACTGATGAACCGAGCAGAAATGTGAGATTTATACATCTACATTCTCGCCTACAAACATTGTTTAAATCACGGCTGCTAAGCAACGTAACGCCGAGGTGGAGGCTAGGCAGCTAGCTGAAGGCTACAGCTTCTCTGCAATGCTCTCTGCCTTCTCTGCCTCTTCCGTAGATCAGGTCGTTTCTCAAGCCCATGAAAGAATAAGCTTTAAAGGATGCAGACCCTGAACTCGGACACAGAGCTCTAGTAGTCTGGAACACTTGTTTTTATGTATATTTTTGCATCTCTTTTTTGTTTGCGTCTTTTTCTTTGTTGAATTTGTTTTTCTCGTTTGCTGTGCGTTTGCACCTGTCGGCCACCGTAGTATTTTAACGATTCTGTATTTTAGTTCTGTTGGTGTCCATATGGTTGTGTATTTGTTCTAAGTTGCATTGTGATCACTGTTATGTGTAGAGTGTTATGGGGTTCCCCTGTCTGACTGCTGACTCCCACTCACATGTGATGGACCTGTCATGTGGACTGGGGATCAGGGGAGCGGGAGGACCAGGACCGATGCTGACAGAACACCGGAAGAGCGGAGAGTTCAGTGTGTTAGCAGTGAAGCTATTCAGTTGAGTGTAACGGTTTGTTAGAGGCGCAGCTGCTCGCTCTTATTTCTAATAAACCCTGTTGATGGTACTACATCTGCGGTGTGTTGGCATCATTACAGTATTTACTTGCAGTACTACACTTTGAAAGGTAATTACAGGATTGAAAAGGTAAGTTTCCAGTAAAATACTGGTATCTACAGACGCCAGCTTTTTTTAAAAACATTTTTCTGAAAGAATGGTAGAAAAAAAAAAACCTGGCGTCAGAAAAAATGCAGATTACCGTTCTTTCTAAAGAACTGTAAACTACTGGCAGCTACAGACGCCAGAAGTTTACCGTTCTTTCACAGTATCTATGCCGGATTGACGAAACAGGGAAGGTAATCTACTGTCAGGATTAATTACGGTACAGCTACTGTGTATTTACAGTAAACTATGAGGGGCCGTTTAGGACAAAATTTACGTTTTGTCTCTCACACACTACCAAAAACTCTCGCACACTCAAAAAAATTACGTTTTGTCTCTCACACACTACCAAAAACTCTCGCACACTCAAAAAAATTACGTTTTGTCTCTCACACACTACCAAAAACTCTCGCATACTCCAAAAAAATAGCCACGCACACTTAAAAAATACTAAAATGTCACACACACACAAACGTTAACTTTCTCGCTCACACACTACTTACAGCTCGCACATTCACAAACGTTAACTTTCTCGCACACACACTACTTACAGCTCGCACACACACACAGACGTTTATCTCTCACATACACAAGACTAAAGTTGAACACACACACACAGTACTAAGACTCGTTTTTTGAATGTGTGAGAGCGAGACTCTTTTTGAATGTGTGAGAGTTGTCACGGAAGAGGTGGGGCATAATTTTTGGATCAAACTGCGCATGCGTAGATCCTAAACTATAAGTTTCGATTGTTGACTCACTGTATGTTCTATTACTTAGTATATTTGTGCTTTTAAATATATAAAAATATATTGAAACTATCTTTCAATAGCTACCTTATATTAAACTATGTTAAGGACAAATATCAAACATAGTGCAAATATTTTGAAAACAAAGTAAAAGATCTTGCAGGTATATTAATCTCCTTCCTCCTTCATCAGAAATGAAAAATTATAAATGCACACTACGTGTTGGGAACCTGTGTTTGTTGACTGACTTTTATTTGTCCGGCTTAGGACACAAAAAATGAAAAAAGATCGATTTTCTTCGCTTTCAAAATAACACAAAACAGCGAAAAAAGACCTCCACACCAGACCTCGTTTATTTATGTATGTATTTTTATTTTGATAGCTGCCGATTAAACTGAAAGTTACACATTGACATGATCATATGAGTAGTTTTTACCGAGAAATCGATCAGAAGCGCCGTGAAAATGGTCAGATTCACCGGATCCGCGTCTCTGGCTGCAATGCGCGCTCCCGTCACAGGGGGAACAGATTTTCACGGGGGAACAGAATTTCTCACAAGACCTCTTAATAATTCCTGTAATGCTGGCACCCAGTGGACAGATTGTACTACAGCAATTTTGCTATTTTTAATCAATCAATCAGATTCATTTATTTCTATAGCACATTTAATCTACAAGAAAGTTAAACGTTCTATATATATTTAAAAGCACAAATATACTAAGTAATAGAACATACAGTGAGTCAACAATCGAAACTTATAGTTTAGGATCTACGCATGCGCAGTTTGATCCAAAAATTATGCCCCGCCTCTTCCGTGACAACTCTCACACATTCAAAAAGAGTCTCGCTCTCACACATTCAAAAAAAGTCTCGCTCTCACACATTCAAAAAACGAGTCTTAGTACTGTGTGTATGTGAGAGATAAACGTCTGTGTGTGTGTGCGAGCTGTAAGTAGTGTATGTGCGAGAAAGTTAACGTTTGTGTGTATGTGCGCGAGCTGGTAGTGTATGTGAGCGAGCTGTAAGTAGTGTATGTGCGAGAAAGTTAACGTTTGTGAATGTGCGAGCTGTTAGTACAGTGTATGTGAGCGAGAAAGTTAACGTTTGTGTGTGTGTGGCATTTTAGTATTTTTTGAGTGTGCGTGGCTATTTTTTTGGAGTATGCGAGAGTTTTTGGTAGTGTGTGAGAGACAAAACGTAATTTTTTTGAGTGTGCGTGGCTACTTTTTTGGAGTATTTTCTGCTCAGAATGATCAAAGATCCTTCTGAGGTAGTTTGTCCCACCGTCAAACAAAAAAGCAATTCCAGCCTCATAACTGGGACTATTCCATCATATTTCCAGCATGCAGCCATCCAGGCCTTCCTAAAAAAGGCCAAACTTGATAGTAGGGTACTAGAAACACTCTAAATTGCCTTTTCTGTCCAAAATCCCAAAAGTTATTATGCTAAAAATGCTTCCATTTTCACTCTTCTGCATGGTATTGTAATCTCTTCAGGGAGGTTAGAATTCCTTATAACTCTTTGAAAAGGTTACGTAACCATGGTGACTCAGGAATAATAAGTGATATATATATATATATATATATATATATATATATATATATATATATATATATATATATATATATATATATATATATATTTTTTTTTTTTTTTTAAACCAGAAGTTTACATACAGTGAATTAAAAAACGACACACACACACAAGTTAAATCAGATCTAACTTCTCTGGTTTTAGTTTAGTTTGAATCACTTACATTATTTTCATTTGCTAAATGATTAGAGAATAAATGTATCAGAGATTTATTTATTATAGAATCAAAAGTTTACATACATCGCCTCAGTATTTGGTGTTGTCGTCTCTGAACGGTTTGATTTGACTCAATCATTTTAGGTTTCTTTCCTCTAACTTCTCCTAGTTGCTGGAGTTCTGGCCTGTTTCTGCCTTGAACAGTCTGTTGGGTTTAGTGTTGCAGCTGTTCACCAGGTTGCCTCTCAGCTACAAAACCTGACATTTACTATATCCATAAAACCTGCCATCATTATTATTCTACTGTATATGCTGCCACTCTGAGACATCACCAGAAAGTATGACTTTGCTTCACCTTGATGACACACAGTTCTACCTCCATATAGATTTCCCTTCAGCGTCTCCAACAAAACAACATCATGGATGGAAAGTAACCGTTTGGTCAGGGTCATCCCATGAAGACCATCACTAACAGACCTGCTAACCTTGCATTTGTTCTGGATTCAAATCCTGATTTTTGTTCGAGCACAAAAATAATTTGTCTTCTAAAAATAAGACAAATTATTTTTGTCTTATACAAAAACAGAATACTTCTGCTCTGATTGCTTAGCAATCAGAGTAGCTTCTTGTTCTGCGTCTCGCTTCGTCCACAGAGACTGGACCCTCCACTATTGAGAAACAATTGCTTCCTGGAGGCGTGGCCTCTGTTGAAGATTAAAATTCCACCCAATCTCTAACGTTTGGCTGACGTATATGACGTATACAATGCTTATTGGAAACCGTCTGCGCTGTAAACAACCATCCTCCACTGTGAAGAGAGAAAGGCCGATCTGAATAACACAGCTGTTAATGATAATTCAATATTTGGAAGCTTAACCAACATGAACTTAACGGCTTCATTCACTTTTGCTAAAACTACAGGTTGTCTACAATTCAGAAAAATGGCATCATTGTTCACAACTTCTGTTCTGAAATTCTACCAGAGAAATCCAAGTGAACAGGAGAAAACCCAGACCGACTGTCTGTGAAAAGATATTTTAATCGAGGGGAATTGCACAGGAAGACAGGAGGAGGCCATGTTAGAGCAAAATAGCTGGGATTCAACATTTGAAGAGACCAGGACCATCAGTTGTGTTTTTGAATTAAACAGAAAATTAGATATTTTTTATCTGCACCATTTATTTTCTCTTAGAGTTGTTCAAGATCAATATTTTAATCAAAGATGACAATAAGAAATCCCTCAGTCGCCCATGTCTTCTTACCTCAAGCACGAACGGCTCCGTCTCAGACACTTTGCCCGTGGCGACACACTGAAACGAGGCGTTCTGCCCGGCGTTCACCTCCACGTCTCCCAGCCGAGAGAAATGAGGCACCTTGTCTGTTGAAGTGCAGACAGAGAGGAAAGACTCGGATCAGCGCAGCACTTCTGGAGTTCAGTGATGCTGTCTAAGATGAAAACAAAGATGGAGGGAAGCTTACTCAGAACCTCTGCAACAACTAACAAGTTCTTCTGTATCCATTTATATTCAGGTAAATATTGGAATTGTTTTTGATTATTTTTTTCTCTCTGGCAAAAATAAAGGAAAGAAAAATCACAACGTTGCACCAACCTTGATGTGATTTTTGAAGCACCGTCCCTCAGCCCAGGAAACTGAGTCACCGTGCAAATGCATCTCGCTCCAAAGAGGGAAGAGTGGAGCAGAGGCTGAGTTTAGATTCCAAACTAAAAATAAATCAGTAAGTGTGCCGATTTTGAAAGTTTCAGGTCCCTCCATTTTTTTTTTTTTTTTATCTAGCAAGGATTCAGTGATTTATACTTCACAGTCAGTCTTGCTTTTCATGAGCACCAGAAAACGGATATCTGAATTTCATGAGGTCATAAATACGCCACATTATCATTCATTAACATTTTTCTACATTTATTTATTTATTATAAAAATATACCAGTTCTCACTAAAAGAGTGGATCTTGGCAGCCATCACTACCAGCGACAGTTCAAAATGCTGGTATTTTTAGATGATGTGTTGTAGCAGCACGGCTTTGGTTAGGCCACATTTCTAAAAATGCAACAACACAAAAGGGAAAAAACCTGTAGCCATAATTATATTGTATTTAGTTAAGATTAAAGGTCTGTCTATTCATCTATCTATGAGGGTTTCTGAGCATTATCGGTCCTTCAAATGTCATGCCAAATTGCTCAATTGGATTTAAGTCTTGCCTGACTCTGAAAAAGTTACACTTCTTTTATTGTTTGACTTGCTGGTGAGTTTTGAATCATCGTCCTGCTTCATAACCCAAATCTGTTTAAGCTTAACGTCACAAACTGACGTCCAGACATCCTGGAATTGACAAAAAACATTCAATGTGGGCAGTGGTGAATCTAGAAAAAAATATCTACAGGGTGGGAAGAGAGAGGCAAGGATTTCTCAGGTTGGCAGCATATGATAGAATTATATATGTAGATTTATATTCTGGAGCTCCAAAAGAGACACTGAATGAAAAAAATAAAAAAGAAACTTTCTCTTGTGCAAGAGATCTGGTGCACATGAGAAAGTAACTAGTGCACACCAGATATTCATTTTCATAGGACGAGCTTCACAACCTTTACTGCTTTTAGAACACTATTATGCTGCACAGCAGGCAGATCTAGGCCACCCTGTAATGAGTGATGTAATGGTGACAGGTGAGCATTGCTGTGCACCGCGCTGACCAACTGCGTCTTGTTTATGTGACTCTTTCCAATGTCATCTGCAACAACATGGGAACTGTAGCCATGTGGTAACAGAAATGCAGAGCTGAGTATCATCCATATAAGCACCGTGGTTTATTACTGTACAAACTGGAGTCAGCGGATGATGGGGGACAGTGGACCAAGAAAGGAGCTTTGTGAGATGTGGACCACATTGGAACTTAAGCATGAAATTCCTACCAACCTTCCTAGTGATCCATTCTGCATGTCTGGATCAACAGCACAAACATAACTGATGATGATAAGGACAGTGAAAAGATCATTTCCCTAACAATGAAGGCGACATAGCAAAAGACTGAGTATAATGTTCAACCAAATTCCAGCTACATAATGTTCTCTGCCAGAGCAGCTACTGGCTGTCCTTCGCCTGTGGCATCGCAGTAGTTTTACAAGTTCCCATCTGGGAGCTTGAAGACCGGATGAAAAGGTCAGGCATTCAGCAGGACAAAAGAGACGGCACCCCGCTGCAAAGCTGCACCTCCGGCAGCCTGACAGCTACAGGCTGTCTGTGCTTATGTATTCTCCTCCATTAGCAGAATGCATTGTGGTCTAGTCACTTCTGGGACGATGTGGAGTTTTCTGGACAGGTCAGCTGGATGCTTTCAGAGGGGTCAGTGAGGGTCAGTAGGTAGGCTGTGAACACTGTAGAATCTGCTACTTACAGCAGGGATAGTTGAGCAGCACGGTGTCATCCAAGGCGATGTAACCCTGCCGCTCTTCGGAAACGGTCGCTTCAAAGATGACCTGAGGAGATCATGGAGAAATTAAATGACTACAGAGCTTTACACCTTGACAAGCACACTGATTGGAAGTTAGAAATTAAGAGAGAAGGGGTAACCTAATACAAGCCTGGCTGAATTCAAACAATCCATAATACAAGAATCCAGTCTAGAGGCAGTTAGATGATGAGTAACTGTTTCATTAATAATCCTATGATCCTATAAGAACATGACCACACGATTTCATTGATATGATTCTGTAGTTTCTGGGAAAACAGTGACGAGATATCAGTAACACTTGAAAACTGTCTTGATTTTTGCATTAAACATAAACCAAAGACTCACATTATTTACTGTTTGATAAGTTTTGCTGTGTAAAAACTATTAGGTAATAGGGCTGTGTATTTTTTGTCGATTCTGCGATATTTATCAATATTTTTTCCTCAGAAAGTATTGATTTTTCATCCGCGAGTATCAATACATTAAATCCTATTTTGAGTTTTATGTCAAATCCACATGAATTAAATGACAGCTGTCACACATGACAGTTACAATTAAATAATGTAATGAAATAGATAAATTACATTATGTAATATAAGTGAATAAGACAAAAAAGGTTCCTTTTCTGCATAACTAAATACCAAATAACATTCAAACAAAGCAAATACATAACAAATGTATAACGAAAACAACATTTATTACACCAGTATTACACTATCAGTTCAATTAATTCAATTAAAGTTTATGGAACTGTCTCAGAATGTCATCAAAATCACTGTCCCTCTAAAACCTTTCAGAAAATTGTAAAAATGTATTGAATCGTATAGTTTGCTGAATATCATGATTTATATAGTATTGTGAGCAGAATATCGTGTATTATATTGTATCATGACATTAGTGTATCGCTACAGCCCTATTAGGTAGACAGCTATGTTCAACATAATGATGTTCATTTCAGACTGTTTGGAGGGTTTTATATAGTACCATTTTTTTCCAATTTGACTCAATGAATTCATCAAAAACTGGTTTTCAAACGCAGTTTTTTAATAATTTTCTCTTTTGACACTAGGAAAAGACTAAGATGGTGCTTCAACATTTTGATTAGAATTTATCTGAAGATGCTGGATCGCATGAGCTTTTACACTATTTTTTATTTATTGTGTAAAAGCTCTAGAGGACAGTCTGGCTGATGGTTGCATCATGTACTGTAAATGAACACATCACCTGAGTAAAAGTTGGGAACTATTTCTTAGATTCAGATTTAGAAATAAATACTACAGGTTTCATTAGACCCGCTTCTCCAGCTGGTACTTTCATTAGACCCAGAGGAACACAGCAGGAATCCTTTAACACAGCCTAAACATGAACTCACTCATCTAAGTGAGCTGGGCGCACACCTCAAAGTGACTTCCCAGCATGCACCACAGTCATTCTACGATCCCCAGGATTAATTGCAAACCATCCCCTGTGAAAGCCTTCACATTTTACTGACCCGCTCTGTCTGAGCTAGCAGGTGCTAATATGACAGCGGTATATGCCTCTGACATGAGGTGTGCACATTACCGCTGCCGGTCATCTGTCCGCAGCCCAGCGCCTGTGAGCGTGCGCTTAGATGGCCGGGAGATTTGCAGTGTTCGCCATGCTTCAGGCTCTGAGTGCCGGGGGCCAATCAATAATGCTGAAGGCTTTGGTGGATGGATACAGGCTAAGCTTTTCTTTCCACTAATTTATTTTTATTTTTCATTCATATGTCGGGTCATTAGGGACGTCTGACCGATTAACTCCTCAATTCATCACGCGTCAACGCACCCACCAGCATCGATTTGCTCAGCTTTGCGCTGAGACACTAAGCTCCTCTGCATCTGCACTCACTCAGAGAGTGTGTGTGCGTGTGTGTGTTTGTAACATGCACAGCCAAAAAACAAGCATCAGTGTCCAATACCTGTGCGTATGCAAACACTAAGCTATTATGCAAATTGCTAAAACTCAATCCCAGCACGGCATGCACAACTGCAGATTAGACAGTTTGCTTGACGAAGAGAAACAATGGCCGCCCGTAAAACTCTGCCCAATAAAACACAAGGGAAATATAGTACTACAAATAAACAAGGCAATGTTATGCCACAAATTTTTTCAGAATATTGAGGGGAACATATACAGAATCTGCTGTTTAAGCCCTTAAATACATTTTGTTATGTACTTTGAGTTTGTATGATTGCAGAAAAGTTTAATTTAGAATGTCTTGGTGCTGCGTAGATATATTAAGATTCTGTTTGGGTCATTTTTCAATTCATTCAATTATGTTTTTTGAACCTGCTGAACAAGGTCACAGATTTCAGGCTAACAAATTTTGTCATTTTTACCATTTACTGAAATTTTGCAGTCAGATTTCCAGGATGCTGAAGCTACCTGGGAAAGTTGAACTGTTCGCTTCTATGTGCTCATATTCAAAAGGTGTGTGTGTTTTATGCAAACATATAAAAGATGCTAGCCTGATAAAAAAGAAAAAAATACAGTCCTTTTTTCTACGCTTTACTTCATCCAGAGAGTCTGGACCCTCAGCTACTGAGAAACGATTTCTTCTTCCTGGAGGCGTGGCCTCTGCTGAGGTTTTAAATTCTACCCAGCCGCTAACGTTTGGCCGCGACATTTGTAAGAAGCTTACTGGAAATTCCCTGCGCTGTAAACAACCATCCTCCACTTCGAAGAGAGAAGGACTGATCTGAACGTAGTGGCTATTGAGGTTAATTCAATATTTAGAAGCGTGGCCAACACTGACTGAACGGCTTCCTCCACTTCCTCTGCTGCCACTGATAAAACTACAGACAGACAAAAAATCTGTGTCATTGTGCACAACTTGTTAAGTGCCTTGAGATGACATTTGTTATAAATTGGTGCTAAATAAACTGAATTCAATTGAATTGTCCTATTTGCTGATTGGCCCAGGTGAAATTCTACCAGTGGAATCCATCTTAATGGGAGAAATCCCAGAAGGAGAGATGAGAATTGGAAATCATAAGGCAATAACCAGGCTGAAAAGATCCAGAAGGAGAAAAAATATAGCAAGGGAAGAGAGATGGCAGGAAAAAAGTCACACTATTAATATATGCCACACCATGGGTAATGGCATCTTAAATATTTTACAGCAAAGTTTCAACCTCTTACCCACACAACAGTGTCCTTAAAAAAAACTTTTTCTCTGCAAACAACAGAAAAGTCGGGATTTGTCCAAACGAACATATCCAGCTGAAGGTGATTTCGTTCTACTGTCATCTCTCTCAGCTTCTTCTTTTGTTGTTAACAAAAATGGGCACCAGGAAAAGAACAAGAAATGGAGCATGTGACAAGGCAAAGGAACAATCTGTGAAGGGAGAAGCGAGTTTTCATTCGAGGGGAGCAGCAGGGGGGCCGGCTCACATGAAGAGGGCTCTGTGTCATCAGCGGTAACCAAAGAAAGTGACATGAGAAACAAATCCACCTCAGAGGAGGAGCTCCGCTCTGAGCATAGATGGTTAGGAGGACGGATGAAAAAGAGAAAGGAAAAAAAAAACAAGCAAGGATTATAATGTCCACCTGCTGCTGCTTCCTGCTTGGCTCATGAGATGCAGCGCTGCGGAAGCAACCGGCCTGCAGGGGGAAAACATTTACCCAACCTAACCAACACACCAGAAAGCCAAAAGTATCCACACCCCCTCAACTCCTTCACATGTCGTCACATTACAGCAACAGATGTATACATTCATATTCATACTTGACTGATAAACAGGCCTCCGGTCAGTAGGTGGCAGCAGTGTTCAAATTAACTGACCAGCTGCTTGTTAAAGCCAGGAGAACCAGCACAGGTAGCTGGAGTACAGAGCTGACTGAGGAGGAAAGGATGTTTTTTAAACATGCCAGTATGAACCTTCATAGAGGACAAATGGAGACATTTGTGACAGTGGAAAAAGAATGGCGGCAGAGATTAGTAAAACAAGTATGACTGAGTATGATGGCCAGAGAAAGAGATTTAAATAAATAAATAAATACAAGAATAAAGTCATAAAATAGTAGCTATTGGCAGAATAAAGCTGCATTTGCTATTGTTGGAATAAAGTTGTAAAAACATTTAATAAAAAGTTGTAATGACAAAAAGCTTTTATGGTTAACAAGTTCAAATATGAATGGCTCAATAAGTCTGTGGTTCTTCCTCTGAGAGACATTCACTTAAATGATTGTTTTAAAGTCCTGCTGCTGATAATAACTTCATGTTGATGTGTTAAAAGATGAACATTTTCTTTATTTGTAAAACCAAACCAAGTATAATTTCACAAGATGCTCAGTTTTTCTAATTTTAACACAGTTTGGTGTGGAGTTCTGATATAATTATGACTTTATTATTAAAAAACAAACAAAAACCTATTAGTCTAGCCCTGATAATCCACTGTAAGTGTCTGTGGGTCAGGACACAGTGACTCTGGTTTGCTGTGAATGCGAAATGTTATGAACTTTTCATGTTTTCTGAGGAGATAAATAAACAATATTGCTGCAAATTACGCACAAAAATTTTAAAATGCTATACCTTTTGAAAAAGAATAAGCCTGTGAAGCTGACAAGTAAGCATTATTTACAGGTTTAAAAAGTTTTACTGTTACATCCCAATGAATCATTTGCACTTTTTCTCTTTTGACTATCACACAGACTGAGCAGTCTGGTGTGATTTAGTTCATGGCATGTGTTAGAATGGCCTAGTAAAAGTCTACATGATACAAGGATACTTATGAGATTGAAAGAGAAAGTTGAGCAGATAATAGTTAAGATAAGAAGCAAAACTGTAGACTAAAACCAGAATCTGCCACTTAGCGGAAACAAGTCTACAAACCAATTACTCTGGATATAAAGTGTTGGTTTTTATGTGTCATTTAGTCATTTTCTTTCCACTGCCTCTCTTCCACCTCGATTGGAGGGCAATACCCAATCCCAGAAGTCAGAGGAGTGACACCTAAATGACTGATGGGAAATTTGCTTTGCTTTGCTTTGCTTTGCTGCAGTGGCACTTTGCTTTTACTGCCGCTCAACGGATCAATATATGTAAGAGGTCTTTCATCCCTTCTACGGTTAAATGCTTGGATAGACTTGGAAATATTCTAATTAATAGCTAAAAAGGCGCCCATAGTTTTAACAACAGTGATGTGGAAGCTAGAAGTATTGACTAGAAGTTTCTCAGAAGTAATGCTCAAGGCCAAGAACACCTCTGATCACAGTCCATCATATCTGTGCAGCCTGTGCCCCTCCTGAGGCGCTCCATGATTACTGGCAGAATTTTTTTTTTATTTTTTATCTCATCCACTTTAAGCACATTCTCCCTCTCTCTCTCACACACACACATTCTCCCCTAAAGCCCCTTTGAAGCGTCCTTTGCCTGGGAGGAGCTGCAGCTCTTGGGCCGATGTGTCGGCTGGCAGCACCTGACACAGATCTTTATCGGCTATGCGGCGCGGTGAGAGGAGTGGAGCCGACCCTGCGGGGCTTTTGCCGAGCTCTGAGCTCGGTGTCGGCGGGGACAAAAGAAGAGAATACTTTTTCCCAGTTATACTGACCACTGAAAGTACTTCACACTACAGACACAATTTTACACCAATACTCTGATTGGTAGGCAGGTTGGGATTAGGGACCTTGCCCTGGGCACATCAACGTGACAAGAAGAAGCTGGAATCAAACCTACAACCTTCCGATTGCAAGGCAACTACCCTACCACCGAGCCACAGAAAGGAAGATGATATTAAGGGCTGTTTTTGTTGGGTTGGTGTCACTTTATTAGAATCTGGTCACAAAGGGCTGCACCATTTATATGGAACATTGAGAGAAAAGGTTTGGTCAGGAAAGGTACACCAGCAACACCGATAACTGCAGACCAGGAAGAATGGTGAAGTAAAAATCATAGAAACAGTCACCAATTGAGAAACCAGTCATAAACATACATTTTATCAAGTGCCATCACCAATACACATAAAAAATGTTGGTCAGTAAAGTTTTGGTAATTTGTTATGGTTCAACAGCAGCTCTAACCAGGTGGGTTTTTAGTCTAGATTTAAAGTTGTTTTGCCGTTTCCTAGAAGTTTGTTCCAGATTTGTGGTGGATAGAAGCTGAATGTTGCTTCTACATGTTCTGGTTCTGGTTCTGTGGAGGCAGAACGAACCACAACCAGAACCATAGAAGAGTTTGGTAAAGATTCACAGGCTGCTGAATGTAGTTGGAGTCCTTTTGTTAATCTACTCCTAAACCAGAAACAACCTTAAGGTTGAGTTATAGACTCACTTTTGAAAGTTTCTGTCGAGGTAGTAACCTCTTCTAAGCCTCCTGGGAGATCTTCAGGTTATCGTCATCAGGAAGACAAGAGACACCAAGCCTGTCTGGCTGAAGGCTTTTGAGGCAACACCTCAGCAGATCCACATGGTGATCACCTCATGTTAGTTGTACATGGTTGTAATGTTTGGTGTTTTGGAAGACTAAAATGTCTTGAAAATAACCTTTCATTGGAATGATTTGATTATGCAATTTTATTTGTTGTAAGTTTGTTGATTATTCCTTCATTTAAAAAAGCATTTAATCTAGTTCCAGTTTATGTTATATTCACCATTATGAAGGTATTCCTGAATTGACCTTTCTGTTGTAAGGTGCCTTTAGATGACATGTCATGAACTGAGGTGGTATAAACAAGCCAAACTCAACTGAATTAAGAAAAAGTGGACATAGAGGAAGAAGACCAGGAAAAAAAGTGATTTCTTAAATAAAACACTTTCAAGCTCAGTCAAAATTTGCAGCTCCTCAAACAACCCAAGACAAACCCCATTTGGGGAAAAATAAAGTTTTAGGTTCAGATTAGATGTAGACTGAACTCTTGTGCTACAACGTCAAGAAGTGTGTTTGGAAAGGTCAAGGTTCTGATTTCAAACTTAAGAATGTTGCACTAAGTGTCCAACATGGTGGTAGTAGCTACATCTTCAGGGTCCGTGTCACTTTACTGGTATTTATGCGTTGCTCAAAGTTGGTGCAGTGATTAGAAAATCCTCGGATCTCATCAATGTCATCATTAATCAACAACTTCTGGCTGAAACATGGGTGGAACTGGCTGTTCAAACAGGAGAAAGATCCCAAACTAGATCTGGATGAAATCAGTGGAACATATTGAGTGAAACATGGTGATTGAGACTAGAATGGTCCCGTCTCAATCACATCAATACTTCACCAACCATCCAGAAAAGCTGCGTCTGTAATAAGAAACTCATTCCTGTCTCTTTTGATGAAGCAGACAATCTTTGTTCCTGATCCATGTGGATGCTCCTGTTTCAATATCTGCTGCAGACGATTCAGCTTCACAGGAAACTTAAGGAAGTCTGTCTCTTTGCCTGCTGGGAGAACTTCCATCAACAGTAGACCCTAATCTAAACCAGACTGTACGAATCAGCTCACTCCACTGAGATCTCCTGTCCCTAGTCCTCTGGCTTTGCCAAACTTTCCAACATCCACACTAAAGGGAAAATAAATCATTACTTTAATTATCAGCTTGGCTGTTGGTGCCAGCAATGAGGACAGGAGAGCTGAGGACGGTGCGGCGCAGGCTGTCCTCATTGATCTCTTCAGGCCTGTAATCCATTAACTAGCTCTTGATTTATTGAGGTGGGCCTCAGAGTGCACCAAGGTTATGGAAGCAAACACCCACCACCACTCAATCTCCACCTTGAACACACTGGGTCAAATGGAATTGAGGTCAATTGACTCTTGGGCAAAACTCATGCTCCTACAGCCACTGCCTCCTCATTACCAACAGTTTCAGGGAGAGGGCAGGGGGGGTGGAGCGAGAGGGGGGGAATCACTAAGAAGACGGACCGCATTAAAAAATAAACTATCAGCTGTAATGAGGTGAGGAAAGGCTCTATGCAGCCGTGAGAATCTTACAAGCTCCACAATACCACTAATTATGCATCAGCACCGATGGAGGCATCAAACTGAGCTATTGATCACAGTGCAGCACTCAGGTAAATGGACCAGTAAATAACGGCACAAGCTAAACATGCAACCCAGAAATTACACCGCGATTGAAACGGCTTGTTGTACAACACAGCAGCAAATCTGCTCTATTTAAACATGCATGTTGAGTGGGAGCATAGAAACTAAACTACACCGTAAACCACCATGAAGGATTAAACTGAGTCTAAAGTAGCTTGGTAAACATGTGGCAGCTCCAGTGAAAACACATGGAAATCATCGGACTAACGCCTCTCCACTAGCCCTGGAGATGTAATGAAAACCATAAAATGTGGATTTTTCTCAATTAAATTTAAAAGGTTGTCACTGATTTGGCTGGCTGCCGTTATGCATTTTTCAAGCATTTTGATTGGTCAAGGCATGCTATCTGGTCACTTAAAATGCTAAGTAAACGACAGTCTTTTTATTTGGCAATAATTTCAGATGTTTTCTGATGCTTCTTATGTTTTCAGTGTTTCATAATGATCCCTAATAATTTTAAAGCAATCATTTTCTGATCAATCCTGTTTGATTTTTATCTTAAAGGAAGATAGAGAACTGAAAGAATTAAAAAAACAGAAGGAAAGAAACAAAGAAAGAAGGAAACAAAGGAGGACAGAAAAGAGAGTGAAAGAGAGAAATAAAAAGAAACAGAAAGGAAAGACAGATGGAAAGATTTTCCTTACATTTTTTGTAAATATCAAATAAATATATTTACTTCTCGGCCATGTGTAGAGCACCGCCTTACAAATCAAAATCACTCTGACTGACTTTCTTGTAGACAGGAAATCAGGAAAGAGCCAACAACATCCACAGCACAGCAGGCTTCAGAAAAGGAAGAAAATGTTACTGCTGATCAAAAACGACACAAACGGGCATATTTGTTAAACAGCACGTTGATACGAATGTAAGGAAAGCATTTTGTGAGCTGTTGAGAGAGGAGTGGAACTTTTTAAAACATATTCATCCATAAATTCATAATGAAAAATTATTCAATGGACACCAGCAAGTCGACCTCTGAGTGGCTCCAGCAGAAAAAAACAAGGAGTAATTATATTTTCATATGGGGTTGATTTGGATAGCTTTTCCCTCATTTGAAAACAGCTGATTTGTATGTACTCATATTATCTTTGTTGAGTGTTAAAATTAATTTCATGATCTGAAATATTTAAATGTGACAAGGGAGGCAAATACTTTTTCCCAGTTTTTCTAAATGTAATAATATAATTAGAGGCTTTTGCTTCTTTTTTGAGCATCACACTGAGGCATTTTTTTATTATCTGTGGACAAAATATGGTCCATATCTGCTGGCAAGTGGGCTGTTTGCTTGGATTTGAGAGAAAAATCTATAATTACCAGCAGGTTTTGCTGGCAGAGTTACATAAATGCATTGGCAGAAAAGAGGCAAATACTGGGTGCTGTGTGAAAGAAAATGGCATGATGGCCCCAGTACCCACACAATCTGAAGACCTGAATCCACACACTACATATGGATTAGTAAAGATGAAAACATGCCAAAACAACAGGTGTGTTTTACTGAAATTTGGAGGCAGACGGGTCTTTATGGTTTGAAAGTGGTTGAGCTTAGAGAGTGACTGAGCAGAGCTGGTATCCCATCCATCAGCCTTTTCAGTTTTTCCAAAGTCTGGCTGCAGGTGTAGCAGGGATAAGTAGACATTATTTCCATAGGAACATTCTACAACTCGTCAGGGGGGGAGCTAAAGTTTATCCAGTCCAGGTACATGGTCTGGCTCTGCCACTGGTTCTCTGTCAAGTAAACCTGAAAAACCTCCAAACTGAATCATCCAGAAGACATTTTGATCTGATGCTCAAACCACCTAAACCTTTTTACAGAGTTCATCTGCTGCAGGCAGAAGCCAGACACCCTACAGAGGGAGTTCATCTCCAACTGAGCATTCACAGTCATAATCCACAAACCACTTTAAACTGAACCTTTGACTACAGACACGTTACAACATGTCTACGGTCAGCTGTTTGCTCATTGGTTTTAGCTGTCAAATTGTAAACATAACGCGCTAAATCTTAAATGTATAAATGAAAACTGAAAGAAAAAAGGGATGCAGTGTTTTGCTACTAAACTGTTAACATTCTGACAACTAGAAAACAAACTTCTAAAGATACTAGACGCTAGATGACTGACTTCCAGGTAACCTTTCACCACAGTATAAAAAAAATCCTGACCCAATCTTCAGACATTAACAAAGCCCAACCTGGTTTACCTTTGGGTTGGGTTTTCCATGTATTTGTCTAACCTGGTAATCGCTGGGCCAGAAGGTGCTGACGGCCAGCTCCACCTGGTGCCACTGTCGCCCCTGGGAGCCAGAGATATTCCACACGGCGCTGCCTTTGGGGCCGCCGTTGACCCGGATGTAGACCTGCAGGGCCCCCGGGCTGTGGCCGTCACGGCTGTACAGGAAGTAGCTGAACTGTATGCAGTGCGTGTCGTTCTCACTCAGGGGGAGCAGATACAGCTGTGCTCGCTGGCCCCACAAATGCTGAGAGGAATTGACCATCATGAAGGACCCTGGAGGGAAAAACAGGAAGTGATTACCACTGACATCTTCTACTTACTGCAGCATGAGCCTGTAAAAGGAGATTTGAAAGTTTACAACACTAATAAAAAATAAAAAAAAGAGATGACCTTGCCAAGCAGCTTTAGCTATGCATATTTCACATATAACAGATATCAGAGCATTTTCACCTGTGAGACAGAGCTAAACAAGCCAAAATATAGAAAGTAACAGGATCTAACTGGTCGGGCTTCAACTGGAACACTCCTAGGATAGAAATGTCATATTAGTTTTCAGCCGCCGAAGATTGCCTGCCATCTTCCTATTTTTAAACCCCCGGTACAGAACCCAAGTGCCAGCGCTGACAGGTTCAAGGATGCTTCTCAGAATATCTGTTAGTTGCTGTCAGGCTATTTGTTTGAATTTGGTGTCTCCGCGCTGCTACCTGCTCTCTTCCACCTTTGCCTCTATCACTTTCTGTCCTCAGAACTGCACCAGGTGTCAGATTGGACTTTCATCTCAGAACGAGGTTTTACAGATGTATCAGCGGCTTTTTCTATTTTTGCAGCACAGCAGACTCACCCTGGACAAGAAGGGCACCTGGCGTAAGATAGAGGAGAAATAAGTTGGTGCTTTCAAACTAATGCTGAGCTGGAGCTGAGTTGGGAAGTTTTTATCTGCCAAAGTGTTGCTTATGTAAAAACTCAAACCTCCAAAGAGTTGCTCTTTTTACATGAGAAAGTGCCACATGTGGAAGTTTAAATGATCTTCAATATTGATGGGAAACATTTATATTTTATAGAATCTGTCTGTATTCAACAACTAGCAGAAGAGTCTAAAGACAACATGCTGATCTAACACAAATCAAATTTTGAGTTGTGTTAGTTATCTAACAGCATGTCATTAAAGTCATGGCAGTGACAGATGTAAACCCTTATATGAGATATATTCATAATTTATCATGGTGCTAGCGCTAGTCATCTATCAGCCAATCAGAGGAGACCTCGGCATTTTATTCAGGCATTGGAGCAATAAGCCCCGCCTACTTGAGAGCGGCTATGTGTGCTCTGTATTGGGTTAATTGTAGTTGGTAATTTTACAGAAGAGTTACGGATTCAACATGTTGGAATGACGCACAACTTTTTTATGAACTGTGATGCTAAGACAGCTCTGCTGGAGCCAGCTGGACACTGACCAAAAAACACCCCCAAAAACAAATCAACAATCATCCTCCACATCCTGTCTTCTTCACAGTTTTTGAAACTAGAATTTATTTTCATAATTTCAATTTGCGTAATTTTATGGTCAATGGAAGTGCAGCTAGTGACCCAATAAGAGCACCACTTCATCTCATGCTACTCCATGCTGACACTCCATCCACACTGATGAAGATTCTCTCATTGACACGGTAAAGCGGCTCCAGCTGATGAGCGACCGACCTGCTTCCAGAACCTTCAGCTAATCTGACCTCATCAAGGCACTCTTAGATTGTCATCAGATCATCCGATTTTCACGCTAACTGCAAATAAAACCTAACACCAGCCGGTGTCGGCCTGCTGAGAGACACAGCCGGTCCAGGCAGCAGGTATCATGGGTAGTGTAGTTGCCTGAGGACCCCAGTTGAGGGAGAGTGCAATCACAGTCTGGTCTCCGGCCATTAATCATCCTGACACAGTTATTAGGGCCTAATGGCAGCCGAGGGAATGCTTAAACCAGAGAGATGGTGATAATGCTTACATTCTGACATGCAGAACGAATATCAGCACACACACACCCCGCCTCATAAACACACAAACACTGAGGTCCCAGTCTAGCAGCCTTCCCTGCACCACTGTAAGAGGTACAGTCCTCCTTCAGCTCGCCTCCTTCCCCTTATCCTTTCTCACCTTCCTCTGTTTTGTTGACTTTCATCCCTTATTTCTGACAAGTTGCCTTGTTTTAACACAAAATATGTGTTTGCTGTTTTCTAGTCAAAGCAATAGTTCAAAAATATCTGAAAAAAAAAAATCTATTAGCAGGTGATGTGTCAAGTCATTTCTCTCAAGGAAGTGACTCAACACTCCTGAGTGTTTGGATTTTCTGTTTGTTTGAATTTCATTTTCTCTTATGGGTTATTAAGGTTCAAATAAAGATCTGGCAATATTCTGTTCATTTCTCTGTGTTTATTGTTTTTAGGTGTTGCCAGATCAGTTTATTCCTTTGAGTTTAGTGCCTTAGATTTACTCTTGTGTTCTTCTTTTTGTTTATTTGAGTTTTATTTCTTGGATCACTGTCTGGCGTTTTCTCTTTTGGTTTATTTCTTCAGTCCCAGTTCAGTTCCTTCGCTCAACCTGCTTCCCTGTTACTTACCCTCACCAGTAACAGCTCATACAGCCCCCCTGTTGGGTCATCACATTCACGCCACTCACCTGATTCCCCTACTTTGTAAGTTTCTGGTTCTTCTCCAGAAAGCGGCAGATTCTGCTGTTCTATGACTGTTTCCACGTACTTTGTCAGTCTCCACTCCTTTGTTGGTTTTTGTCAACGTTCAAATTCTGTAAATGTTTTCTCATCATAATCATTTTTATTACACAAAGCAGAAGTGGCTGTCAGTGCTGTGGATCCACTAAACCTGTCGTGACAGTTCCTGGACTGAAAGTAATGATTTTACATTGTTAATCAGAAGATGGGGTGTTAAAAGCAAACCATAATCTTTTCACACTTTAAGGTTTGAGACAGGCTGTTAAGGACTAAATTGGAAAGAAACTCAATCATGCTAGTAGTGCAAGTGTACTTCTGTCAATGAGTGTTTATCAGAAAGGGCAGACATGCTGGTTAGTTGATGGAAAGATGGACGGTGCTAAATAACAGACTAAGACTTCAGTCTGCTTTAATCTAACTCCAGTTCATTTGCCTGGAAAGACTGAGTGTTTGAGGAGGTTTGAATGGAACTCTGATGTGAACCAAAAAAGTGAACTCTGGTCCACCTAAAAAAACTCAGTCTGGGTTTGAGGGAAGTGAACTTTGGTGTGGTTCAAATTAATATTAGAATGCCAAAAGCCAAAAGCAGTCTCCACATTCCACAGAATGGCTTGCCAGCACAAGGCATTCTGGGGAAATACAACCAAAGCAAATGTACTCGCACTCGTGGAAGAAATGGCTCGTGATCTTTTGCCAAAGACAAACTAGAAGTCCTCCTAAAATCTGACACTACTCCATCTTTGTTTATATTTGCAAAGAGGGAAGTTGCGCTCAATGTCTTTTTCAGAGGTTTTCTTGGTGCAGCGCCCCCACAGTTGGGGGGGTTGGAGGGGAACAGGTTTTTCAAATGGTTTGTTTTGGTTTGTGTAAAATACAACCACAGCAGCTGGAAATGGAAATGTTGCAATTTTGGTCTCCAGTCGAACTGAGTCTAACAGACTATGAGGTGTGAAAACACCAGAAAAATTAAGAGAGAAGCTGAGATTCACCTTCCAGGAAGAAACAACAGTAAATCTTCAACCTGTAGTACGGTGGCATGGTTTAGAAGCACAGCTATGTTTGAAATCTGAGTATTTGTGGCATGACTTGAAAATCTGACTTCACAGTTTTGCAGTACATTGTTGCTAACACATTAAAAACCACATCATGTGAATACTTATGGAAGGGTCTGTAATACAACAAAGTGATAGTGGATATTAGGAATTGAGGCTTTTTCTTCTATCAGCCCACACCTTTAGGGAAATAGAAAAAAAAAATCAAGTTAGTCAAAAGGTAAAGTGATAAAGTGAAGTTCATAGACATTCTGGATATCAAGAGAAAAAAAATGCATTTCACCCAGCCTCTCTGACCACTGTGTGCTACCTCCCTCAGCTGAGCCATCCCTACTGCTCCCCAAAGCACGGATGTGATGTCAACCTGCCTGAAATATCCTGTGATAACAAGCAGCTACTGTCCTTTGAGATCTTTCTGTACTCTTGGACAACACTGACATTTTTTCTCTGCCTCACAAGCTTTGCAGGAGTAAAAGCAGAGCAGTCTATTGGCTTATAGGCCTCTGCAGCTGCTTTGATGTGCCAGGGCTCCTGGGGGGCGGTGTGCTTAAATTACTTTTTCTTCAGCTGCGAGAGCAGAAGCGACTTAGTATTGGAGGGCAAGTCTCTCACTGTCCCTGTGAAAAACACTGCATGGAGATGAGTGGGAGTGGGGAGAAGGCATTCACAATACATTCACAATGCACAACTATTCTTAGCATATGCAAACATCTTTAATGAACTGTCTGGTAAATCCGATGCACACTGGTGAAAGAGACGATCTGTGTGCAGGTCCACCTAGTGGTGGAGCGAGTGAACAACATCTCCCACCTTCCTGACTTAATCGCCACAATCCGATGAGCCAGATAAACACTTCCTGACTTCCTCACCAGTGGCAGGGGTTTGTTTTCGTAAACAGCATTGACAAATTGTCAAGGTAAGAAAGTTATTCAGTCATACAAGATTGTTTCATGGTTTTGAGTCCAAGTGCTGCTTGCTAGAGTAGTTCTGTGGGAAAATGCCCATCCAGTATTTTTTTATGAAGTTTCTGAGTTAAATTTTCTGAGGTTAGAGTTTTCTGTATTACTGTTATAATACCCGGACCATCAAATATATGAAGAGTAAATGCAGCTAGACAAATTATTCATCCAGTCATATTGGGATTTGGAGCCAAAAGAGAGACCATTTCATATCCTGTCATCTTAAAGGGGCAGTATTACATGTTTTCCTGCCACATAGAGCCATTTTATAGCACAGTCAAGAGGCTCTGTTGCCTTCATTGTTTCCATTGTTATAAAAATGCTATATATTTATATAAAATATGACTTAAGATAAATTTGACTTCATGATTTACCATCTTGAAATTGCGCCTCTGTCTCTTTAAAAACTCCTGCTCTTTCTGAAACTTCAGGAAGTCATCATATCATGGCTCCTCTATTAACCCTTTAAGAACGTTTTTAACAGTGTTGAACTGAGAAGCAGCTCCTACAATGAGCTCAGCTGTTCAGTTCTACCAGGTGTTTGCCAACTCCTGCTGGCTAGTCTGAAGGAGCCGAGTGACAGAATGATGAGGGAGGCCTGCTCTGTGAGGCAGAAGCTGCAAGAAGGTCTAAGAAGGAGCTGCATTTCAAAGGCGGGGTTCGCCCACCCAGGCGTTTTGCGCAGCTGAATGGTTGCCATGGAGATTTAAGGACTCAAGAATCAAGGCAACACTCCAGGTATGTTTTTAATGAGCGAATAATATTATACTATGATGTCAAGCTCAAAAAAGTGGATTTCACATACTGCCCCTTTAAAAAAGATATATTGGATGTAAACGACAGGAATTCTATAAGAAAAAGGATTAGAAAAGCAAAACTGCTTGACGTTACGATAGCTTAAAATGCTAAAGAGAAAACAAAAACAATCTGCTCCAATCTGGCTGACATGTTGGTAATGTCTCGTTAAACTTGACCACTGTTACTGATGTAGCACTAATAATCCTTTTTCAGTCATAATTTCAGACTTAATTTGTTTCGTGATGACAACTATTAATTAACGTAGAAATAAACAGCTGTTTATTTTTCTAGCACTAGCTGGAGAAATGGCTTGTGGTCTTTTACCAAAGACAAAACAGCCACTAAATTGATGCCACTTCCTTTTCTTGTTCACATTTCATGAAGAAGGAAGTTGCACACAAAGTCTTTTTCAGAGAAGGAAACTGTCAATAGACCGTCTGAATGAAGTGAAGTGTAGAACAAGGGGCTGGTTGTTACCAGGCTAAACTCGTCCTACAGAATTGGGGCTTAACTCTGTTGTGTCTCCATGATGGAAAAGATAGCTTCATGTACCTTTCTGGTGTTTATGAAACATTATACATGCATCACAAATGAAAAAACAAAGCCTCACACGAGATTTACAGTAGCTGAAGCGAAGAAGGATGGAAAAGAGAATTCCTCAAGGTTACAGAAAACAAAAATTAAAAAAATAAATCTGTTCTAGCTTCAGGTCAAAATGATTGATATAGTAATTAGAGAATGATATGAAACCATAAAGATATCACTATCGCTGATAACCTTACTCAACACCCTTGAGGATAAACACATGACCAAAAGTGAATATTGTATTAGTAGATACACACTGATGTGAAACCAAATTAAAAAAAAAACGTACATGCCCAGTGTACAGACATTCTCCATAAATCTATAAAAGCTGATAAGGCTCCATCTATTTCTCCCATGATCCCACCAAGGTTGAGGGAACATGCATTAAGAGATTAGGGGATGGCCTGGGCACCCTGAATTCATATGAGAGCGTAGGGTGGAAGCCTGAGTTACAGGTCTGGCTGCTTTTATCACACTTACACTGGAGGTGCTGGTGGAGGGGGTAATGAAGAGCAGCTCAAAGAGCAAAAAGAAGTGTGGAAAAGCAGAGAGAGGAAGAAAAAAATGGGAGAGATAGCGGGTGGCTTTTATGTTTGTGGTAGAGGCTGTCAGTTTTCCTTAGAACCCGTCCACTGCCATCGGTAACGCTTTGTAGGACTCTGGCTCCATATTCCACACGGTGACAACACCATCGCTCCTTTGAAAAGGCCAGGCAAAAAAAAACCTGCCGCATTTTAATCACTTTTTTTTTTATCTGATATTTTCCACGTCCCGCTGCCTTCGACACCATGAAAAGTCTGTTGCTGGTTGGCTCTGACGGGACGCCATGCGTCTGAGGAGAGCGACCTCTGCTCCCCTCCGCTCTGGGGCATCTCCAGAATTTGTTCCGCATTTTCAATTTGGGCTCTGAATCCCACAGTCACCAACAGTAATTTCTTCTTCTTTTTTTTTTTCCATCTGATACTGTAACTTGGAGAGGGAACCACCTCGCCTGATATCACACAGATACAAAGCGGTGGAGGTGATTGGGGAGCAGAGGGCTTTAGTGTAATCCTCTTGTTTGTTCCTTTTGTTATCTGGCTGCGAGGAGTGATTGGTTCACCTGGAGTTCGGCCTCGTTTAGCTCGTCGAAGATGTAACTCCGATCTTTGCCATTAACAAAGCGACAGAGATTTCCCACAACATCCAAACGGGAAGTCTGGAAAGCAGCCACAGCAGCAGCTGGTCGTCAATGAGACGCTGATGGACACTAAACATCCCGTGGAGAACACGAGCCGACAGTCGGAGCTAATGAACTCCCCCGATGACGTTCTAGAATCTGGAGACTAACGGGAACAACACAATCATTTGCTGTGTTTCTACACCATCACCTCCAAGATGCGACAACATACTGGGTGAAATATGCTAGCCATATGGGCCGTACAAATATTCCATGCTTTTGTTCTGATCACTTAAACCCTTAAACTACTCACCAGCGAATGCCATTTCCTGTCTTATGTTCTCTTCAGCAGACAGTTTTCTGCCTTCAGAAGCTATTTAACTATTTTCACGTTATTATCCTCCAGAAAGTAGATAATTAACTGTAGCAATTAATTACATTTGTCTATTGAAATAATTTCTCTCATAAATCTTTCAAAAATCTATTCTTACCCCTAATTGCTCTTTACTGGGCTGGATGAAATGCCTTAAAAATGTATCACGATATAAGCGTTTCATATCAGTCTATTGATAATTGTCAAGATCAGTAATTATTGATCAGTTTTTTTTAACTATCTGAAATACTGCCAAACTGGTGACATGATCTTTCCTGTTTTATCCAAAGCTTTCTTTTTTTAAGCAGTTATGAGCCACAGTGGAGAAACCTGAAACTGCTGCTGTGCAACTTACTCAGCAGGTATGGACGAATGTTTCTGCCATAATCCAAGAGTACACATTTTCAGTGTGAAAACAGGATTTTATGTCTTTTTGCTCTCAAAACTTTTAATACTTTTTCTTACATTTTCATTTTGAAAGCAGGACTTCATGTATTTATTCTCAAAACTTTTAACGTTTGTACTCAAAACTTCTCCTTGCGCTCAGACTTAGTCTTTGCTCAGACTCTCTGCTCACTTACGAAACATAGAACTGCCTTTTGGTGCAGTCACCTGGCAACTTCTCAGCCAATAGAACGATAGAATATTTCCTTCTAGTGGTTGTGCCTTTGTGGCTACTATAGATTGCAGCAACCTGCGTCACCCACATCTATATATAGATATCATGTAATGACTATGTTGTCTTTGGTTGGGTGAACAAAATCCTGCCTAAGATCAGTAGCTGTTAGCGATCAGTAGCTGTTAGCGATCAGTAGCTGTTAGCAATCAGTAGCGCACAGCTGGTGGATGTTTAGTGTACAATGGAGCAGAAAGCTGATGTCGTTGTTTTTCCATACATCCAGTGAGATGTAGGAAGTTTGATCCATCTCTTCCATTGACCATAATGGACCAGGATCATGTTGCAGACTCCAGTGTTTTTCTAACCAAAAGGCCAGAGATTTAAAGAGGAGTGGCAAAAGCAACTAGGGTGGATTAGCAGAGCTATCAAATGATGGTTTCATTTCTCTTATTCAAAATAAAGTATTTTAGGATTGAATTGATTCTTAGAAGCACAAAATTAACACTTCAACATGAACATTTCTACTGAAAACTGAGTGATCAGAACCCAGAGGGATCAGACTCTCTCCTATGCTGCTTGGTGGTCGTGTGTTTCTGTGTCAGTCGCTCCATCATTCTCTCGTCATCTGACTGGCTCAGCACTAACCAGCTCATACAAGTCGGCCCATCATAGTGTCATCTGATGCTGTCTCAGGGGTTCTGCCATGTCTCATTAGCTGGATAAGAAAAATACATTCTGCATTTTTATTTTAGAAACCTCTTAAGACCTTTAACTCGGGCTTGGAGCCCTGCACCACAAAAAGATGACTATGCATTTACTCTAAAGCTCCAGTATGTGACTTTAATACACAATATGGTGTTTTGTACATATTTATTGGAATGCATCTGACTAGTTTTCTAACTTCAATCAAGGTGAAAATGATATGATAGCTTTTTATTAGGGGAAATATTACCAATAACCTTAGGAAATACCTTTAAAAATGTGAACCCCTTTAATTTTTGTTTGTTCTGTTATTTTTCTTTTTGACTACAGTAATATTTACCTGATGTTTCCATGGGCTTACTAGTAAATCTTTGCATAATTTGTCAATTTGTTTTACTTTTTGGGCAAAGAGAAAAAAAAAAACTGTTCTCCACACATTTATTTTTTTGTATTAACTGCTTGGTCTGTCAAACCGAGTTCCAACCTGCAGACCAGCCGCTCCACACAAGGTAACTTCTGTTTTCCCCGTTTATGTCTGAGCAGAATATCAGGTTGTCAGGTGTTTACCAGCTAATCACAGGTTGTCTGTCTGCCAGCTATTAGGAGCTCAACAGGTAGCGAGTGGTGAGATTTCAAAGGTTTTCCAGTGAGAACAGCTCCCTGTTGGGGCTGGAAACAACGATATGATCAGAGCAAACCGAAGCAGTCGCACTACGAGTCAGGCAGTTGATCACCAAGGAGTGAAAAGGTGAGATGATGCTTTACACAACATGACGAAGAGGACATTTAAATTCAAGAAACAGTCTGCCTTTATTCATAGAAATATGCAGGACCCTTTTCAATACACACTACTTTTACATTTTTAATTTAAAGCAGTAAAATATTTAATAGATGTTTGCATCCACACTAAAATGTGGTTGTTTTGCAAGCAGAGTTGACAAAAACTGTTTTAAGTGAGAAAATGATCACCTTGTTAAAAGTAGAACACCTGTTTTAGTCATTAAATAAAATACATTGATTAAAGTAGATTTTCTTCGTGAGAAGAAGAAGAATAGCCACTGTTACCCCCTTAGTTTGAAATAAATGTGGTGAGATGCATCCTGTAGCTCTCTACCAGTGTTTTCACACCCAATAGTCTGACCAAAGTTCTAACATTTGTTCCATTTCCAGCTGCTGTGGTTCTCTTTCACACTGGACTGAGGCAAATTAACCTGCCCCTCTCCCCCTCGACTGTAGGGGGCACTGCACCAAGACCAACTGAAGAAAACATGGGAACCTCTGAAGAAGACACTGAGCACAATTTCCTTCTTCTCAAAATGTAAACAAGAATGGAATGGCATCAGAGTTCAGCGGTTGGAGGATTTTTTTTGTTTTTGGTAAAAGACCACGAGCCGTTTCTCCCTCTAGTACCAGATTCATGTGTTTGTTTTGGTTGTATTTGTTTTGGTTGTATTTACCCAGAATGCCCTGCGCTATGATCCACTTCCTGCTTTTGGAGTGGTTTCTGTTATGTTTAACATTCACATTCTCATTCGAACCGCACCAGCATTCACTTCAACCTAACCCAGACCGAGGTTTGTAGGCGGACCGGATTTCACATCAGAATTCCGTTACCCATTCTCACCTCCCAAAACCAACCAGACCTTCTAGGCAAACAGACTGGAGTTCAACTAAAGCAGACCAGACAGGGCTGGTGTGAATGAACCCCAGAGTGAAATTAAACATCTTTTTTTCCCTGCAAGCCAGCAAAGATCTGGTCACACACGGAGAGCAAGTAAGAGCACATCATGGTAAAAGGTAAAAAAAACAACATATCATTAGAGAAAACCTGGATCAGCCAAATTATTCACAACGCCTATGACAGAGTGGAAAGCTGTGAACACAAAAAATAAACTGTGAAGGTAAAATAAAAAAAAATACTGCCCACGGAAATGGTGGTGCATCTAAAATTTATAATCCTGCTCTGATATTTTATGCAAGTTACCCGTGGAATAAGTTTTGCTTCTTCTGGTATTTTGCTGCCCTGTCCTGATTCCAGGTCTAGACAAAATTTAGATTGGGTTCAGTTTTCCTAAAGTTCAGAGTGTCTACTCTACTGGTCCAACTGAATATAGAAATATTTATGCTTATATACCAATCCTGTTGAAACCAACTACATGCACATTTTGAATATCCAATGAAATCTCAAGGATTTGCACAAAAAGAGAAACAACTAAAGAAATCCCTTTTTTCTTAACCATTCATTTTCTACTGTCCACAAGTGACCCACTGAGCCTCTGAATGGACAAGAAGAGAGAATTTGTAAAGTCCTCAATCAGCATTCAACTTTCATTCCAACTGGGCTCTTTCATGACTGAATCCTCGATACTGGTCCCGCTCCTACTTTGGGCTGCCATTGTTCCCGCTGCTCTGAAAAAAGAATTATAGTAGTATGGAATGATTGTGGTGCTCAGGAATCAACAAAAGGAAAGGCTCAATGAGCTTTGACAAGGTAAATGTTGCCAAGTACTCCCAACTATCACAGTCATTTCGCCCATTAAGCCAGAACAAATGATCTTTCTCTGGGAGATGTCTTTTGAAGCCGTTATTCCTGCAGCCTGAACAGAAAAAAAAAAAATCAGTACTGAAGAAGGGGAAACTAAAAGGAAATTGGGGTCATTTTGTGTTCTCAAAGCTCAAACGGTGTTCATGAATGAAAGAAAGGAAACAGGTTTCTGATGCAGGAAACAGGCTTTTTCTGCCAATCGCCAAAAAAACAGAAAGGTTAGTTCATCAGGCACACTGGGTTAGGGAAAAACACTGCAACGTGAGATCAAGGTCATAATACTTTTGGGGGTTTTGTTATAGTTTAGTTTTATTTTGTTGTGACTTTTAATTGGTCTAATTCAGTTAGTTTTAGTAAGTCTTTGCTAGTTTTTAGAATTTTTTTTAGCTATTAGTTAAATATTGTTTGGTTTAGTTCAAAAAGGTTCAAGTATTGTATTGTGATTATGTATACATAGATTGGATAATGGATACTCTGGAGAAGATGCCATTTTCAAAATATGTATTCTGTTATTGTTGAACAATCAACTGACTGGAGTTTTATCCCAACTTTTTCAGGCACCATTTTACACACCACCAGTCTGTGTTTATACAGAGTGTTCTGCTCCTCCTGCCATAATTTGCCGACCATTTACATAAACTGCTTGTGTGGGGAAAAAAATCCAGTTCACATCGGTTTGAAAGGCTAATAAATAGCTTCATAAACACGAAAACAAAGGATATTATATCCATAATTTCAGTATAATTTAGTTAGTTTCAGAAACACGCAATATAGTTCCAGATTATAATACATTTCCCCCCTTTAATTACTGTTATTTTATTTCAGCTAACAAAAATGTTTTCTCCTGTTCAGTTTGTATTATTTCGTTAGTTTTAGCTAACTATATATATATATATATATCTCACAACCTCACTTGAGACACACTGTTCACACTTCGTTCTTTAGCCTTAGCATGGTTGGGGGTCTCAGCCCCCAGAAACACTCTGAATTTGACTCTCCAGCCTTTTAGCTCAGCTTGAGCTCCGGCCAGCTGACATAAGAGGATGAAAGCAGACTCAGTATGAAGGCTAATCTTCTCATTGTCAGAAATCAATAGTGAATTAGCTGCCACCCAAGGACAACATGTGGGCTGCCTACGCTTGCTTTGTGCGGTTCTGCCGCTGTGGGGCGTGGCGGTGCACCTCGCCTAACCCCCACCTGGCCGCTCCGACTTACTCCTGTCATCTGCTGCGTGTTCTGCTCCGTGGAAGAATTCCTCTCTCTGCCCTATTTCTACTACGATTCTCTGGTCATTTCATAAACTGCGGGCCATTTTCCCGAGCCCCACTCCTTTGTTTTATTCTCAACTCCTGCAGTAAATCAGAGCTCACAGCGGGGACGCGATGGACCCCCAGATAAAGCCAGTGGATGCTCTGGAATGGGGACAAACCGCTAACAGAGATTATGTTCATACAACGCATAAACATTTGAAATTTAATGATTTTAAAAATAATCAGTACTGAATTTGCTGGAAATTCAAAGGTATCTAATGGGTTATGTGTTACATAAAATAATAATGGCATATATTGTTTTTAGGACACTCAAAGATGCTTTACAAGACAAAAATAAATAAATAACATTTATATTTATATATATATATATATATATATATATATATATATATATATATATATATATATATATATATATATATACATATATATACATACAGAGAGAGAAAGAGAGAGAGAGCGAGAGAGACAAATCCCCAAACTTTCTGTGAAGTAAGGGGACAAAAGTGAGTCCTTCCATTTCCTTTACGTCTGTTGTTCAGCTAGCAAAGCACTGCAAAATACAAACTTCTGAATAAATAACGGTGGTGAAAATCTTGTGGGAGAATGTCCGGCTACTAGCTCACGACCTTCTTCTTGGATTAGGCAGCAGGACACTGAACCTGAAGCCCAGCAGCAGCATGTACGCTACATGATGCCACATAAGAACCTGGATCCAGGCTGAGTAACCTGAAGAGGCTCGTTTAAATAAAAACAGGTCAGGGTCTGAGTCATCAGTTTCTGTGTAGCCTGGCAAAAACAATCAAGCTCTCCAGTTCCTGAAGCAATCCCCACCAAGGATAAGGACAAGTCTGATTTTCATTGGCTGGTGCTGTGCAGTGATACAACATCTGCGTGGAAGAGGAGGAAGCAGTAGGAGGATGCTGATCTGCCAGGCTGGATCAAAGCCCACTGCAGGTGCTCTAACCACAGAGCGCCGGTGATAAGGCCCTGTCAGCCCTGGTCCTGCAGTGTGCCAGCAGCACGGAGGGAAAGGTGAAGTGCATCTGGAGGACAGAGGACGCCATCTGGTCCAGATCACCTTAAGCTGCAGAAACCAACGCCTGTCCTTTCCCTAACCCAGCCTCAGAGTTAATCTGAACTCAGCAAAAATGAAGGACTCTGTTAAAGTTGAGAAGAAAAAACTCGTCTATTAGTGGAGCCACGAAAGTATTCACACCCATCAAAGCTTTCTATGATTCGTCATGTAAAAAGCACAAAAATGGGATTTTTCTTTTGTCATAGATCAACACAAACTGCTGTAAATAAATGAACTGGAATGAAAGAATAAATACATTTTTACAGAAGTCACCTAACTAGGTAACAGAGTCCACCTGTGTGATTCAGTGTTTCCACACTGAGACTCCATTCAATTGGGGACAAAAATTCAAACAAACCAAATCCTTTAAAATCAAGTTTGTTTTGATTGTATTTACCCAGAATGCCCTGTGCTACAGTGAGTAGGTTATGAAACAATTTCCCAAAGTTTTAACTGCTTTATTCTTCATCTTGAATAAAAAGACTTTGGTACAACAATGACAAGCCTACCGAGACAAAGCTGTTCACCACATAGTGACAAACTGAATAAGGAAAATATTTTCATTACTTTATAAAGTTTAATAAATCATTATATTATCATTGTTATATTCTCATTCAAAATCTAAATACATGATACAAGGTATCAGGAAGGGAGTTATGAACCACCACAGGTCTCTGATGCCTAAAGGTACCAAGTTCATATGTTCAAAAGATTTTATAAAAGTACAGACAACATGAGTATGTCTAGTTATTGTTCAGGAAGGAGACATGTTTATAGAAATGTTTAAGTTATAAATACTCACAAAGACCAAGAGCTTCACTTTGGGACATTTTTGTTCTGATACAACTGAATTCAATTTATTGACATTTTCATTCATCCAAGTTCATCTTTTGAATGAACAAATGAGAAGCTTGTAAGTCTAAGAAAACACTATGCAGGTGGACTTTACCACATAGATGGAAGATCATCATGTGGAAATACTAAAGCTGCATCTCAAGACAGACGGCAGGACATCAACTCTGGACCACAACTCAGTCGTCCACATGGACCAACCCCTGATGACCTTTCTACCAAATAGTAGGAACATGAATGTAAATGTCAGGGTTTGAAGAAGATTTGAAAGAAAAATCTCTATTAAGTTTTTCACTCATTATTTTGGCATTAAGTGAATAGAAATCATTTTAGCAGTCCTAATTAAGTGAGAAAATAATTTAAAGAAAGGGCTTTAAAGTCAGACATTAAGAACATAACATTTTCCTGTAAAAATGTGGTTTGAACTGTAGCCTTTTTCAGGTTTTGAGTTTTGCAGTGATAGGGAGGAGGTGTTAATGATGAACAATGACTATATATTTGTCTTCAATCTTAAGCCGAAGCACAGCAGGCTGTTGGACTGAAAAACACAACAGTAGCTTTAAATTTAGAAGGTGTCAATGAAATGTCGACCGTTAGCTGAAAGGAGGCCCTTCGACACCCGTTGGGGGTCTAACCAACAGACCGACAGCTTAACGCTCCACACATTATGCTGCGACTGGGTGTTATTCAACATCAGCCAGGCTTTGAGCCAATTGGTTGCGGGCAAACTCTGAATCAGCCAATGGGCCTCTCTGCTGGATTCAAACGGGCCAAAGGGAAAGCGCTCAGCGCTCATCGGCTTTCACTGAGGTGCTCCCTCTAAATCCACCGCGCTGCCAGACACAAATGAAAGGCGTTAGTAATCCCAGGATCTTAATTCACATCCTGCATGGCTGCAGTTTTAATGGTGCCGCTTGCAGCAAATAAAACCTAGGAAATTGAAATCAACGGTAATAAATCAGCATAATAAGAATCTCAGCCGACGTCTGAGGGGGGAAAAATGCACACTGTTTGACATTTATGAGGGATAACTTTTAATCCTCAGATCTGCAACAGAGGCGCAGTCTGACTGACTGCAAGCTACAGCTGAAAAAGTGGAGGCTCCACCTGCAGTGGCCCGTTGCCAATAGTTACACACCAGTGCAGGCGTGGATGTTGACGGGGTTAAATCCATGTAGAAGGTAGATCACATTCATTGTTCTTCTGTGCAAGTAAAACCAGAAGGGAACATCTTGATTACAGATTTACGATCTCTAGAGCTGATAAAAAAAAATATTTTTACAACAATGTCTAAGAGGGCAAAATAAATAAATAAATAAAAATACTATGGAGGCGTTTTGACTCAACAGTGTCAAAATTTAATTAGTGTTATTACAGTGAGCAGCAGAAGCAATGAATAAAAGTTGGGATACATGCAGTTAGGTTAATGTCTCCTCTCCTCTCCTCCACTGCCCCACAACACATGAACCTAACCCAACGCAGTTTGGACCGTCCAAACTGCCAAGACAACAATAGCAGTCCCAGCTGCAGCAGTTGTGACAAGCAGCAAGTGATTGGAACTGAGAATGAAGGCAACAAAGGACAAGTGTGTGTGTGTGTGTGGGGGGGGGGGGGGAGGGGGGGGTGTGTGTGCGTGTGTGTGTGTGTGCGTGCGTGTCCGTGTAAGTTGGGAGAGACTGGGAGTTCAGCTTAGTTCAGTGTCTGCTGGCCTGTTACAGACAGACGGACACGATGGGGGTAGCAGAAGGACAAAAGATTCCCAACAGACTAGAAATGAGGTAACACATTAAATCCTACACACACACATTGGATCACACCCCGAAACACACACACACCCTCCATTATAAACACACACTCCATTTGTCATTGCTCAAGGGGAGCACAAAGACAAGGAGGGGAACAAACTGGAACTGGGTCAAAAATCTAATTAATCTCAGACAAGAAACACTCAGAGAGACGGAGAAAGATCCGTTACTGACCTTTGACCCTTGTCTGTGGGGGTGTCAGTGTTGTGAGGGGCAAATGGATTCATTTTACATTAATGCCAGGTTGGGTTTGTTGTGCCAGGCCAAACTGAATGGTAAAATGGGAGCTCATGTATGCTAGAGTTTACTCAAAAGTTTTCATAGAACCGATGTGTTCATTAACTTCTGTAAAATTTGTCAAAAAATGGACAGTTGGTGGCCTAATATTAGGTTTCTGTGCGTTCAGCTGCACAAAAAAACAAGGAAACAAACCAAGCTTGTAATTTTATTGTCTAACTTTTATTGAGGAAAGAAGACAGCGGTGGGTAGAGGCCATTATTCATAAGGACTAACAGTTCTAGGTGGAATCACTGATTTGTAGGAAACGCTTTTTACACGATAAGAAGATCAACATTCATTTACCTTATAAGCAAGTAAGATTAGTAAGATGCAATCAAATATTTCAATATTGAGTAGGTATGTTTCTAATCATCAGTAAACACGGAGAAATGAGCACAACATCATGTATCCTAGCATGTACCACAAAAACTGGTTACCATCTAAACTTTTTCACATTTTTAAGTCTTTCTGTTGTCAATAAACACTTCAGGAGGGAAAAGATGTGGGTCCGTTTCTAAGCTAGCTATTTCCAACTTTTGTAAACACTGAGTGTTAAAAGCCCCAGCTAGGTGCTAATTCCACAGGCTAATTAGCTCAATTTGAATAAGTTGAAGTCATGGCTATACTAGAAAAAACAATGTGGTGAAAACAATTGTAGCTGCTCCGTTCAATATTCCCATCCGTCACTTCCAAAGTCCATCATGGTGACTCTTGTGAATAAATGACAGAGTTGCAAAGGGTCAATACTGCCACAATATATTCAGTGCTACCAAGAGTCTTCAGAAGTTGCCTAATTTGTAAATAGTCCTGCGTCTAAAACATTCTCAGTTTAAATTCAGCAATATTCAAGCATCAAGCATGATGGTGGTAGCACAATGCTTTTCTGACCCCAGCCTCGAGACTGGGGTCTAATCCTAATGTTCACCCATGTCCAAACACAGGACATGGGTGAACATTACCCTAAGCATACAATAAAACGGTTCCAATCAAAGAAATTCATATGCTAGACCAGCCCAGTCAAAGATGAACAAATCACGGTTAGACTTAGCCCTAACCCAACCTTTATCCAAGAATATAATGGAACAACAGATAGTTCTAAAAAGGTTTAATTTAATTTGTAAAATTTAGAAAATCATTTAACATTTTATTTCCGCTTCACAATCATACATCAGTCGTGCCTAGTCCCAGTCCAGAAAGCTACTATCCTGCAACCTTTAGATCCATCCTTTTTAAAAACACACCTGAATTACATGAGCTGAAGGATCTGCTGGTGATGGAGCTCAGGTGTGTTGGAGAAGGGATTTATGAAAGTTGCAGGAGAGTAACTCTCTTGGATATGTTGGTCTACCATGTAAAATCCTAATAAAACACACTAGTATGCCTCTGTATATTCCTGGAGTTCTGGCTGTTGAGCAGCTCTTCCTTTTCATTCTTCTCTACGGATAAATGGATAAGTGGAAGCTAACGGTTCAGGGGAGTCATTATTCCCACCCTGGTCACACTTTCTAACTGTCGTTTCTAATCCATTCAGAGACTTGCGCCGGCCCCTCCTCCTTTTAGGCAGAAGGCGGAGAGGCTGGTGGCAGGGAAGTTTGAAGGCAATGACTGAAAGTAGTGAAAGTGTCTGTTTGCCCCTTCGGGCCCCTGGGATCCTCACGTGATAATGTGGGGTGAAAGAGCTCGAGCAGCGCCGTGACAGCAGATACGTCAAGAGAGCTGCAGAGCCGTCACTATGGGCGATGGGCGTCAGCTGGGGACATAAATAATGTAACACCTATAGAATGTATCAGCAGCTGCATGATTGGAGTTTGTGGCACTCCAAGGGAAAGCTGCATTGTAATTCAAGACAAATTCTCTGTTGTCAGCTGCTGCATCCAGAGTCATCGGGAAGGACAAGAGAAAGGAGGGAAGAGACTCAAAGAGACTCCAACACTTAGCGGATTATTGGGAAAAGGCAGTTGAGTCTTGAGAAAGTAAACTGTCACCAGTTTGAAAGGGCAATGTTGTCAGAAAATGGTTCGGCATGTCGGATGGCTGGCCACTCCGCAATCAGTGCTGCCATAGCAGGTGTTGTCCATCAGCTGTTGGAGTCTAAATGACCTGCAGTCATCCGGGATTCAGTATGGATTGGCTCTAAAACCTATGACCTCCCCAGTTTGAAACAAGATGACATCAGCAACCCTCGACTGGTGTTATTTTGACAGCTGTCACACTGGAATTTGCTCCTATTACCCAACAGCAGCTGATGGTGGCTGGCAGCATGCAGAGAGTTTTCTATTTTAGAACCAGCTTTTCTTTTGTTTTTGATAAGACACCTTCTTATTAAGGAAGCACTGATATGAAAATGTGGGTCAATATCAATATCCAATACCAATGTAACATCAATACTGATGTTGGTGCTGATATATCGTGCATCCCTACTTCTGAAATGTTTTCTTTAAAGATGCACTGTAAACATTTAAAGGTTACTCAAACTCATTTGACTCATCTCAGTCTAAGGTTTCCCCCCGGTGTATTATCATCCTGATGGGCCACCAGGCCTCCGCATCAGCTCTAGGTTTATAGTTGATGCACTGAACTGGACAGTACCAATGTCCTCTGCGCGTTGGCCTTGCTTTGTTCTAAAACTGTGGGATTTTATTGTAATTATTGTTCAATGAGAGTCACACGTTAAAAAGTTTCTGTTGAATTTCTGATCATAAAAACTTCAACTTCCAGACCCATCTGAAGCTGATTCTTATTCTTGTTGGATCCACTTTCTCATTGATGGTACATGATGACTTCAGATACGCTGAAGGAAGTTATTCCACACATCAAATCTCTTTTGCCTTTATTTCTTCGCTTCAACAGAGCAGCTTTGAGTGCAGCACCATGCCACATATCTTTCCAGTCGTTCCTGGGAAGTTGCCTTTTACTAAGCCTTTGCTCCAGTGTTTACTGTTGACAGGCTCTTCAGTGTTTCTTGTTTTAATGGAACATTGAAAGAAACTAACGTGAAATGTTGCGTATTACGAGGCCCACATAAACTATGGATATATAACAGGCAGTAAAGCTGATTTTTATGGCGAGCATATGCTTTAAGGTTCATCTTCAGAGACTTGCTCACAATGCAAAAACACAGTGGATGACTTAAAAGCCTTTGCCTGAGTGCATTCAGCACACTCCAGACTGAGTTCTCCAACTACCAAATCAATCTTTAATGCTCATTTTACATGTGTAGTACTCTGCCTCAAACATGCCAAGACTTCATGACAGTCTTTAATGCTTGTGAATGAAAAACATCAGAACTAAAGGTAACTGAAGGAAATCTGAATCCTGAAGTTTGGAGAATTTTTACTAACAATTGAATGTAATGTAGTGACTTTATTATGCTATAGAATGGCACTAAGTGCTTGGAAAGTACACAATACCGCCCTTTTAACATGTTACAAAAGACACAGTTTGTCCTTGAACAGCAAATTATATTTCAGTTACATCTTTATTAAACCAATCACTGATAATTAAATTAACTACATTGGCTAGTTCCTAGTTTTGTGGAGGTCAGTCACAAATACAGTGAAAATGTATCTTTCATGAGAAGCTAACCTCATATTGCTAGCAAAGAACCTTACAATCAACACCTCTGCATCCGATCAAGCTCATCTGCGATCCGAACAGCAGGAGCTGTCAGCACAAAAACTGAAAATGCAAAACCGGAACGATGCAACATTACTTACACTGAAATGCACTAAAACATAGCAATCATTCAGATGACAGTACCGCCTCGACTAAATGCTCAGAATTAAGTCCAAAAACCGAAAAGAAAAACTGAAAACCTTTCTCAATGAAGAAGTTGAAAAGACTATCAGAACCAGGCTGATAGGAGTGCAGTATAGAAGGAACAAAAACTAAAATTAGTAAGCTAAGAGAAGATGATAACCTGGCTGTAAAAGGAGACATAAATGAGATGTGTGGAATAATGGAGATTAATCTTTGGAAGGACAACGCATGCCAAAGAGCAGATCAGAAAAACAATGTATGAGGTGAAGCCTGAGGCGTCACTCATTTCTGGCATCTTTTTGCTTTAATCAAGGTTCTGTGACACCTGTGGTTGGGTTGGACGCCCCATGATCCCCTCTGGCTTTCACAGAAAGGTGATGAATAAGAGCCGGTGGCCACACACACACGGAACAGGACAGTGATTAAGTAGGAAACATTCAAACTGTTTTGGTCCCACCAACTTTCCTCATGTACGTAGCACACTGTCAGATGATTTGATCTCACTTGGCTCCATTCTTTTTCTCTGTGGCTTTACTCTCCTTTTAACTGAGTGTTAACAGCTATTTGCTCCCTGACAGATATTTTTGGTTTTATCGTTTTTGTTGCACATAAATGCTTTGGATCAAACAGTATTTTTATATCAAAGTTAACTTGAATGAATACAATATGCAGTTTTCATTTTTCAAAGAGAACAACGGATCAAAATCGACCCATAAACTCCTGTGACTGGACCGGGCAGATGGCACACACTCAGCTCGCCTTCTCCTTCCCAGAAACACTCCAGTGGATCTCTGACAGTCTTCTGCTGTCGTCCCTTGCCGCTCTTGCTGCTTCGTAGAACTCCAGCCTGCCCACTCTCAGTTCAATTCAAACTTACTTTACTTACCCCAAAGAAACATTAAAAGTCAGCCTAGCTCATATCGTCCAAGTGCCTCTACAGACCATCTTACACAGCGGTGTCCAAAGTGGGTCCTGGAGGGCCGGCATCCTGCATGTTCTAGTTCTCTCCCTGGTGGTAGTAACAACCTCCTGAACATGTCAATGTTCTTCTCAGGCCTTCTAATGAGCCATCATTTGATGTAGGTGTGTTAAACCAGAGAGAGACCTAAAACATGCAGAATGTCGACCCCCCCAGAACCGACTTTGGGCACCACTGATCATACAGGACAGTAATCCATAGCATTTTTTTCTAATGTGCCTTACTCAAGGACACAACAGCAGACTGACAAACCAGTGGTTGAAACCACCAACCCACCAAGTTGCAGGATGTACTTCTACCTCCTGAGCCACCGTTGCCCAAAGGCAATGAAAACATTGCCATACTATGATTGATGTTCATTATTCATTTCTGATGTCTCTTGGAAAGCACCCCATGTCTTCAAAAAAGACTTCCAAAGTATCAAGTTGGTAAAGAGCAGAGCGATCAAGACAGCTTCAAGATAAACTGTATTGTAGAGAGACGATTTATTTTACACCCACAGAGAACAAAAACACAAAAATACGCACTCATGATATAACAATATAAGGTGATGTAAGGTAATATTACTCTAACAGGGACAAATTAACACATGTACCACTATGCATCAGATGGCAATAATCTGCAGTTAGTAGGTGGTTTATGCTAGCAAGCATAACGTTGGCCTTTGTTGTGCCTGTTTCTGTTGAGCTGGGAGAAATCTAAAAGGACTATCACTCTGCTGCTCATTTTTATAATGAAATCTGTCTGTTTATTTGACGGACTCAACAAATAAAAGTTAAATCTGATTCAAGAAAACAGGAGTAAAACAATTCCTATCCATGTGAATTCTTCATGGCCTGTAGCTGCAGTGTTTTTTTCAGTATCAGAATCAGTCATGATTTTGACACATCTGTAGGGCGTCAGATGTTGATCTTCTACATGAGTCATTAATGTGATGTTGAAGGGAAAGTTTGGGTTTCATGTTTTCTCCAGTTATGAATAATAACTCTCATTGTGGCTCACTGAAGTCCCAAAACCGACTTTGTGACCCTTTTCGGGATGATGGATGCAAATGACATGGCTTCACATCCAACACTAGCTCTCTCTGTACTCCACTATATGAAAACGTTTTTTTTTTTGTTTTTTTTTTTTTTTTACTTTGCTGTTCTTCATATCACTGTGGAATCACAACAGCTTGAGAAAAATGACAAGATCATGTCATGGTAGCATCCTTCTCAAGTCTGTTGACTGAAGGAGATCTGCAGTTCGACAGCAGAATGAGTTGTTGGGGGAGTTAAAGGACAAAATGACAGCAAATGTGAAACGTGTTTAAGAAAATTGTAGTTATTGCAGAGTTTGTCCCAAAACTGGAGCAGAGTCTGCAGTGAGAAAAAACACTTGTTATCTGAAGCTGCGTTGGCTGACTGGTACATGAAGAATAGTGTTAGATATATTCAAGTTAGATCTTTTTGTACTAATAACATATTCTACAAAGGTAATGCTTGTCTGGTATTGGGAACAATTCGAAGTTACCAAAGCTCCGAGGCTGACTCTGTGACAGCACAGGTTCAGGTAAGCTCAGTAAGTGAACAGAACTCTAAAGTTGTTCAGCTTCTTGTTGTGTGAAGCTGTCACAGGGTGAGTTCACAATCCCAACAGATTACTGGAAATTACCTGTAAACAATCGTCCTCCTCAGCGAAGAGAGAAGAGCTGAGCTGAATGAGGCGACTGTTCTTCTAATTCAATATTTAGAAGAGTGGCCAACACTGACTGAACGGGTTTGTTCACTCTCTCTGCTGCCATCGCTAAAGCTACAGGTAGACTATAATTCTAAAACACTGTCATCGTTCACAACTTCTCCTGTTCGCTCATTGACCAAGTTGAAATTCTTCTGGAGGAATCCAGCTCAGTGGGTAGGAAAGCAGTGACCAGACCAAAAGAGAACTATTGGGAGTCATTCAGGCTAACATATTCAAAGTGCTATGAACTTCCCTTTAACATGTTAATGTAATATTAAGCCAGTTGGAAAGTGTCCCACAGCAGCAGACGCTCAGACCAGACACAGATGGCATTCCCTAAAAGGTTAAAGGTCACAAAGAATATGAAGCAGGGATGAGAAAGAGATGAAAGGTGATCACCACCAATGACATTGTCAGTGCATTTGTTTTTTTTTTTGTTGCAAATATTATCATTATCACAAGATTCTCCAGCACCCATCAGCACATTATCAAATAGGACGACTAAATACAAAACAAATTGAGGATATCAACAAGTACAAAAAAATAACTAAAGTCGACAACCAGGATACAATAAAACCCACAGGGAAGACATGACAATTTAAAATAACATTAAACATAAACATTTAAAACTGTGCTACAGTGACTTAAAGTTTCCCTAAAACTAAATAAATATTTTCCTAAACCGACTTTAGATTCCTAACTTTCTGCAAACACCATTATGGTGCAGGATTTATTTCTTCTAGCCTATTGGTATAATAATAATAAATAATAATAATAATAAATAATAATAATAATAATATTAATAATAATAATAATAATAATAATAACATCAGCTGAAATAATGACATTCCTTGCGGTTTTTGAAACGCTCTTTGTGCTCTCGTTATTCACATTATAACACAGTTACTGCTTTAACCATCAAAACAGCAGCAGGTCTGAGTTGTCTTCTTGCAGACATAATGGTGCTTTGAACTAAACACTGTCAAAGTAAAGCCTCTTAAAACTTTCCAGCTTTAATTCCTTTTTTTTACATCCGTGCACTGAACCAAGCCAAGGTGTGTGGGAGACTGATAGGGACTTCCAGCTCCTTGTTGGCCCTGAGAATCTGTCAGGAGGAACTCAGGTCTTATGCCAAACAGTGCCATAGCATTCTGATTGCTGCATGATCAGGATTTCTGAACCACACATCACTTGTATTGTTTATTGTTGTTTTTTCTTGATGCTTATAGGCACCATACCATTTGATATTACAAAATTCAATAAAGATTTAGCCCACAAAAACACCTGAAGGTCAGAAGTTTGATGATACGTCAAACCTCAATCATAAAAAGTATCAGTTTCAGTACAAGTACTGATACTGATGTTGGTATTTATTTGATATTGTATCGATACCAAAATATCTAGTGTTGCGCACCTCTATATGCCAGGACACATTTATATTTTAACCACATCATAGTCTGCTAAACGTAATCAAATTATCCCAAACCTCGTCACTGTGGTAAAAAGGGAAAAAAAAGTATAGTACAGTATGCTCACTCAGGGATATCATGTAGTAACAGCTGTGATTATCATGTTCATTCAGTTAATTATGTGGAAAACTTCCTAAAGCTCCAGAAATCCTCCTACAGGAAATAGATCAGCATCTTCACTGAATGAAAACCTGTTTACAGGGAGGGTGAAAACCAAAGCTCTAAGTTCCAATGGCTTTACTTTAACCCCACAAATGTGTACAGAATTCAAACTAATTTGTTAAAATGTCTCTAAATAAACAACAATTAAAAAAAACATTATTCTGTGCGAAGCTGAAACTTTTCTGAGACAGAGTCACCTAATTACACACATTTTCTTTATCACTACAGTAAAAAGAGTAGAAAACGAGCAAAAGGCAGGCGGTGGGGGATAGAAGGGTGAAGTGGACGGACTGCTGAGACGTGGATGTCTCTCTGTCTCTCTGTCACTGTCGGGTCTTTAGGAGGGACTTAGAAGTGCCCAATTTCCAGAACAAGGGTGGTTAAGAACCATGGAAAACAAGATTACTCAACCCGCTCTCATCCAATTAATTACTGGATTGCTGGGGGGAAATAAACTTTCCTTATTTCCCAACGCCATCACCGCACAACTCTTCACCTCTTCACCAGAGAATATCAGGGAATCCGAATGAAAATCAGCAGTTAAGACGTAGTTTCTATAAGGAACGATCACTACACACCCAATTAAAACTGTCCAAAATAAATTGGCCTTCTAAGATTAATCTAAGCCTTCGTTAGAAATAAAAACATAGAGAGTTAATTAGTTTCGTGAAAAATTCTCCAGAGGATTTCTCGGTTTATCTTTTCAACATAGTGAAGTGCTGTAAGTCTGTGGAAAATTAAGGCTTTCTTCTCTTTTGCCTCAACATTTCTTTGGCAAAGCAAACGGGGCAAAGAAATAAATAAACCCCTCCACATTTAAGCTGAAAGCAGTCTTGAAGGTTATAACCTCATATTTGCTTTTTCACTCTGGCACGAAGTTAAAAACAGTCAACAACTATGATACAATAAAAGCCTGAAGCTCTGCCCAAAAACAAATCTGCAGGAGTGTGGGCTGCCCAATCACAGTCCTGCATCCGGCTCTGTGGGAGTTAAAGGCCGGAGATCTTGATAGCTGCCTGGAACAACAAATCCTGCAATGCGGATGGAGTCTGCCAAGTGAGGATTTGCGTATCATCTCTCTTTTCTTTTACTTCTTTCTGATAAACGCCGCAGGAGAACGAGTTAGTTCATCTCTACATAAGGATTTGCGAGCAGAATTCCTCCTGTGATCCCCCCCGCCCATCCAATCATCTGCAGCGAGTCAGAGTTCCCCATCAGCACACCTTCCGGCAGAACGCTTTCAGCTGCTGCGGCTTAACACACAAGTGAGGAGAAGAAACGGAATACATTTTTACAATGGCACAGTAAATACATTCAATAAATTTGCATAAAAACCTAAATGTTTAAGTTCAAAATGAACATAAAAACAAACTGGGAAGGGTTGCTGTGGTGGCGCAGGGGCAGAGCATGACCCACATATGGAGGCCTTAGTCCTTGTGGCGGTGGTCAAAGGTTCGATTCCCGGCCTGGCGACATTGACCACACGTCTTCTCCCTCTTTCCTGTCAAGCTACTTTCAAATAAAGGACATTAGAGCCACCAAAATCTTCAAAAAATGGGAAAAGAGGCCAAAATGGAAGAACGGAAACAGTGCAAGGAGGGACAGGAGTGAGTATATGTCTAGTTAGAACTGGTTGTATTTTAAATGTGGCTGGTTTCTTTATGTCTGGACTAACAAACAGGATTGCAAATCAGAAGCCTTTTCTGGTGAAGACTGGTGAAATCTCTAAAGGTTTATGGGAGAAAGTCTTGCAGTCTGATGAAACCAGAGTGGAAGTTCTGGCTACGAATCAAAATGGTAAGTTTGACATTAAGGATGTTTTCACAGCTGATAGTCCAGTAGACTGAGTTTGATTGGGGATCCAATTTGCAACATTTGTTCCATTTTCACCTGCTGTAGTTTTATTTCTCACTGCACTGAGTCAAATGAACCAAACTGCTTGAGCAAACTGTCCCCTCCCTCACCTGTGGAGGCGCTACACCAAAAACCTCTGAAGAATACATGAGCAAAACTTCCTTCTTTATGAAATGTAAACCAAAATGGAGTACTGCCAGATTTTAACAGTTGTAGCCATTTCCAGTGTCTCATTTTCTTTTGCCAAAGACAAAAGAAAACAAGAGATCTGTCCCACTAGCACTAGACTCATGTGTCTTTCGGTTGCATTTACCCAGAATGCTCTGGCCTGTAGTTCACTTCCTGCTTTTGTTTGCTGGTTGTATCATGAATTCTGTTTCGAGTTGTACTACATTAAATTCCAGGTGATGTTCAACACGTTGACGATAAATGATTGAAAGAAGCGAAGTCATTTCCTTCGGCCATCATACTCTTTGGCAGGCTCTAATTGAAATTTCTCCAACAGCATCTGTAGCTGTGGGTTATGTTCAGTCCTACCATTTTCAAATTTCAGACTCGCAAACTTTAAATTTCCACAGGGCAAAGAGTGGCTCGTGGAAGAAAATTATATTGCACTCATCAGTGGAGAACGAAGAGAAGAAGGAGCAGAAGCGGAAGCCAATTACCCACATGGGAGGTCGACTGTGGTGAAAAGTGGCCGGCTGTTTTCTGTTCGATAACTACAGCGTGTCATCCCTTTGTGTCAACCAGAATTTTATCAGCCGCCCAGGGCTCGGCAGGAGAAGCAGCCCCTTGCATGAGCAACAACAACAACCTGCAGCCAGACAGAGCTGCAGGCCCCAGATGGAAATGGGAATTAAGGGAGTCGGGCCACCACAGGGGCAAATGATATGCAGCACATGAGCTGAAAAGAAACGTTGGACTGGGAGATACTTTCACACATGGAGAGATTCATTGCACTCAGCGTGCTACCAGCAGGGAGGAGCATGGAAAAGGAAAATGTTACAGGCATTAAAGAGGTAGGATTAGGATTTTTTTTCTTACCTCCCCTTCACAGTATTCCCTTCAAGCCTGCAAAGTTTCAAAGCTCCAAATACACAGCAAAAGGAGCTGCGTTTCTTTAAGAAAGCGCCGCTGTAGACTGTCATGAATACCTTACCCACATGTGAAGGAGGAATCCTGATAACTCGGACAAGAATTGTATTTCTTAGATCACTCCATTTCTGTCGGCTTCAAATATTCTGTCACCAATTAGCTAGCTGTTCACTCACATTTCTTGTAGAATTCACAGTAAAGACTGAAAATGATCAGGTGGTCCAAATGCAAACACAGCTTTCAATCATTTCCTGTATGTGTTTTCTAAGAGCATGAAGCTCAACTTGTGTTTTAAAGAATGTCTGTTCAGCACAAAACTTTCCAGTTAACATTTTTATCAGTCAAAGTATTTCAGTTTTAATCTAGAGCCCACCAAATGTTATCCTTTAATTTAGGAAACAATTGTTCTGACAATTCTTAAATATTATTCATATCTTGCCTCTCAATCTTTTTTTTTTCCATTTTCTATCATGTACAGGAAACCAAATTAAAAGTAACGGAAGGTGTTTGTATTACTCATGTACAGCAGTGTGGTCACTTAGCCCAAATAGAAGTATATATATTTTATTGTTAATTCTATATAGAAAAAGAGATTAACTTAAAAGCAACAACTTAGCCTGAATTGTGAAATAGGTACTTAATTTAGTACAGCGAGGAAGCTATGAAGAACATGCTACGGTGTTGCTAGCAGCTGAAATAGTAAGCTAGGCTAACTGTAAGCTAGCTTACGTTAAGTCCCCAGAGGAAGTGATACATCCACAGCAGATTCCTTTTTAAGAGAAATATTGTGACTTTTACAGATTACAAAATCTAATGCCTGACCTGTTTTCCACATTTAGCAATTGAGTACTTAGAAATACGTCTGAAATATTCAGGAAATGGCTGGTCTGACATGTGCCAAGATAAAAAAAATAAATAAATAAACCCATACATGTTTTAATTATGAATACCTCTTTAGGCAACCACCAAAATCAATATTATAAATCTTTGTCAGTTTGACATTCTGTAAGCACTACTTTCGTTTAGTTGATTTTTAGCCAACAAATATTATATTTGCTCTTTTTCATTTTGTTTATGCATTCAATCTGTGTAATGGAATACACAATGTGGAAATGCTGCCAGTAGCGTGACATTTAAAAACATCAGCCAGTGTCACCCATTAGCATATCTAACATTATCAGCGACTGAAACAACACAGCACACGACATCAGTTCCTGGTGTATTATTGGACAAGCTAGTTAGTTTTGTATTTACCTACTAAAGGGCAACAGCAGAATAGAAAACAATCCAACAATTCAAGAAAATAATACTGGGTGGCCAAATAATTCAAACAATGACAAGCCAGGTGTTCACATGAAATTATTCATTTTCACAGTTTTGTGTCATAGTAAGTAAAAGCTTTGTGAGTGTAGCAATGTGCAGAAACCTTTGAGATCACAACTACGACTAAAAGTCTACAGCCCTGTTCCCTTATTAAAACACATTTTTTGATATTCTCCAGACTTGCAAAACGTAACGGTGACAGTAAAAGTGGCAGTTCAGCAACTCTAGAATGCACATTGTTTAGTTTTTCTTCCACAAAGCTAACGTTTGATGGGCTCCTTCTTACTTTTTTTTCACAAAGCTTTGAAAAATGTCTTGTCAGTCTCCATATTCCCCCTGGACATCAATGCTTACTAGAGACATTAGCTTGGATCACACACGCACCACCAGGTCGGCTGGTGCTTTCTGTACATATTGGTTTAGAGGAGTTTGGGGTAACACAGTGGAACAACAAAGTGGGTCATTTAGTGAGATTATAAGGCATCAACCACTGGAGGTAATATCCCAAGTTTATGTTGGAAGAAATTTGGTGCTTAGCTGGTGTGTAATAGCAGAAAGGCTCTGAGGCGGCTGATTCAGAGAGCAGCTGAGTCAACAGAGTAACGGTTAAGGAGAGAAACTCTCTAGCTGAGCCGGCCTGTCTCTCTAATTACCAGACCGAGTGTCAGCACCAACATCACACTAACTCACAGACTTCTGAGAAAGAGTAGCGGCAGCAGCTTCTTCAGTGTATCAGGACAGACATTATTCTAAAAAGGGCAAAGACATTGTTACTAATTGTCAGAGTGCCTCGCTCCGTTCTCTTTGTTCTGGTTTGCTTTGAGAACAGAATGGTGAGTCCAAAAAAATCAGGTTTTTAGAGACAAGAGAATAGCAAACACTGTAGATAAGATTTCAAACACGATCATTTGGTTAAGCTTATGAGCTAAAGCAGAGGTCGTGCTAAACGTTTTTGTTAACCATCATCTTGACCAACAGCATAAAAATCGTTCATGTACTATTTTTACCCGTCAAATTATAAACATATTAACATCGGCTATTTAGCCACATTTTTATGCGGTTTAGCACCTAGTTCAACCGAAACCAGATCCCATCACACATAAAGCAGATAAACGCATTTAACTTTTTCTCCATAGTGACAAAAATCACTGTGGCCCCAATAACTTATAATAAATTAAATTAAAGACTCCACTTAAATTACGGTGACTTCACCCGCTGCATTCTGAATGCACAGCTTCACAAATTCCTCCTGGTCGTATCTGCAGGGAAATCTGCGTTAGTTCATCAGTCAGTTGGATCTGTCTGATACAAACCGATCAGTTGAATTCTGCGAGTTTTTTACCCTGTGCAGTCCAGAATGCCGCTCTCCTTCTGGGCGCGGGAGGGTAACGTGAACAAAGAAGGCTCCTTTTATTAAAACCGCAGGGTGAGTTAAGTTTACTTATTTACAACAACGGAATCTGCGTTGATTGTATAAACAACCGGTCAAATACGGAAAATATTCGGTTAACGCGACCTCTGAGCTAGAGTCAATATGTTCATTGAGTGTTGCAACATTTGATGGAAAAGAGCAAAGCGAAGGTGGCTGGGAATTCTTTTCCGCCAGAGGACGATGGTCCCAGATTTACAGATGCCAATTCTTTGATGTCTCCTGGAGGTTCCTGCTTGATGAGGCTAATGAGACCACATCACCAATTAAAACCAGAGATGAATCATGGAGCAACCAAAACTCCAGATATTTTGCCTCAGAACTGAGAAGTTGTGTCCCAGCAAAGTCCGACACTCACCAGGAATTAGTCTGATTCATTACCTGTAGACTGAGTGAATCTTCTCTCTTCACCTGGTTTGAATTTGGCCTGGCTTCTTTTGAAACGACACATTAGTTAGTTTTTAATATGAACAGGCATCTGCGTTTCTTTTGCACTTCCTTTATTTTTTATTTTTTATTAATGAGACGGCTTTCTTCAAGTGTAGATTCATGAAATAGTTAGGTAATTTCCATTAGTGCTGGAATTCTTCCCGGGTCCATTTCATATTGAAATTAGCTGACAGTTGGGTGGTTTCAGAATGTTTTAAGGCCTTTGGTAGCTCAGATAAGGGACGTTGTGGTCCCGGCGGGTGCTGCTTAAGAGAGGTAATACATCAACACAGTTCAAAAGATTACTATGACGGCAACACATTTGCATTAAGTGGATGTGGAAATGTGTCCTCGAGATGGCCTACCAAAACCTGAATTATGAGGAGAGAGGGTGGAGGAAGTGAAATGAAATGAAGAAAGAAAATGGAAAAAAGAATAAGGGCGTAAGAAAAGAGCTGTTAGAAACCATCGACAGAAGAAACAAAAAAAGAAAAGTTATCAGGCAAATTAGATGACTTTAAAAACAAAACAACTACGAGTTTAGGAACAATGAGTCAATAGAAATGAAACTGGTATTAAAAGAAGCGATATTTATTGAAGTCAGTGTGGTCGGTTTTATAATGTTGAAATGGTAATGAAATATATATCTAATTTATAAATATTAATATCAGTTATTAACCATTACAGCAATGTTATTTTTGGATAGAGACCAGCTCAGATTTTCATATCAGTGCATCCCTTCATTGGATAGACTGCTGCTTGCAGTTAGCCATGCTAACAGTACTCCCAGCTAATTTAAGATGCTAAAGAGAACTCAAAATGTCAACTTTATAATCATGTCGTCTTAATTTAGATGTTTTAGTGAAATGTGACGTCAGTCTGTGTATTTTCATTTCCATGCCCGTCCAAGCTGCGATCAGCTATCAGTTTATTCAGCCGGCTTATTGCTCTGCTGCCTCTCACCTGCATTCTGCTCCGTCTAAGACCCCTCCAGCTACAGACACCTCTCCGGATAATTGATTGCACTCAAGTGTGTATATTGCCAATAAAAAAAAATACTCGCCCACCTTGGATACTTTACCCTTTTTATTGCTTTTACAAACCAATCATGATCAACAAAAATTTGGCTGATGCTTTATTGCCAGCCAAAGCACTGTATTTCAGCTCACGTTTGAACACCTTTCGAAGTTTAGATTTAAGCAACCACTGGTGAACAGGGTATAAAAAGTGTGTGCAAGAAAGCAGCTTTAATCAGAATACGAGCCACAGGCCACAGCACTGGGCAGTAAACTTAATCCTATTCACACCAAAGCTATGAAATAATGCAGCAGGAATACACTCGCCATAAATATCTGAAAGTATTTTTGACAATCTACACCAACAGAGCTGTTCAAGTTACCAATTTAGACCAACAAGCAAAGATTATATAACAATTTTCCTATTGTCTTTTCTACCGACTTGCTGAAAAAGAATCAAGACCGCTGACGTCTGAGGCAGCATGCATCTAATGGGAATGTGATGGGAACATGTGATGGGAACATGTGATGGGAACATGTAATGGGAACATGTGATGGGAACGTGTGATGGGAACGTGTGATGGGAACGTGTGATGGGAACGTGTAATGGGAACGTGTGATGGGAACGTGTAATGGGAACGTGTGATGGGAACGTGTGATGGGAACGTGTAATGGGAACGTGTGATGGGAACGTGTGATGGGAACGTGTGATGGGAACGTGTGATGGGAACGTGTAATGGGAACACGTGATGGGAACGCGTGATGGGAACGCGTGATGGGAACGCGTGATGGGAACGCGTGATGGGAACGTGTGATGGGAACGTGTAATGGGAACACGTGATGGGAACGCGTGATGGGAACGCGTGATGGGAACGCGTGATGGGAACGCGTGATGGGAACGTGTGATGGGAACGTGTGATGGGAACATGTGATGGGAACATATGCGACCAAGTGTGAATTGCTGTTTGAGACGAGTCACCAGAGCAATGCCACAGGGAGCAGAACCAACCTTTAATAATCAGAGGGGGTATTAGAGAGCTGCGGCTGATTTGGAGTGTTTGGACCTGAAAGTTGCTGACAGTGCAACACTTTGTTAATGCCAGGTATTAAAAGAGGTCAGGGAAGCACTAAGGGGCATAGGCAAAGCTAATAAATAATGCAAATCCACTTTCAGCAGAGCGCTCAAAGGGGCTCAAAGGGACTCTCATGTTAAGACTCATAAGCTGAGAGCGATACACTAAGTTTTCAAGAAAAATCTGAGTTTTCCAAACTAATCTGGATCACATTTTCGAACCACTTTGGGCGACATCTCAATCATCTTTATTTTTTTTTCTTTTCTGAAAAAAATAACATAAAATAAAATAATGGCACGTTTGTTTCTAGAATGAGCATATAGTGGACCCACATATTCATAAAGGTTAGGGACCACAACCGCCCCGAAGAAAAACACATATATAACTGTCTATTTAACAATAAAAAAAAAACACCAAATATACTATTAAATGTATTGTGCTGTAAAACTGCACACAGTGGAAGCTGTGTTAGCATTACCACACAAGCTAACATCTGCAGTGGACATTCCTTGATTTGCTCCTTTCCAAACACCAACCAATACTGGGTCAAGCAGCTTTGAATGAAATATTTGGAGTTACGTTCCACAGAAGAATCTGTGACCACAAACCAAACAGCAGAAGGTAAAAATCAAATCTATGGATTTGATTCAGTATAGAACTGAATCAAATCCATAGACTAGCCTGCAACAAGTAGCAAACATCTAACTGAACAGGTGAGCTCATTATAGGAGCTACTCAGAGCAACGCTGGTAAAAACCTTATTAAAGGGTTAATAGAGGAGCCATGTTGGAGTCATATTGTCATGACTTCCTGAAGGAACTTCTGCTCTTTCGGAAAGAGCAGAAGTTTTCAAAGAGACAGAGGTCCGATTTCTAGACGTTAAACTACACAGTCAAATTTTACATATCATATTTAATATGTATATGGCATTTTTATAACTGAAGTTAACATAGTTATTGGATTTTGCTGTAAAATTCCACTAGGTTCCTGGAAATGACATAATGTTGCCCCTTTAATACAAAGGCAGTGTACATTCTTTTCACCTTTAGTCAGCTGCGCTCTTGCTGCTGACTGTTAAAAATGCACAATTCTCCCTCCTGAAGTACACAATGTGAGGAACTCACAGCCAGGCATGGGAGGTGACGCGCTTGGTTGATGGTTTTCTTATCTTCAGATTTTTTGGTACCAAGTTTTGCTATTTCACCGCTTTTCTTGAGCCGTTATCATTCGGTAGAGAGGATAAGTCAGCACTGCTGATGGAAAAGTTCCACATGGAGAATTTTTGCTTTTTTTGATGAAATAAAAAAAGAAAAGAAAAGAAAAACCTTGATCACTCTGCCTGGAGCCACCAATCATTTCCAGAACACATCACCTTTGGGACACAAGCTACCATTTCCCAGTTGTGATGTTCATTGTGTTTGGTTTCTTGAAGTTTAGATTATCTGCTTAATCATCCAGACTGGTCCTTTTTAAGAAGTTCATACACAGCAACAGGCATATCTGAACATTGATTTATGATTATGGTTAGACTGTGTCACTTAGAAAGATGCTTTCCCGAACAGAAAGCCGTGATAAACGCACCTGACATTAAAAATCGACAGGCCTTTGATTTGCTAGATTAAATGGCAGTAAAACAGTGCATTATGGAAACAAATTGGAAACGTTACACAGAAAATGTATAAAACCAAGCAAACGAGATAAATAACCTTTCAGTCGCGGAAAAGGCTACTTTGTAAAAGAGAACGACATATATTTAAAAAGGACGAGGGCTGAATTAATGAGTGCTTGTAGCCGGGAAGAAGTATTACTGCATCACCATCACTCACTTACTTAGTGCAAAGATGATTTTTGTGTAATTGACATTAAACTTGATTGATCGTTGACCATCTCAATCAAATTTTAGTACATTTCCCCCCCAATCTTTCGGTTGCTGGAGGAAACCAAAAGAAATAGATTGAGCAACCTAAATGAGCTTCCTGATGGACAGTGTGACATGATCCTCCCAGTGAGATCATCGTCTTAAAGCGGACTGTAGAGACGGCCATGATGTCCACACTTCTGATACAGAAGGTGCTCACACATAAGCTGTCTTGTTTCAGCTTTACTTCCCTTTTTAAAGTATTTTTAACATACACTCACCAAATATGTAGGCGCCACATCCGTTCAACTGCATGTCAACACAAACAGCAGTTGGCCAATGAAATGCAAATCATTCAGTATCCAGAGATGGTGTTTTAGTTCAAGTCAAAGTATCAGAATGAGGAGAAAAGGGGAATTACCTTCATCAGGACAGCTTGTTTATGTAAATCTGATTTCCATTAGAATTGTGCAATGTTGGAAATATTGGTATCACTCAGGATATCACCAATATCGATACTGTATTATTTAGGTTTGATATATCATCAAACTTCTAACCTTCAGGTGTTTTTGTGGGGTTTTTTTTCTTTTGAATTATTTTGTTCAAACCTTATAGGACAGAATTTGAATAAAGAATTTGATTTGGTGTCTATGAAAAACTCTAATAATATTTTAACATAATAAAAAAAGACAAATAGAAAAAAAATTAAACAAATTTGCTTGTATTTTTGCTTTTAAAAAAAGTGCAAAAAATTATTTAAGAGCAAATTAAAACAAAATCTTTTTAGGCAGATCTGAGAAACATGCAGCAATACAAAAATAAAATAAAATTTCAAAAAGGGAAACTGAAACTAAAGTATCGATCTTTGTATTGGTTTGATGCCGACTTGGTATCAATATTATTGATATTTTGGATAAGGACATTTTTGTTGAAATTATTCTCAATGTTGTGAGGAGATAGCTTAAAGCTGAGTATGATAATAGGTTTTTGATATTTGTTAAATGTCATAAAATATGTCTCATATTATACTGTCACAACATAGTGATTATGAGTATTATTGTCTGCATTGCCCATACCTACACTGAAGTGCCTTAATGCATTAAATCTGTTGTAAATGTAAAAGTCAAACCTTCATGTTTCCAGCTGCGTACTTCCTTTAGCTTCAGTGTTTCTGCACTCACTATTCCGTTTTGATCACTTTCTGTGCTTGTGCTCAAAGCATGATGGGTATCCCAAGAGTTTATTGTGATAAAAGGATTTCTCACAGCTGCACTGAGCTTTCATTTTTTATCTGGCAGCATCTGAGAGAAACAAACCAGCCATCCAAGCATGTGTTCAATCCCATTTGAAAAAAAAAAAAGAAGCAACCTTTCTGGGGACTGGGGGCCCCTGAAGAACAGCAGGAAGTGTAATCAGCGATGACCCATGTAAAGCCCGACCGGTCCCAGGGTGTTTGTTAACATACCCAGAAATCCTCAAGGGATCTGTGCTTGGAGGAGCGGAACAAGCAGTGGATATCACTGAATGAGTGATGGAGACGTCTGCCGGCAGTGATTTAGCGCAGCCAGTGGCCGGCTACCATCAGGGATCACACCTGGATATATATGTGTGTGTGCGTGTGTAAAGCATTGGTCCATACCTAGATTAACATAGAAAATGTCAGAGCAGATTGGACGGGGGCAACCTGTGTTTGTATATATGACATAGTTACACAGTGAAGCAGCCGGGGGCCCACAGCGAGGAGACAAGCTATCAGGACGAGGACTATTGGAAAGGGGACCGTGGTAACCTCAGGGGAAATCTGGTAAGTAAGCAGATCATGGCGGTAACGCCACGGCAACATTTCCTTCAAATTTCAGCCAGGACTAAAGTAAAGCACACTGCTCCCAGGGCACATGAAAGAGGAATTGTGGGATTTCAAGAATATTAACCAGCCTGATTTCTTTCACGTGTTTTTTTTTTCCTGATCAGCATGTTAGAAAGAACTTGGTAGAGATCAGCCACTACCCACAGGATGGTAGTAGACAAGGTGACTAGGAAGTACTTCTACTGAAAGCCAGTAAGCCCTTTACAATCAGCTACAAATTATAAAGGACTTTTTTTTTATCTGCAAATGAGTTCTTTATTTTATTATTAATGGTTTCACTAATCACACACTCAGGTTTAAATATTCTGCTATTAATTCAATTCATTTAAATTCAATTTATCTGTATAGAGCCAACTCACAACAAATGTCGTCTCAAGGCACTTTACAAAAAATCTTTTCAATTCAATCACACATACATTCCAATTGAAGCTGTTTTAAATTCTTTGCATAATTAATTGAGCATACAGAGGAAACTCTTTACTGAACATAATTTGAGGTCGGTCTGGAAATCCCTCTACACCACTAACATGTCTCCTCCTGTGCTAACCGGCTGGCTAACGTCACGCTGCCGCTAACCTTCAGCTACCTTCAGTTCAGCGTCTTCTTCCTTTTTGTGGCTCGTAGTCAGTTTATGGTCAGAGCATCTATGCTAACTCTTGGGATACCCATCATGCTTTGAGCACAAGCACAGAAAGTGATCAAAACGGAATAGTGAGTGCAGAAACACTGAAGCTAAAGGAAGTACGCAGCTGGAAACATGAAGGTTTGACTTTTACATTTACAACAGATTTAATGCATTAAGGCACTTCAGTGTAGGTATGGGCAATGCAGACAATAATACTCATAATCACTATGTTGTGACAGTATAATATGAGACATATTTTATGACATTTAACAAATATCAAAAACCTATTATCATACTCAGCTTTAAGCTATCTCCTCACAACATTGAGAATAATTTCAACAAAAATGTCCTTATCCAAAATATCAATAATATTGATACCAAGTCGGCATCAAACCAATACAAAGATCGATACTTTAGTTTCAGTTTCCCTTTTTGAAATTTTATTTTATTTTTGTATTGCTGCATGTTTCTCAGATCTGCCTAAAAAGATTTTGTTTTAATTTGCTCTTAAATAATTTTTTGCACTTTTTTTAAAAGCAAAAATACAAGCAAATTTGTTTAATTTTTTTTCTATTTGTCTTTTTTTTTAGCTGCTGCCTACTAAGGAGAGACAAAACTCTCACCATGATGCTCCTGTATATGGGAGCACTATGCTCCCATATACAGGAGCATCTGTCCCACACCAACATGGTGTGGGACAGATCTATTAAGATCTATCAAGAACAAAACAGTGTGTTTGTTCTAAGCATTCCTGCTAAGACAAACACATCTTCAGTGTCATAAAATGTATAAACTCTCATGACTTGTATAGAGAGCTACAGTTGTCTAAATGACCAGAATTCTTTTTAAATGAAACATTCAGGTGGATTGAACATGAGAACTGCATAAACATAAATAATTACTTAATTAATGCAATAGTATTATTATTATTATTATTGAAGGAACTGAAATATACAGGGATAGAAATTTAAAATCTTAACCACGCGAACAATCTTGAAAAGTTTCCGTTTATTCCTGATGTAAGGCTGTGGAATAATTTAATTGAGGATCTAAAACAAGTCCAAATATCAGACAGTTTAAGAAAATGTATAAATGAAGCACATAATGGATCAGCCTGTTCATCACAAATTGAGATGGCGATGATGAGGAAACCACATATTGGTAGAGGTATAAATACATATTGGTTTGTTGTGGCTCCTTTAATTTCTATTTGCTATTGTGAGATGTATTTTGTTATGCAAAAAGTCGGAAGCTAGGTATGGTTTGCATATTTAAAGTAAATAAATGAAAAAAACAACTGAACAAATGAATTAAGTAAAAGTCTTGAAGTCACAGCTCCTTCATAAGACTCTTCCAGGCAGCAGCAGTTTTCAGTTGCTGTTTGTTTGCTTGCTGGCATTTCTGTGTTAACTTTAATCTTCAACAAAAAAAATGTTCAACTGGGTTCAGATCAGGTGACTGACTTGAATATTTCAGAATATTCCACTTTAACAAACTCCCGAGTCGCTTTGGCTGAGTGTTTGGGGTCCATCTGCATTATATAAGCACACCAGTGGCACAAAAATGACATTATTCTTTTAATGCTTTGTTTCGCTGTGTAAAGGAGATTACTTACCTTGGCAAAAATAAATCTGAAAGCAACATGGAACAAAACAGAACATTAAAATGTCTTCCAGAGACGGTGAAACCCTTCACCGGAAACAAAACCCAACTCAAACACACTGGATTCCACACACTTGACCTCAATGCACACACACACCAACGACACTTTTACAGTATTTCAAAGACTTGACACATTTTCCTTCATTTCCTCATGTAGCATACAGTGTCCCTTAAATACAGTGTCCCAATATTCACAACAGCGATGCATCGGGAAAAGTATGTAAATAAAAAAAAGAAATAAAAAAGCATTTCAAATATGGAAAAATATGAAAATGGTACAATGATGTAAAGTTTTGTGTCTTAAGTTCCACAGGGTTACATGGAACAGCTGTTGGCATAGTTAAATCACAGGTTGATGGCTGCCAGTTTGAAATACCACCATGCTATTCTTCTTCTATGGAATTTTGTTGCCACACACAGGTTTTGTTTGGGTGTTCTGGTTTCATGCTTTAGGTCCAAAGCCCCTGCATGCTGGAACTAACAGCCACTTCAGTTTAAATGTGAGTGTGTGTGCAGCCTGGCTACCTGCCCAGGGCGTACTCCAGCCTTGACTGCTGGGACGGACTCCAGCCACCCGCTACCCTCAGCTGGATTAAGCAAGTATAGAAAATGTATGAGTGGTATTTCTTTGACGATGTAAGGCTTGCGGTCAGCTCACACACAAATCTGAGCATATTCACCACAAAACCCTTTGACTTCCACAATAGAAGGCAAGTCAGTGTAGGAGAAACCACCGTCTTAATTTCAAACACCACGTCTGAAGGTAATCTATAGCAAAATGGACTCCTGTCTGAAAAAGTGACAATAAAGCTAACATTGTGTTGTCCATAGAGTCAGCTAATCCCGTAAGGCACAGTTTATTTCCCTTAACAACTCATAAAAGGTGAGGAAGGTCAAAGTCTCCCTTGAGTCACCTTCAGCAGCCACAACTCTTTTCTTGCTGCTCGATCCAGCACAATAGTTGTTTTTTTTTTCCCATTTTTTTCTCTTTTCACCTCACATTTGTAAATTTACCAAGGTAAGCTGGGAGGCAGAGTCCAACCAGGATATAAATAAGATGCATTATGATGCATTGAGAAGGAGCAACAGAAAGTTAGGACATTATTTACAAAAGATTCTGTTTGTAAGTCTCATAAATAATCAGAAGCATCATTAAAGAGCGCAGCATCACTCTGATCTCATTCGTCAGCTGCTGTCTCATTGTAAATTCAGATTTTAAATTCAGATAATATACTGCTCAAAAAAATAAAGGGAACATTTCACTTTAATTTTGTGTGTGGCTCCAAATCCAGGCCTCCATTGGTTAATAAATTTGATTTCCATTGATGATTTTTGTGTGATTTTGTTTCAGCACATTCAACTTTGTACAGAACAAAGTATTCAATGAGAATATTTCATTCATTCAGATCTAGGATGTGTTATTTGAGTGTTCCCTTTATTTTTTTGAGCAGTGTACATTCAATATGTTTAAATTCCTCAACACTTAAAATGACCGTCACTAGTTGTCTGTTTAAGCTCTCAGCTATTAAGATTTAATGAGAGAAACTAATAGCTGAAAAGTCAAAGAATGATTTGAATCTCAAAATATCTAATCTTACCTGTGGTTTCTTCAAGTGAAGTGCTTTTAAAGAAATACTCTTGATCCAAAACTACCTGAACTCCAGAAAACATTTTGACTGAGCCTTGCCTGCTGGCCTTTTGGGAAGAAATTATTTTATTGTTAAAGCTGAAAGGATCAGTTTAATGTGTAGAAGTCCAGAGGTTTATGTGGTTACAGGTGCCGAAGTAAGATTTGAAGGCATCAGAATGTCGATTTTGCAGTCAGCAGGAAGCAAACTATAGTGCAGGGCATTCTGGGTAAATATAATCAAAGAGATGCAGCAATCTAGTGCTAGGGGGAGAAATGACACGTGTTTTTTTGTCAGAACAAAAGACAAATCCTACAGTCGCTAAAATTTGACGCCACTCCATTTTTGTTTACATTTTGTTAAACAGGAAGTTGTGTTTTTTATGTTTCCCTCAGTGGTCACTGGTGTAGCGCCACCACAGGCGAGGAGGGGGAACAGGTTTTTCAAAGTGTTTGGTTGGTTTGACTCAGTGCAGTGTGAAAGAAAACCACAGCAACTGAAAATGGAAAAAATGTCAAAACTTTGGTCCCCAGTCTACCAGACTATCAGATGTGAAAACAATCTTAATGTGAAAATCATACGTTGGAACTCATCAAACTTGACTTAACTTAAGTGTGAGATTGAATTTAGCTGGCCAAAACATAACATTATTCATGCAAGTTTGCGGTTGTAACTTGCTAAATGCAAAAACGCTAAAAAGAATAACTTTTATTCCTTAAATTAGGGTGCAATTTTGCAAGTACGGCCACGCCTAAATTGTATTGACAACAAGCACATGAAATACACAAGACGTAGGGATAGGGCTCCAAACAGAGAAGGTCAAGTTTGACCAAGATGTCCACAAAGGACTCTATTGAAATGTGAGTTAACCCTTGACTTGTGAGCCATGTTAAAATCTACCTGGCAGGAGGTCTGCTGTTGGGTTTGGCCAGTTGAAGGTCTTGATCAACTGCCAGTCGAAGTCGTCCTCTTGACCCTGGCGGTATTCACATAACCCAGAGTCCGAGTCCTCATCAAAGGTGCAGCCAGCTGCAGACGGAAGCAAACAAAACAGATTTATTTCAGTTCTAGATGAAAAAGCAGAAAAAGTGCAGTAAGAATCATTTCTCTGTGGCGCTGGGTGGCTTCATGCACTGAGGCTCAGGTCTCGGGCCATTTGCTTCATGTCTTCCCCTTCTCTCTCCTCCCTATTTTCCTTCTAGATACTGTTCAATAAAGACCATTAAGGCCTAGCATAACTCTTAAAAGAAGAAGAAAGGTCTTATTTGCTTGACACTGTCAAGAGAAAACTTAAGAAATTTTACATCACCACAATTACACCTTAACACATCAGTTCCCAGAGAACCTTCCCCACCCTAAGCTACATTACAGTTAAAAGTTAGCGCCAGGTGGTCAGGACACACTGCCTCTACTCATCTCTTTCTTTAAAATCTACTGCCATTTGGTACAGCACGCCCTGTGGTGGGAAAAATGACACAGCAGCCATGGGACATGACTCTAATAACCAGAAATAATGGACTGCAGCGAAAGAGGGTTTCCAGCTGACGGAGGACAACAGCAGGCCACCTCTCAACCCATTATCGCACAAACGACGAGGTTTAAAAGCCACCAGTCACCAGGTGGAGGAGTAAAACTCTATTTTCTGCCTTAATTAGTCAAAGTACAGTTGCACTCTTGAGAAAATATCACGAGAGCCAGTCTGTGACCGTTTGCAGATAAGACTGGTGTGGCTTCATTTTGTTCCACTGCATGCTCCTTTGAGCCTACGTTTGAAAATGTTTTCTTCTTTTTCTATGGTTTTTACCTGACTTCATTATTTTATTGCTCAAGTCTTAAGAAAAGATTCAATCATGATTTCAGGATTTTGTTCAACTGATGCACATAATACACAAGATCTAGAAATTTGCTGAAAAGGCTGCAAATGAATCACTCAATTTCTACGCTATCAAGATAGAGTCCAAATGAAAAAAAAAGACTTTTGATTATATTTAATGGCAGCCCAAATTTGAGCAATATTTCAGATACTATTAGTAAAAAGTTCTGCTACATAACTACTCAAGAAATTCTAAGTGGACAGATGCTGCTAGCAGGTCAGTGCTTTCAGTGGCTAGCAGTGGCTAGCAGTTGGCTAGCCAACAGAACTTAACATCCATCGCATGTGCTGGCAACAGCAGTGAGCCAGTAGAAAAGACAAACGTTGCCCAGCAGGCTGGATATAAATTTGCACTTACACATGATCAAAGCAAAAAGTTATCTAGCTTGTTAGGCTATGCTCTCTCTCTTTCTCTTCCCTCACACATGGAGCCTTTTAGTCAATCAGTCTGGTCTATTGTTCCAGCATTCACACTCCCAGTATTTATTCACCTCTCTCATATTCATATCAGTTACTTCTCTCAGCATTTGGATCAAATTCCACCACCAACGACAATATTAGCCGCTAATTACCAGTAACTGAACCCACCTCGAGTCACTGAACACAATGAAGATGTCGGCAAATTTCCATTAAAAAAAAAGAAACTAAATAGAAATTAAATAGTCATCCCATGTCAAAATTTCACACCTGACATGAACATATTTATAGAGCCAAATATTTTTTATGATTTTAAAACAGTCTAAGGACTTAATTTTAGAAACATAAATTTAGAACTTTTTAAAAACACACTGGATTCTGAACTGAGTTGCTTTGTCTAAGTTATGCATACACTGGATCTCTGGTTTCCATGGTAGTTTGAGACCGTCTCAAGAATACATACAATAGCTGCTGGAGTTTTATTAAAGCTATTGCAGTGATAAATGATACAACAATATGCAACGTTATTTAGCAACAATCATAAATGTTGTTGCTTTTACATTTTTAGATTTATTTATAAATAAATAATTCACCTGTGGTATTTTTGCTCAAGGTCATCATATCTTCAGAATCTCTAACCAGACAACAGCAAAGTCCAGCGGTGAGATTTAGCAGTTATCGCCACTAGATGTGAGTGAATTCAAAACTTTTAATGAGCAGCTTAACGTTATACTAACGTTGTGGTTCAAAATCCATTAGCTTTGAAAGCCTTCTAAAATTAGAAACCAACAACAACAGTCCTTGCTGAATACTTTTCAGTCTGACTCCAAGTAGAAAGTGTGATTCATCAGTTCTGTGAGCAGGACTGATAAATGGGGGATTTAGATTTAGGGGAATTGCTCATTTATAAAACATCCCCAGATCAGCCTGTCACTGAGGCGGCTCAGCAAACCGCTGCTCAGTCTGACCCTGGTTTACAGAGCGACCCTAGTGGTCAGTCTGACTGCAGTCCCAGGACCCTCTTCAGCAGCGTGTTCTATTAGAACTCGACAGCAGTTAAAGAGTAAATAGATTTCATGCCAGTTTCTGCTTAATATTCTAACATGGTGGTCTGTTTCCCCCAGTGCAGCTCTTTGGTTTAGTCTGTGTTAGACTTCTTCTTCTGTTTCCTCGACTAATAATCCATACAGTCAGAGCGCTGCAATACAACACTCGGACTTCTAACAACCACTTTTGACACCGACCTCGGCCTCTCTCCCGTTCGTTTGCAGCCAAAGCAAGTGTTTCCGGCTGTGTAAGCAGATCAGAGTTCTAATTGCCCCCCCGCGTGACAGTTGCTTGTTGGGATGTGCCGCAGCATGTCTGAGGAGGAAAGGGTCGAGTGGCAGAGCGCGGCCCGCGGTGAAGGCCTGCTTTTCATCACCAGCCCTCCAGCAGCTCCGTGAAGAAATGTCTCCATCAGACACGTTCCACTGATTCCCCTCATTAAGGTTCATCCTTCCAAGCCTTCTTTGCTCTTAGCACAAAAGTTCCTCTCGGCGCCCAAATGAGCTTCCCTGGCAGCAAAAGGCGCAAACCCATGTAATTAGAAAAGCCGCGTAGATCCGGCAGAATTTGAAATGGTGTGTGTGTGTGTGTGTGTGTGTGTGTGTGTGTGTGTGCGTGCGTGTGTGCGTGTGTGTGTGTGTGTGCGCGTGTGTGTGTGCGTGTGTGTGTGCATGTGTGTGTCGTAATGGAGTGGGATGTTTAAATTTGTGTGTGTGCTGTTGTGATGTTTACTTAAAGCTGATTGAAGCTGCTATCAACCTGTCCACGTCTCACAGGCTTAAGCTCAAGGTTTTCAAACAGCACTTTTGCATTCAGTGGTTTTAAATGGGCATAAATTAGCTTTGGCATAGGTGATAGTCCTCAACTTCACCATCCAGAAAGTTTGTAGATAATTCCTGATCTCTAGTTTTAGCAAAGTTATCATTCAACTTTAGTGATCAAAGCAAATTCCAATATCTCTTCAAGAATTTTCAAGTAATGTATCTACAGTGGAACCCAGGTATCCACAGAGGGTCAGGATGATATGGACTAAAATCCGTAATACTAATGCATATAACTGCCAGTTTTAGTGGTTCAAACGCCAAATAAATCTCAATATGTATAGATATGAACAATGGAAACTCTTGGCACTACAGCAGATGCTAACATTCACGGTCTTCCTTATGTCTGCTCTTGGGGGGGGGAAAGCCAATCGACTGGAAGTAAAACGATGCGCCAAAATATCAGCTCTAAGGATAAATTCCAATTCTGTTTAGTCCACTTTAATCCAACTCTAGTGTGTTTGTCAAGAAAGTCTGGTTCGTTTGGGGATGTGTGAACGTGTAATCTAACTCTGATGTGGACTAAAACATGTGATCTCTGGTCCGCCTGCAAACCAACGTCTGGGTTTGGTTGAAGTGAATTCTGGTGAAGTTCGAATGCAGTGTGAATGCCAAGCAGATCAGAAACCACATAAAAAGTAGGAAGTGGACTATAGCTCAGGGCATTCTGGGTAAAAGCAACCAAACCAAACGTGTGAGTTTAGGGCTAGCGCCAAAGAAATTACATAACCACTAAAATTTGACACTGCTCCACTCTTGTTTCCATTTGGTGAAGAAGGAAGTTGTGCTTAATGTCCTCTGCAATTGTTTTGCTCTCCCATTTCCTTCAATGGTTCTTGTGTAGCATCACCACAGGCGAGGAGCAGAACAGGTTATTCAGAGGGTTTGGTTTAAAACAATGCAGTGTGAAACTAAACAGCAGCTGAAAATAAAACAAATGTTGCAAACGTTTGTCCCTAATGGAACCACGTCTACCGAACTACCAGGTGAGAAAAGCCGATTCCAAACATTTTTTTCCTCTCGCTGCTCAGCTCTCACACTCAGTGGTTCTGCTCTGCTCATATCAGACCTTTGGTCTGATTGGCAGCATGGCCTTCTATCTTCTTTAAAATTGGTTACTGGCTTTGGTTCTCTGTCCCTATTATGATTCTGTGTCTTGCAGTGTTGAATTAATTTGCTTTTGTGTCGAATAAAAATGAAAAGTTTGACCAAAAGATTAAAAGTAACAATGCCTGCTTTGATACCAGAGAAAATCTATAAACTTAGGCAAGTATAGAGCTTCTCATAAGAACACTAAATGCAAAAATGATTTATTAACATACAAAACATGCCAGGTTAAGCTAAAATATGAAGCTACAGATGATAATAAATGAAAGCCTTTAGAGGCCGAGAGGGCCAGCTGTTCTTTGGGAGCTGTGCCACTAGAGCAGGCTCTCTGGAAATAACTTCCCATCACTGACATTGCGTCTGGGTATTCCTGCTTCCAAGTTGAATTTTGTTTCAAATATTTTAGTAATGTTTTATAAAAAAAATTAAAAAAAACACCTATGAAGGGGCAAACTTTCTGTGTTTCATAGAAAAATCCATGATAACTGAGTGGTCAACATACGGGCATCTACTGGACCGGTGCTTTAGCCACCCCAATATTGTAAGAAAGCTGGTGGGCAATTATTCAGTTAGAAAAGGTAAATTCACTGAGCCATGGATTAATGCACGTTCAGGGGCGCAACTACATATTATTCAGGTGGATGCAAAAACATAAATCACTACCCCCCCATCCCCCCCACCCCAAGACGAAGACACATGGTTACATGTGCGTAAGGGCGCGGTGAAGTGTATGCGAAGGCATCATCGGTGCGCCGCCCCCTCCATACGGGGTTTTGATGCCCCCTCTGGTGCAGCGCCCCTATGCGTTGCATGCGCTGCATACCAACTTTTTGCGCCACTTCACACGTTTATCTGTCTATGGGCATGTTTATAAGAATGAGTCGAGGAATGACGTCTGTTTTTATGGGTAGGAAGTAATTCTACATTGAGGTGTTTCTGAAGAAATCTCTGGCTTCATCTACTTTCATTCTAAATTCTTAAATGGTTCCTCCTTCTGATTTTATGGAAATCAGAATTCTATTCCCTGCTTCACAATAATCCATCCTTCAAAGTATTCAAGTACAGGCTGAGTTTGCCAGGAGAGGCCCTGGAAGGAGGATGATGATAAATGTACTAACTGGCATCAAGTTCTGGCGTTGGAGTCCAACTCGGATCACCTCCACGCCGCACATGCCAGTAACCCACACAGGCAGTCGCGTCGTAAATACGCTATGATGAAGTGGGCAGAGAACACAAGCCTCTTATACGGCATTTATCCTGGAGAGGGAGAAATAAATTAGAGGGGCGGACCAGTAGCTGTGGGCTGGCTGAAGAGCCCTTAAACACAAGAAGCAGAGGCGAGAGCTGAGCCAAAGAGGGCGTGAATAATGAGGACAAATCACACGTAGCGCAGAGCATGTAAGACAAAAGGGATTTCTCAGAGAACAAGATTTTTTTTTTCTTCTTCCCTCTAGAGCTGCACTGTATGAAAACACTGAGGGCTGATCAAAGGAGACCAGACTGTAGATGGGGTGTGATTGATCAGACCGCTGTAGTATCGTTCTCAGAGGTCTTAAATCCTCCACACATAAAAAGGACTCTCACTGACGATTATTCTTACGAGGATGACAGCGATTACATGGCGTCGCACAGAGGCGCACGGTCGGCTGGCGCGGGGGGATGCCAGTCTCAAGGACAAACTTCCTATGGTTATTTGAAGAGAACTAAGTGGAAAAGCTCCTGCTTCCTCTCATGACCCATTGTCTCATTGCTCATCCAGGAGAACCATTCAGTTTCTCCAAAGAGCGGAGATCCGGCAGACTGTAGATGTTAGCTCCTGTGGTGGAGACAAAACAGCTTCCACTATGCAAATGAATGCATGTTAAAGTATATTTGGTGTTTGAGCTTCTAAAATTGCCAGATATAGGTGTTTTTAGAGGGGAGTCTCAACTATTCTCAGACTTAAGCTATGGCTCTGGCCCCTGACTCCTACAAATACCAGAGCATTCTCGTAAACAAAACATACATCGTATTTTCAGCAGGTCTCTCATCTCCACCAGCAGCTACAAAACATTAGCTAAACACAGTTTGTGAGAATAGGATTTACAAACAGCAACTACAGATATTCAAAGGCTAACAGCAGGAAAGGTATGATCCAGAAATTATGTTTCCAAGCAACATGGAAAAGTAATATTCTGGATTATCAGCGGCTTTTCAGGCCACAGCTTGTCTCGGCTGAAACACAAAGAACTTGTACTTCATGGAGTTAATGTGTTGTAGAGGGGAAGGCCCCTAAAAGGGGAGAATTGGCAGAGACACTCCAAACACCTGAAGTCGTACCTGCAGTAACAGATGATTCTACAAAGTATAGCTAGTTCCCCCATGATGTCACACTTCTTACATCCAGTTACTCTGCCGCCATCTTGGTAGTACAAAGCATGTTTCCACTTCATTGATCACAGGTAAGAGAACCGCAGTGGTTGGATATGGTTGGATTCAATCAGGATGTAAAACCAAAAGTGCTAAAGCAGTAAAGAGAAGTTTTCATTACATCAAGGTAAACAAACTGTGCTATTAACTACTGAGTGCCAACGAGTACGGCTGGTAAATATCCAGAGGAAACACAAGTCATCTAATACGGCATGGATGTAATCACCTTATTAGAGGTAAAGATGTTTTCCAATGTTTCTAAAATTGACACCATTAAACACTCAATAGTGTATTGAACTGACTGCTGTAAAATCCGCTTAGTAGGCAAATCTGTAAACTCATAACAGATCCATCTGCACAAACTATGAAATGTAACTATAAAATGTAAATATGCAAATATAAATTTCTTCTTGCTGGAACACCCACACTTGAACAAAGAATAAAAAAATGTTGCTGTACTTCAGCACATACTGTCACTGCTTATGTAAGGACATGTACAATCACACGTTGTTAATAAAACAGTACTTGTTTAAATTTACATTCCAGTTTACTATTATGAGTCACACATAGCAGGTAGTAGAGAAAGAGGCAGTAGATTTTCTCATTGATACTCAGGATTTCATCTTGTTATTAATCTTTTTTTTTTTAGTCATTTCTAAGATTTTATTTAAAATGTGGGCAATACAAAGAGCCTTTTGGGACATGAATCAACTTTATGGACTTAAAATGTAGCCACACATGTCGTCACTTATCATAGTCGATCACAACGTATGGCTGTTAGCAAACACAAACGATTTGATTATTTTCATAGGGTGTGCCATTGAACTGGTTCTCCCAAACAATGCTGATCTCAAAGCTGCTCCCATGCAACACTGTCTACCGCTAACCTATCAAGATGGCGCTTTTCCCTCTTAACGTACTTCCAGTCCAGGCTTGGTGGAACGATCTGCAGGATCGGTGGGATTGCAAGTTTATCATTTTCCTACCACTTTACAAACATGTGATTCACTTTACCAAAAATAGGACAAAATACATTGTAATTTATGGAAGGAACTTAATAAAATGTGAATGTGTTCAAGGGACTTTGAGCGGTATGCATTTGAAAACTCAAACGTGAACAAAATGGATTCTCTTGGCGTATTGATAAAGCAGCCCTTTCTGTTAAGCCGCCTTCCCCGTCGCAGTGAAGCAGAGTTCCTCAGGCGAAGCAGCCCGCATTGAGTAACGAGCGGCGCTCGTCCGCCGGCGCTCCTTTAATCTCCTCCCGGCCCTCAGATAAAGCTGCTCTGTTGGGACAGAGGAGCCTGGATGTTCTGCCGCTTCTCTTGTTTGGCCTGAGATAAAGCTCTGCCGCTGCGTGATTTGCATGAAAGTATGAGGAAGCAATGCATCAGACCTGACAGGTTTACCTACAGAGGTGGTAGAGGGGAGGAGAGGGAGTGTATGGAGAGGGAGGGCCGGAGGTGGGAAAAGAGCGACACAGTCCAGCAGCTCATCAATACCGAGCCAGCAGGAGAGTCTTCTCCAGCACCACTTCTTCATGGACCATTAAAAACAGCCGTTGCACTTTCAGAGAGCTTAGGACTGAGGAGAGCAGCAAATGGAGTTTGATACTTTAGTAAACAGAAGCAGGACTTGTTTTTTTCCCCACCAACACTAAAACAATCCACACACTGACATCTCCAGATATGATCTTTTACTTTCTGATATTTTTAAGAATGTCATACAGCTCAGGCACAATGTTTCTAAAGGTTATGAATAAGTTATGAGCAAAAAAAAAAAACCAATGTTCAGTACATTAAGGCTTTGCTGTTGACTTTAATTATGAACAAATAAAACTATGTAGACTGCATTTCCAATTCCCACAACCCCCCAGCGAGCGCAATATCTTCATCTTTAAAGCAGTTCTGGCCTTTCTTAATCATAAATTATTTATTTAATTTCTCTTTATGTCGGGGTTTTTCTCCCTTTGCACCAAACCACCAGCAAGTTTTCATCAGCTTCACAAAGGCAACAAACAAAACAAAGAAGGCTCTCATTAACCCCATGTTCACAATGTTAAGTTTAGCCAAAAAACTTCATGTTTCCTTCTTAATAAATATATGAATAATGTATGGATGAGAACACAGGAAAAGGCCTAAATTATTTTTTCTTTCACAGCAGGAGCAAATGTCACACTGAGAAAAAGTAGAAAAATCCAACCGTCCAACTAAATACCCCGAACTAACAGTGCCACAATTATCTGTACTGTATCAATTTATATCACATAAGCATAACAAAGCATTTTTAATGTACTCTGGTAACCATTAATCTGTAATACATAACTTGTATTAGCAAGACAAAACAACATTTCATGTTTTGTCTTAAGTCCACAGTGACCAAAACATGTCACAGCTCAAACCTTTCTGTGGTCACTGAACTCATATTTATAACTTACCAAAACTATTACAGAAAAAAAAATCTACATTTGAGAAAAACAAAACAAAAACTAAAAACAGTCTCAGACAACTGAAATCAGGGAGCCTGTTACATCATCTTAGCATTTGAATTTTGTTGGATTGTTTGTTTTGATTAAGCTTTCTGGCACCGCAGACGGATTTATTAATGCAAAGGATGAATATTTCTGAAAGTGACTCCTGCCCACGCCATCTGGGTGTTCCAGAGCCACAGCGTTACCCAGAAGTCACTGAAGACTCAGAGAAGCAAATGGGGTTGAAAAAAAATCAAATTTGGTCTAACTGCATGCTGCACTTCTCCCGCCTGCCTTGGGAGCAGGCAGAGAGATTGGCACTGCAGGGCATACACTGTTGTGTGAAATTGTTTCATGACCAGTTCCCAATAGTTCCAGTGGCCCCGTGGTTCAGGCCTACCAAGGCCCCTAATTTCCAACACAGTAACGATGGGCGGTCTCTCCCTATCAGCCAGATGCTAATTGATGACTTGCTGACCTTTGAGAGGGAAGCACCAGATATTCAGCTGTGTTGCTCCAAGTGTTGTTGGAGAGATCCGAGGGCGACTTTGTGCTCTGATGAGTAAAACTGATGTCTGTTTGAATGGGAAGCACAACTCTAAGTCTAACTAAATTGGATTTTTTTAAACTGAAGAAGAAAATGTTACACTTCCACAAAAAATAGCTCTTGTTTTTGTTGAGTAAATGCTTCACAAGAAAAAAAAACATGTATTTCTCTCTTCATTTTTCTTGTTTAAACTCCTAAAACAGACAGTTATAAGTACAGACACACAATCCACTTTTTCACTTCCGTTACGATACCTGAGATCTAATATCATCTGATATCGATCCGATACAGAAAAACAGCTGAATTGACTTAAAACATTTCCTTCTTAAACAGAGAGAAATGTACTGAATTACTAATTTTTACTAGTGTCATGTGGTGTGGGTGTTGGTGGTGAGGAGAGACGCTGAGACCCAGGTTATGGTGAAGATGAAGAATTTAATGATGATGCTCACAGTCCAAAACAGGCAGCACGGCAGAAAAAACAGGCACACAGCCAAATACCGGTAGCAACTGAAACACCGGACTGAAACGAGAGCTAACGCTTTCCAGGACTTCACAGTTCTACTGGAGCGAACACAAGACGTGACAGACACCGACTACGACGAGGATCCGACAAGGAACACAGACAACAGGTGGGTTTAAATACACACGGGGTAATTAAGGGAATGAGACACACCTGGGGAGCAATCAACGGGGAGGACAGGACAGAGACTCACAGGGAAACAGGACTGAACACAGAAAACTCAAAAATAAACACACAAAAACACGGATCCTGACAGTACCCCTCCCTCAAGGGCGGATACCAGACGCCCAACAAAAAACAGAAAAGTCCAAAAATACAACAACCCAACAGGGTGGGCGGAGGGGCGACGGAAGGAGGGCAAGAGTCCAACAAAAAACAACCCAACGGGGTGGGCGGAGGGGCGACGGAAGGGGCCAGAGTCCAGAAACAAAAAACTACCCATCAGAGTGGGCGGAGAACCAGGAGGCTAATCCGGCGGACGTAGCCGGCGAAGGAGGCGGGGAGACGGGTCCGGCGGTCTCTTCCGCCGGCGCAGAAAGCGAGGAGACGGGTCCGGCGGTCTCTTCCGCCGGCGCAGAAAGCCGAGACGTAGAGGCGGGTCCGGCGGGCGGCGTCTCCGGCGCAGAAAGCCGAGACGTAGAGGCGGGTCCGGCGGGCGGCGTCTCCGGCGCAGAAAGCCGAGACGTAGAGGCGGGTCCGGCGGGCGGCGTCTCCGGCGCAGAAAGCCGAGACGTAGAGGCGGGTCCGGCGGGCGGCGTCTCTGGCGCAGAAAGCCGAGACGTAGAGGCGGGTCCGGCGGGCGGCGTCTCCGGCGCAGAAAGCCGAGACGTAGAGGCGGGTCCGGCGGGCCGGCAGGAAGGCCGGCTGGGATCTCGGGGGGAGCAGACTCTGGAGACTCGGGGGGAGCAGACTCTGGAGACTCGGGGGGAGCAGACTCTGGAGACTCGGGGGGAGCAGACTCTGGAGACTCGGGGGGAGCAGACTCTGGAGACTCGGGGGGAGCAGACTCTGGAGACTCGAGCTCGTCCACAAACTCGGGGGGCGGAGCCACAGGGAACTCGGGAAGCTCGGGGGACTCTAGGAGCGGGGAAGACTGACGCCGCCTCGGCTCGGGGGACTCTAGGAGCAGGGAAGACTGACGCCGCCTCGGCGCGGGGACCGGAGGCGGGGGCCGCCTCGGCGCGGGGACCGGAGGCGGGGGCCGCCTCGGCGCGGGGACCGGAGGCGGGGGAGACTGACGCCGCCTCGGCGCGGGGACCGGAGGCGGGGGAGACTGACGCCGCCTCGGCGCGGGGACCGGAGGCGGGGGAGACTGACGCCGCCTCGGCGCGGGGACCGGAGGCGGGGGAGACTGACAAGACCCAGGGGCCGGGATCTCCGGCGGCGCAGGGCAGTGGTGACGTCGGCGCCCAGGGACCGGGACCTCCGGCGGCGCAGGGCGGTAGTGACGTCGGCGCCCAGGGGCCGGGACCTCCGGCGGCGCAGGGCGGTAGTGACGTCGGCGCCCAGGGGCCGGGACCTCCGGCGGCGCAGGGCGGTAGTGACGTCGGCGCCCAGGGGCCGGGACCTCCGGCGGCGCAGGGCGGTAGTGACGTCGGCGCCCAGGGGCCGGGACCTCCGGCGGCGCAGGGCGGTAGTGACGTCGGCGCCCAGGGGCCGGGACCTCCGGCGGCACAGGGCGGTGATGCCGTTGACGCCCAGGGGCCGGGATCTCCGGCGGCACAGGGCGGCAATGTCGGCGGGGTCCAACCCCTGGTGGGCACAGCACCAGCCGTGTTCCCCACCAGGGATTTGTCCAGTCGTCCATGTTGGTACGCTCCTCACTGTAGTTTGTGGTCGGATCCTTCTGTCATGTGGTGTGGGTGTTGGTGGTGAGGAGTGACGCTGAGACCCAGGTTATGGTGAAGATGAAGAATTTAATGATGATGCTCACAGTCCAAAACAGGCAGCACGGTAGAAAAAACAGGCACACAGCCAAATACCGGTAGCAACTGAAACACCGGACTGAAACGAGAGCTAACGCTTTCCAGGACTTCACAGTTCTACTGGAGCGAACACAAGACGTGACTTAGACACTGACTACGACACATACGACGAGGATCCGACAAGGAACACAGACAACAGGTGGGTTTAAATACACACGGGGTAATTAAGGGAATGAGACACACCTGGGGAGCAATCAACGGGGAGGACAGGACAGAGACTCACAGGGAAACAGGACTGAACACAGAAAACTCAAAAATAAACACACAAAAACACGGATCCTGACAACTAGTTTATTTGCAAACTATGCACCAGTACAGAACACTTGAATCCAACAACAGCTTCACAAGATTGGTCAAACATGTAAAAACAAAAACGTTGATTTGTTCAGTCAGTGAAATTAGGAGCAAAACAGCCGATGTAAAATAATGATAAAGAAAATAAAACTGACTAAAACAATAGTTTGACGACTTTGGTCAAAAATGTAAAAATAAAGTCTAACAAACCTTCATTCAAATGGTTCAGAAAGTGCAATTAGGAATTCTAAATATAATAATAAAGCATAACGTTGCATAGAATTAGGCTAAATAGATCTGCCATTATTGATTGCCACACTGTTGCCGATACCCAGTGTAGAATTTTTTTCAAGATCAGGACCAATACAGATATTAATATCTGTATTGGTCTCTAGTTTTAAGTGTTTTTAAACATGTTCTCAAATATTAATGGATTTCAGCTATTTGTGGGTGGTTGTGATTCCTAACCCTAACACTAGGGGTCCTCTCACTGGATAGTTAAAAACTCGTACATGCATTCTCGTACACATTCTTGTTATTTTTGACTTTAGAAAGAACTACAGACATTTATCTCCACCCTCCCTAAGTGTCCAAACAGAGGCCGAGTAGAAATTCTCCGACGTGAATTTCTTTATGAGTCATAAAGTAGACGCCTCGAACAGCTTCGGTTTATAGCCGACTCTCATTCCTCATTTAATCTCTCCGTTTCCTCCGACGCTCCAGAGACTCGTCCATTACGGAGCTCAATCTCCAGCCATCTGAGGCTTCGCCCTGAAACCTATCAGAACCGCTTAGTCTGCTTATGCCATTGTTCAACATGTCACAAGGAGAGAGGCGCATAAATGGAGGTTGATGAATTAAAAAAAAAAAAAAAAAAAAGGGCCTGGTCGGACGAGTCTCAAATTGCACAAATTAAGAAGACAATAGGCTTTCAAACGCACCTACGGTGCATTGCAGTCCAGAGCCTCCTCATTGACATTCACACAGAAACACATTTTCACATGCAGCTACTGTTACATAGGAAAGTTTCATTTGAAATGCTGGAGGAAACATTTTCCCCTTCATGTAAAAAGCTTCTTTAAGTGATTCTGTCAGGCCTCGCTCTTTGCCAGATAACAGGAGTGACCTAAATGCTTCATTTCAAAGCTGCATGTTCCTTTGTGCAGGTTATGCTACACATTGATGTCAAAATGACTGCCATCTATATGCCCAGATCTGTCCATTAGAGGCAACATTTGTGGGAATGGGTTATAAAACTGTGGTAATTTCAGTGACAGCGCCTCCACCAGCAGTCGAGCAAACTTAATGACAGACGCTCCAAAAATAGCTTCCATACAGCCACTGCATGCTGCTGCTGAGTTTATGCAAATGGCCACGCAGATTTATGCATGATTGCATGATGTTGCAAAAAAAAAAAAATAAAATAAAAAAAAAAAAAATGACTCGACTGCTTTGATGTTGATTTCCATACAATCAAATTGTAGCAATAAACGCCTCGGTCCCACCGCCCACAGCCACGTGGAATGACAGATGCAGAATATGTGAGGAATATTATTCAGCGGATGGTTTCTTTTATGATTTGTTTCTACGTACTGTACGCAAAAACGAACGAACCAGAGAGGGAAAGCTTGTTCAGCGTACACAGCGATGGAATGTAGAGAATCAAAGGGACGGTGTGGAGTTCCCTCTGCTCCCCTCAGAGACGCGGCGTCCCCCCGCATGAGGCAATCGCCTCACAGAGGCAGGGCTGCCACTGAAAGCTTCTTCTGCTGTTACACTGCAGAGAGGCTCACAGTCAGACAGCAGAGTTCAGATCCCCCCACAACAAGGTATCTGCCACATCAGATACCAACACAGAAGGAAACTCTGAACATGGTGCTTCATTTTGCTTTGACCAAGACTTTTGCCATTTGTTTTTTGACTTTTGAAGTTCCATTTCCTCTGGGATAAGTTTCCAACAGCAAAATAAAAACTACTAAGTAATTCAGGTTATGTTCAGACAGCAGGTCTTCATGCTTAATTCCAATCTTTTGATGAAATCTGATCTTTTTTTTTTTTTGCGTGGTCGTTCATATTACTACTTAAATGCGTCCGCAATCACACTTCTGTGTGAACGGTTTCCAACCCCAAGGAAGAAGAATGAAGGCGTCACGCAGCAGCGCGCCGCCACAAAACCACAGCAGGTTTTAAACAATGACTTTAGAAAAGTCATCAAAGCAGATGGAGATGAAATGACAAACTGCAAAAGCACAAAGTAGCCAAGGAGCCAAATACAAAGTCTTGGATATTATATCAGCATTTATTTCAAAGAAATTTATTTGGCTCATAGATATTTGGAGAAAAACTCGACCTAACAAATGAATGAAACCTTTGTTTTGGGTCAGAATGGAGATGCCTGGGGAAAAGGATTTCGAAATGGGTTAGAACTGAGAACGTTGGAAGACGATGAAGTCTCAGCTGAACATGGAGGTGTACTCTCACATTCCACTTCTGATACCAATCGATGCATGATGACCTTTCAAAGTGGGGGCTGGTTAAGCCACAGCTGCAACTAATGACCATCTCAATTAGCATTGATTCCATTATTCCATGTATTACCATAGAATAATATTACATGGACTTTGCTCTGCACAGTTCATTAGCAGAAAAATGTCTTATTTAAGCAACTTTTTGTATTAATAGTTCTGGCCTGGCGCAACTAGTGTTTTTAAGGGTAACAAGTTTCACAACCGCTGGCAGCTGCCACTGAACCAGCTGCCTGATGAATTTGCTCCTTTTAGTCCTGATAGTCAAAGGAACCTTACAGTCTATGAATGCAGGAAAGAAGGCCAGGCTCACCTATTTCCACGTTAGTAAGTGTTACAATTTAACTACTTCTAAATGAATTTTCTGTTCCAGGTTAATGATTAAGGGTAGGTTTAAGTTAGTGATGTATAAATCCTCTCACAGATTAGGTTTAAGGTCAGACGACATCAACTTCTGTTGATTCAAGGAACAAAGAACCATCTCAAACCGACTGACCTTGGAAAGCTTTGGGTTGAGGATTGGAGCAGCCATGTGAATATTTGTGACGGGGAATAAACTCAGAGCGGCACGGCCTTTAAACGGTCCATACAGCTGGATGCTTGGTGAAACAAAGGCCAGTCAAAGGAAATTGCAATTTAGGACTTGCTCTATCTTGACAATGTGAGGTCTCTAATAAAAGGATACAGAAATATTAGATGCCTCTATATCTAAAAACATTCCAGCAGTGGGTGTGAGATCTTATCAGATTTGTTGTTTCCAAGCATCAGCACTACTACAGGAAGTTGGTTGAAATCCGGTAATGCATTCTGTCTCAACACACATCACCACACCTCATCCAAAACGTGTCAATGACCAGACATAATATGTCTGATGTACCACGTCTCAAACTGGTTATTCAACCAGCGGTAAAAAGCGTCTGTCGTCGTTTCCTGGACCTCTCGAGGTGAATCGGCCGTTTTGTGCCTGTGACATAGAGGTTTAACAGCGACTGGGAGACTTCAACTCTGCTTTGCTCCTTTTTAAAAGACATAGTGAGAGAGAAAGAGGCAGGTTTTTATTGTTAGTTCTCAGTTTGAAGAGGCTAATGACAGTGCTGGTCAAAGGCACCTCCATGCTTTGACAAATGAACTGGGAAAGTCAGGGATCAAAGTATATTTTTGTGAAAAATCAAGTCAGAGCTGAAGTGAACAACATTTAAAAAGTTCTTCACATGCTGGCCGAACAATTAGTTTTTACAAGCAAATAGATGATAAAACTTTATTTAGCTATTAGGAGTCATTTTAAAGGTTAGTTGGGGTTTCCAGAGAAACACCTACTACAGACTACTTATTGTTAAACAAGGGCTTTTTTTTCTTTGTTTTAATTTATCATGCAATTAATTGATTAATTGCAACAGGCTTCCTCAGAGGCCTTATCCTGCCACGTTTAATGTACGGAGCACCTATAGGGTCAAAAAGTTATGAAGAAAACAAAAACATGTTACTATGGTAATGTGAAGAAACAATCAAAAGAAAAAAATTAAATAAATAAAACCGGAAAGCATTCCTTTGCACTCAAACAAAATACTAAAGTCGCGTAAGCGGGGGCTGTGACCATGGCGATGAGAGGCCCTTTCTGAGACAGATAAGTCCTCTTTAGAGACGTTCCCCAGTCTTCTGCTGCGACTTAATTAGAACACACAGCTCCACTCTCACTCCAACAAGGAGAGAAGAGACGGCTTTGATTTGGATACCCTGTGGAACGCTCCATCCTCTCCTTCCGGTGGAATCATTTACCCCTGACTCTAAGCAGTTTTGTCATCTTCCGCTCTAGCTTTTGACTCCTTTTTGTTTGCCTGCTTCCTTACCAGAAACCCCCCGACCCAAAAAAAACCCACAGTGTTTGACTGAGGATCCGCTGAGGATCTGTCTGATTAGAAGGAGAAGATTATAACACTAGGCTGCCCATTTCAGAACGCAAGAAACGTAAAGAAGAAAACGGTCTTCAATAACAGGAGGATTAACACAACATTATGAGGGGTTCTCCTTCTACAAGCTCGTACATTTCAATGAGCTTTTGAATTAAGAAGCTTAGTCATGAAAGTGTCGTCTATTATTATTATGATTACAATGTAACTACTGAAGCATCTGTAAACTATCCAGATGTCCAAAATGCACATAGTTGCTTTCCAGTGTTTTTCAGTAAGCTTTTTTACTTGCTTAATTCAACCAAATTTACATATTGTGTGTAGTTATAAGGCTCTAAACTAAAAAAATAAAATAAATAAAAAAGATAATTTTACTACCACCCTATTATCATTAATGGGCACGTAAAGCATGAAATTTCCATATTTGTGCTTTTTATCACTACTCAGTCGGTGCATAATCATAAAAAGCTGTTGAGGTGAGATGGAACAAATGTTTATTCAAGATGATATTAGAGAGGATGGAGGGTTTGCTCAAAGATATATATATATATATATATATATATATATATATATATATATATATATATATATATATATATATAAATCATCAGATTAATGGAATGGTTCAATAAAATTAACAGGTAAAAACTAGAAGTCACATCAAACAAAAAGTTTCATCTATGAGAAGAGCATCACGGAGTATTTATACGATTGTAGATTTTAAATTTAAATCTCCCCCCCAAAAACTTAATTTATATAATAATTTCATATATTTTCAAGAAAAAACTCTTCCTGATGTTGACAAGTCGTAAATTTGAACGAAAATAAATATAAGGCATAAATTTACAGTATCTAAACTAAGAAACAAAAAAACTTGGAAATGTTCTTATGTTATAAAGTCAGACATTTGTTACAAAAACTGCCAGAAGTCCTCCAAGACGGGAGTGGTGAACTTATTAGATGCGCATCTGGATGTTAGTCAAAGCGTAAAGAGGAACACGGCGGCTCTTTTCCTGTTTCAGAACGACATGTGCCGGCTAACGGCCCGCCAGGAACGCCTAACATGGGATCTGGAAAACAGAGACAGTGAGAAACAAGTTGCAACGTGGTTGCATCAAGTTTACACCTGGGATCATCGAAGCCCACATTCTGATGGATGCAGAGAAAAACCCGAATCAGCCACTTACACTTCGGGAAATATCCCCGAAGATCTTCTCACAATTAGAAGATTTCTAGAAGTTTGTTTCAGATAAATTCATGATCTCAGAAAGATTTCTTTTTTTTGTTTTGTTTTTTAACAAATGTCTTCTAAACTTTAGTTTGCATTTTGTGATGAAGGAAGTTGCGCTTTGTGTCTTTTTCAGAGGTTTTCATGTTGTTTATTTCGGTGGGTTTTTTGTGCAGCGCCACCACAGGCGAAGAGGGGAACAGGATTTTTAAAAGAGCTGCTTGTGTTTGACACAGTGCAGTGAGAAACAGAACCACCAAAACTGGAAATGGAACAGGTTTTACAACTTTGGCCCTCAATCAAACCACGTCTACCGGACTACGAGGTGCAAATATACCCTTAAAGGGAACAAGGTTTCTCAAACATGCATGAAAGAAACAAGGCAACACTCCAGGTTTGTTTTTGATGAGAGAATAACATTATAACATGTTTAAAACTAAAAAAAGATGTCAGTTTTAAATGATACTGCATCTTTAAAGTTTTTTCTGACTTTCATAATATTTATAAGAAAAAGCAACACAGCATGCCATGTGTGTTTTTTTTTTCTTTCTGAATAATCAACCACTATCCAGGCTGCCAGAACAATCTATGATGGAGAACGTCTCCCAGAGGCTCTGCTTTACCACTCAGGTAATTTTTACAACCTGAGGCCAGCAGGACCTGCCCCCTCTGTGGATTATAACCTCCTTCATAAGGCAGTATAAGCTGATTATTAGGTGCTTAGACAGGATTACACCAATGTACAGATCTGATATGCGGACCTTTTTGGTCACCGGGGAAGACTTTTAAGACTTCTGAGCAAAGGTGAAGAATTACAAGCGCTGGGAATTGACATTAATTGCAGTGAATGTGGAGGCCGGTGCTGACCGCCAACATGGCCATATGGGCTGAGTTACAAGGCAACCGGGACTCTGGAAAAGGTTAACTACAGCCTCAGTGAGAGTTTGCACATATATCTGTGTATGTACACCAACACTGAACACCAGTGCTCACTAGATGTGCTCATCTGCTGAGCACTGAGCAAGGAATGAAGGTTCTCAATGTAGTAATATTATTATAATGTTATTTAAAATAAACTTTTTTAAGCTTTACATCATGTTATAATGTTATTCCCTCAACAAAAAAAGATCTGGAGTGTTCCTTGATTCTTTCATGCATGTTTGAGAAATCCTTTAATCTCTGTGGTAACCATTCAGCTGTACAAAACACCTGGATAGACCTAGCCCCGCCTTTGAGTCGCAGCTCCTCCTCTGAGCTGCAGTTTCCAAGTTTCAGAAAGAGCAGGAGTTTTTAAAGACACAGAGACCCAATTTCAAGACGTTAAATTATGAAGTCAAATTTCTTTTAAGTCATATTTGATATAAAGCATTTTTATAACTGAAGGTAACACAGTAACTTGATTGTGCTATAAACTGTGTCTGGAAAACGTATAATACCACCTCGTTACACCTTCTGATCTATAACTCAGACCAGAACTCTATACTAACCTGACAGCTCAACGTCATTTAATATTCACACTCTCAAACAGCTGACATTATTTTACAGGAGGCAGCATCCTGGCCTGGTCGCAGCACAAGCGCATCAATTTGAGCCGCTTGGCATTTGAAACAGAGAAGAGATCCATACAGCAAGAGCCCAGAGGAGAGTAAATCACAGAGAAAGTGAGTGGAATCCAGAGGTACTCTTCAATCGGGACACGTTCACAGTCAAAGTGTGACCAGTAGTGTTTGTGTTTGGGAGACAATGGAACAGCTTGGGTGTCAGACGGACAACATGCAAAGTTCAAAGTTTCAGTAAAAAGGTTCGGACGGTGGTAAGACCCAAAAGAACTATGTATTTTTCCTGATGTCGCTGTGCTTCTGTGTCCACGACGAGATGCTGTGTCCTCTCAAGGTGAGGAATCAGGCATGTGGCCAGCAGCCGGCCCACTGCAGGCGCTTCAAGAAAATATATCTTGAGCAGAATGCCGTCCACCGCCTTACCGAGTGTGTCACCGGGGAGGGGGCAGAGTCTGACCTACCATTACACATCCTCCACCTTAAGGTCAAGGTGGGTTTGAGTTGTTTGTGTGAACCAGAGGAGAAAATCACACAAAGCACAGAGAGAGCTGTTGATGTATAAGAACTCTGAAACGTATAAAGACAGGAAATGTGCAGAGGACAGAGAGACCAAGCAGAACTGAGGGTTTCAGCTTAACTGACTTTATTTATCGATTCTGTCTTCATTTTTCTAAGTAAGCAAAATGATGACATTTCATTTTTGATATGAAATGTCAAATGCAAATATCTTTGCAGTATTTTTTGACATGAAAAAAATTGTCATATTTTATTTTTTTTTGTAAGGTTTAATTGGCTCTAGTGACCTCTATTTGATAGTGAATTGACAGGAAAGTGGACAATGAGAGAGGGAGGAAGGCTGGGACTTGAACCTGTGACGTCCGCGTTGAGGACTAAGGCCTCCAAACATGGGTTGAGCTTAACCCCTGCACCGCCATCGTAACCCAAAATTGCCATATTTTGATATTATTTTTAAAATAATGCAATGTCACATGTATCTTATAGTCTGTTGCCAACACTACAGTTGTTGATGATGTTGCATCTCCAAACGATGCCTTCCCAAATATTCATGCACTGAAAGGAAAGATCTTCAGCAAGTCTGGAGCTTGGAAACAAAGCTGCTGCTAAGAAGTGACAAGAAGGTCAACAGTAAGTGGTTTGTGTGTCCACTCTCCAAAGCACATAAACAGAAAACCAGGAAGTGTTTTAATTTACTGCATTTTCTTATTATTTATAATTTGTTGTATGAAAGATAAAATCTGTTTCAAGGAGCCAAGCTTGTATGTTCTTAAACTACATCTCCATTCAGCACAAAATGTCTTTTGTTAAGATTTTCTAGACCTAATGAGCGTTAAAACCAGGAAGGTAGTGAGGAATCAGCCGATGCAGAGCCTGTTATTCCTGCTGGACTTTAGCTACCAAATGAATTCAGCCAGATGTTAAATCAAAAGACCTTTTAGATTCAAAATGGCAAATAAACGCTTTATTAGAAGAACTCAAGACACTGAACTTTATCAAGAGTTTAGAGCAAAGACGAGTATTAAGGCTATCCTCATTAAAAGAGCCACTCCATCTGACCTTTTCTAGCAAAATAATTGGAATTGATCCATGAAAAGCGGTCTTTGAATAGGACTTATGTTTTCATCTGTATATATACTCACCAAATTATTCATTGTAAAAAAAAAAAATCCTTTCTGTGAGATTACAAGAGAAAGGTTTGTATGCCTAGATCACCCAACAGCTGTGTTTATGCAGTTTTTATGTAATGAATTACATTACTGTTTTTACAAATATTCAAACAAGTTGGTGATTAATTCTGCATATTATATTGTATTGCTAAGTTTGAACCACAAATTGAGTTTGCTGACCTCACCTGTTGAAGTTCATGTTGATATTAGTAAAATGTAACATGTTATTCTTTGTAAATTTTGCATAAGTTGCAGTTAAAGAGCTTCAATGAATTTATGCAAAAATAAAACTCTATTTGGATCAGATTACTGTTCACATTTCTGTGAGTGAGATCAAATACTACGGAAGCGCATTGCTATCACGCAGGAAAAAAAAATTTCGATCGCTATCTCGTTATAACGAGATACGTAACTCGTTAAAACGAGATACGTATCTCGTTAAAACGAGATAGCGATCGAATTTTTTTTTTCCTGCGTGATAGCAATGCGCTTCCGTACAAATAGGGTTTAATAGAATTTAAAAGTAATTTAAGCATTGGTACAGATACTGTTGATTAATTATTCATTGTTATTAGCTGGGCTTCACACCCAGCCGACATCATTAAAACACACATCATTCAATAGGAATCATTCAAATATGACAGACGACAGATTTAACACAGTATAAAAATGAATTACAATATTGACAAATTCATAAAATATTCAATAATTTACCATTTCAGTTATAAACATGTTAATCCTAAAAAGCTTTTCAGCTTTTTTGTACAAACAATTCAGCTTTATTAGAGCTAATGGTAAAGAGTTTTACTCTTGTATTGCTCTGTAAGAAAGTAAAGAGTAAAGAATTTGAAAACATCCTTCAGCTGCATGTCTGGTGACATATCAACATGAATGTAAATAGATTTTTTTGGTAACACTTTATTTGACAGGGTGTGTATAAGACTGAGATGACATGTTCATAAACATGATATAACACCTGTCATGAACATGGATAAGTCTTCATGAATATTTATGACTGTTGTCATAAAGCGTCATTCGGTAAATAATGACACTTTTAATACAAAGTTGACATTATTCAAAATGTCTTCGTTATGACAACTTGACATTAACCAAGAAATCATGATCTGACATAAATTTGTCATAATGATTTAATTATTACACTAGCAAAAGCTTTAACAAAACAATGATTAATATTTCCACTCCCTGAAATAAAGCAAAACAAGTAGGACAAGCAATAAAGATTTCACTAAGCTTTATTACACTATCAAATGATTTAATAACAGACTCATTAACAATTTCTTTTACATCAACTAAAGTGGAACAAGTAGCACCAGTTATGAATGGCATTAAGTGTTATTACAGTGTCATTAATATTAACTTTTACCTCAAGTAAATTGAAACTAGTAGCAACAATTATAAAGATGTAATTTAGTATTAGTGTCAAATGCAATGCTAACAGAGTTATTGATATTAAGTCTTACCTCAAATGAAGTGAAACACACTGGACTACTTATAACTACCATCATAGCTGTAGAACAAACCCTTTGTACATTGGAATAAAACAAGATAACTTGTTCTAAGATAACAGAGGGTTTAACATCTGGTCAGTATATTGTTATTCTGAAATACTGATTGAAAAACTAAAACAGAATTACTTATTCTTTAACTTAAGAAAATAGGTTCTTTCAACAGTAACATTTTTTGCTTTGATTATGTCAGCCATCTCCTTCGTTATATCCTTCCTGTAATGCTCTGAAAACAGGAGATCTTCTTCTTGTCTTCATTTCCTGGAAGCAGCTCTTTGAAGGTGCCCAGAAATGCTCAGAAATTACAGCTGTTCTTGCAATAGTTAATCATGGTGAAAGCCTTTTCATGAATTCAAACTTGGTGAATCTCTTCTGGACATTCTCATAGTCGGTGATGACTCAATTCATTGTGGTCACTTAAAAAAAGAACAAAAACAAAAAACAATGTCATCATATTCCAGCATTTATTTAAATACCATTTCAAAAATGTCCCTTGCTGCACACTGTCAGAATGGTAGACTGGCAGACAAATGCCTAGTTAACATGACTGGTGGTTATAAAGTGTAATACAATTATTTCTTAATACAAGTGGAATAATAACTGGAGCTGAACAAAATTATTCTGATCAAATATTTGTCTGGCAGAAGTTCAGACAGACTGCCACTGTTATTCGAATGCATCATTTAACATATAGTTTTAGGCACATGAATGCATCTTTTTACTTAATGAGCATTCTAAATTATTTCTAACCAGATACTCTGACTTAGGGTTGTTTGCAAGAAGCTTATTAATAAATAAATAAATTTAACATCAGTTTTAGTTGTCTAAAACGTAACTTAATTCAGCTGGTGAATGTTGATTCCTGCTCCCCATTCCCCACTTACCTGGCTGTCCCACCCCACTTCACATGGTGAAAATATTAACACAAAAACGACTTACCTAATTTTCTTGGGGAATATTTCATCTGTTTCTTTCTCTTTGGTCAAATAGGAACTTCTTTCTCTGGTGGCTGGTCCTTATTATCATCCTCCACACTCGTAGCATGTCTTCATTAGCCAACTTTGTCCTCCCCACCATGTGTCCTTAGGCTAGCCTGGGTCTTCATGTGGCTAAACTTGCCAAAGCAAAGAACACAAACACTGTGTCACATCAGCCAAGTCGCTAAATAATGCACATGAAGGATAACTTTGACTAATATATTAGCTTTTAATTTGCTAGATTAAAATTGGAGGAGGAAAAAACAATTTGCCTGTCTTTAAAATATATTTAATATTAAGGGCTAACGTTACAGTAATTGTGTTTAATAACTTTAGCTAACATTAACTTACAGCAAGGTAGAATTGGCTTGAATTGCTTATAGCTAACATTACAGAGAAAGAGAACATAGTCAATGTAATTTTCTCAAAGAAAATGTAAAGTTAATAAGACACATACCTCATATGTATTAGGTATCAAACTTCGGCTTCTTTTTAAACAGGAGGTCTGGCCGTTATAACTTGTGTTAGGTTTCCGCCACAATATGGAATATTTCTTCTTCACCAACACACTGCACGCCTGTTCGTGCACTGCTGCCTCTCACTGGTGGAGATGGTGTATTGCACTACTTAGCCCTTGTGTTTAGAAATGGGGTCCATACCAACCGACCCCACACACGTAAAACTTTTATCATTTGCAACAGTTCTCTACGTTTGCCTCAGTTCTCGCACGCACAAGGGTTAAAACAGCCTTAAATAATGCTTCAAATGCTAAGTTCATAAGTGCTTTGTAGACATCTTGCTGTAAAACTTTAGGATCGATTAAATTAAGAAAATTAAGACTAAACAACATGGCAGGCAGAGATTTATAATATTACTACATAAAGCTAATTTTTAAAGTTTAATCGGTAATACTTTTATAACAAATTTATGTCAGATCATGATTTCTTGGTTAATGACAAGTTGTCATAATGAAGACATTTTGAATAATGTCAACTTTGTATTAAAAGTGTCATTATTTACTGAATGACGCTTTATGACAACAGTCATAAATATTCATGAAGACTTATTGATGTTCATGACAGGTGTTATGTCATGTTTATGACAGTGTCATGACAGTCTTATTCAACCCCCTTCAAATAAAGTGTTACCATTTTTTAAAACTGAATAAACAACAAAGAAAACCCCTGTGAGCTATGGAATTTTAAAAAGTTCCATGTTGAGAATAGAAGTGAAGCTAATAACCTGTCATGGACTTTTAGCCAGTCAAGATATACAGTATATGCTAGTCATCTAACAATTCAGTGCTAACTGGTCAGAGAGCTTTCTTCTGCATCAACTGAAGTTTATCCGAGTCTTTCCTGCTTTTTGCATTTGCCCACATTATGTGACAATCCTCCAGCTGAGAGAAGTTGCCATCTACAGTTTGTTCAAAATGCAGCATCAGTCTTTCAAACAACGATTTCGTTGAGTATTTTCCCTGGAGTGCACGCCGCCTTTAGCGGAGGAGACGAATCCTCTCAATCCGTTTCTCTGCCAGATTCTTCCATCATACAAGTAATAAACGGCCGTTTATGAAGTAGAAGGCAGAAAAACAACAGCAGCTGCATGAGGATGGAGGTGTTTACCTCTCAGGTGTTTGGACTGCTGTCATTTAGGTTTTGGATATCTACGGTGGACGCGGCATTTCGTCATCCACGTGAAGAAACGGAAGAACGAGGGAATGCAGGAACAGCTTCTGATCGCTCAGACAACCCCCCCACTGAGTCTCTGAAACGTCTCTAATAAACTCAATTTACCCTCAACAATTATCTGGAAGATTCCCACAGAGCAGAGCAGCGATTAGGAGAATCAGACCTGACCCTCTCCAAATCAAACAAAGTCTAGACTGACCCTAAAGGTTTCATCACCCTGCAGCTCATCAGAACAGAAGCAGAAAGTGGAGGGAAAAAAAAGCCAGAGCGAGGAAGAAGGATGAGTGATGAAACCGGAGATGTTTGTCATGCAACGCGCTGCCACATCTTTGTGTGCTAAAGATAATTTACTCTAAAATGGAGCAGCAGGTGTTGAGATTTAGAGGCTACACAATTTGAGCATGTAGGGCCGTGAAGGGAGGTAACGGGGATTTTTTGATGTGCTTCACTCTGATGTTTGTGGGGAGCCTGCATTCAGAAAAACACAGTGTGACAGATGGTATACCACACACACACACACACGCACACGCACACACACACACACATTCCTGCACTGCCACACACGTGGGGATAAAGGGAGAAGTAACACTGCTCAGTGACTCAGGTGCACACTTCTGACTAAGAGACAAATTTGATGCGGCACATCCTTCATCAGTGTGCAAAAATAGAAATACTGGCAAATAAATAGTCAATAATTACAGTATTTTTCAAGGGAACAACTGTTTACTTGTAAAGAAAAAAAAATGAAACTGGAGTCCCAAAAAAAAGGAGAGAAAATGTTCAAGTTATGCATCAAGCGGAGTGAGGTTCTAACGCTATCAAACTTACTTCACTTCTGCTGAAGCACTGAGGATTAAAACTACTAATTCTTCTGTACCTTGAACTGGAAGACGTTTTTTTTTTTTTTTTTTAATTAAAATCAGCAGTTTATCTTATATCCTACAGGTGGCCTGGCATCCTCTGGTTATTGTAAAGTCAAGGATAAAGATGGCCGCTGTAACCCTGGCAATAAATCATAGCCTTGATGAATCTCCTAGCACTCGTACTTGACCTAATGTGAGAGTGTTTAATGGGACGGAGTGGATTCTACACTCAATTTATGGATATTCTATAAAGGCTGAGTGTGAAGGCGGGGCAGGGTGCCCATCTTAAATACAGACATTACATCCGCTGTTCACAGTGACGGTTTAAAAGACCAGCACCCTGCTGCTGCCGGCGCCATTTGACAGGTGAAATAAAGATTGAGGTCATTTTATAATCCCGAGCTTCTTTTTGGCTTCAGATCCCAGCATCTCAAATGGAGCAGAAAAGCATCTGAGACATTAGCTTGAGCTGCTGCGTTGCGTCCTTACCAATGACTTGTAAACAAGAAGATTGAAAACAAAGAGGTCAAATTTGCCCATTAGTCAAACCGCACCGTCGATTTTGTACCCACACTTTGTTGTATTCCTTTTTTTTTCATTTCATACTGTTGAAGAAGATTTTAGGTTATAATACATTTTGGAAAATCTCTGGCTCTATCTTCTTCTCACGGATCCCAGGTTCTCCCGGCGGGCCGAAGAGAAACCACACAGAAAACAACAATGAATGTAGATGTCACAGAATTTCAGAGTTTAATCCAATAGAAGACAACGTATGAAATTACAACAGAAACTGCAGAACAACAGAGACATACATTCATTTACCTGAGACAAATGGAAAAGAAGAAGAAATGAAAGAAAAGAAAGAAAGAAAAGCAAAGACGTGCAAAGACGTCTTTGGAGAATTGCAAGAGAAAATATGATTTGTTACTCCTGTGTAGAAAGTTTTATAGTAAAGGCGTATTCTTGTCTTTTAATTTATTCAAATAAGGCGTATCTTTGCTCATCCAACCAGGAGCTGTCTCTAACCCTCTCTAATGTTAGAAACTCCCTGCAATTTGTTTCCAAGATCGGAGGCCATTTGTCCCCTTTGTCTAAACAAAGTGGAAGCAGAGCTTCTCCTCTACTGGCCTGAACTCCTGCTGTTTTACGGCTTTTCACAGATCAGTGTTAAAGCTGGAACTTCTCCTGATTGTTTTCCCACACAGACAAAGGGCAGTTCAAAAAGATGTTAGCAAACAATCTGCTGTAACTACAGGTAACATAAAGGTCAATAGGGCAGAATAAGTTATTAATCTGAAAACTATAATTAGGCTATTTCAATCAAGACATGTTAAGTTTTAAAACTAGCTATTCTAAATTTATTTTAACAATACCTACAAAACTATTTGTGTCCATAACTTACCATCTTGTTTTACTTTGTAGTTGTGAATTTTAATAAATTTAAGAGATAAATAGCTATAGAAAGGCTTAGATGTTGTATTTTTGAAGACTCTATGTGGGTCCGCTGATTTCTCCTGAGTGAACACACTCCTGTCAGAAAGACAACGTTTAATCTTGTTTCAATCCATTCAAGTCAAACCAGAACAAAGGGTTAGGTTGGGACTGTTGAAGCTTTTCAAAGTGAGAAAGGTTCTGTTTAAAGGTTAAGAGCTGTTATTGTCTATGCCAGATAAGGTAATTCCTTTAATAAAGCCTCTTTACCTCATCACTGAAGCTAAAAGCTAAAAGCTAAAAGCTAGCAGAAGAGGAACCGACCCTAAAGCAGACCTCTGCCACCTCAAACCAACGCTAACCTTAAAAACATCATGGCCGTTTTACACCACTTATAATCTTCCTGAACTGGAAACAGAATGTTGTTTTCCAGGCTGATGGACTTTCTAACAGAAAAGTAAGGAAATCAAAATATATAAAATAGCATTCAGTTGAATCACTATGACGCTATTAACCTTACCAGAATGACTGGCCTGACACATCCTAACTCAACTTAATTCAAATTCAAAAATACTTTATTGATCCTAAAAGGAAATTAAATGTTGTTGTAACTTATTAATTAAAATTCTTCAAAGACTTATTGAAGATGGTGATGCCTGTTGGCAGGAAAGATCTCCTGTAGCAGTCTGTATTACAGTGAATCAGAAGGAGCTTCTGTTTTTGTAAGACAGTCTCATGAAGAGGATGGTCAGAGGTGTCTATAATTTTCTTGATTTTATTAAGAATCCATCTTTCACATCGTCATCTCCAGATGATGCAAAGTAACAGAATCAGAACAGAATCAGAAGCAGCCTTCTTTGTTTTCAGGTCCCTGCTTTTGATGCTGCTGCCCTAATAGGTAACAGAAAACATGTCAGAGGTAGAAGATTTGCTGAGGTAGAAGATTTTGTTGCAAACCTTGAAGAATCTTATCTTCCTCTAGTCTGCTGTGTCCCTTTTATCATGATAACAATAAATCAGAACTTTAACATACTAAGAAATCTATCAACATAAATGACAAACAATCTAATAAATGCCCAGCCTTAAGGTGGAATATATTTTTAACATAAAGCCACATTGGCTCAGACAGCTCTTTTAATGCAATCCTAATTTGAACATTTTATTTTGGTTATTGTTGATTTTAGAATGGTCAGATAACCTTTTCCACTTGCTTGCAGAGTTAACCATCAGGTATGAATGTGATTCTCTCACTACAGTCCGTCCACAGCTGCTGTTCCTCTGCAGTGATTAAGACGGTAAAACCAGCTCAGGCGTCTTGGAGTCGCTCTGAGTCGCCGTCCAGGAGGAGCAGGCGGATATGATCTCCGGTAATCCTGGATCATCCGGGCCCTGATTGAGGAAAAGCGTCGGCTGCGTCTTTCTACGCTGCCCGCCCTGCTTTGTTTCCGAGACGCATTAATGCCAGCCATGCATGGGAACAATGGAGGCCCGCGGACACAAACCCCATAGAAGATCTGCAAACAAAAACCCACAGCCACGGAGCAGGAGCTCTGATGCCAAAGTCACATGAACATGAGGACAGACACACACACTACGGATTGTTGTGATGATGAATCCAAGCTGTTGGGAATCTCTCAGCAGGAAAAGCCTTCTGAAATGATCCATTTCTAATCCAAAAAACTCTGGAGGCTGCATTTATGTGAACGGGACATGTAATATTTGGAAGCGGCGTGTACTTTTTCCCTACTCTGTCAGCACTCTGGCTTGACAGAGAGCTGGAAGTGAAAGGACAGGACAATATTAGTGGCTGTTTGTTTGGCACATTTGGCCCTGTCTATCCGTCAGTCGGTCTCTGCATCAGGACGGTTAAATGAGATGCTCTGATGGCTCCTCTGTCACATCAGCAGCGCAGCAGGAAGACTGACTGATGGGCTGGACAGCACAGATTTATGGGCTGGTGAACAGTAAGCTGTAAGCCACAGGAACAGGAGGACATGCCTGTGTGTGTGTGTGTGTGTGTGTGTGTGCGCGCATTGGAAGGCAACAGGAGGGAGAGATATGCGAGTCTGTGTGGAGGGCTGCATGTTGTGGAAGGCAGGAAGAAAGAGCTGCCTTCAGCCGTTCCTGTTTATCTGACGGTGCAGACTGTAGTGCAGAGATTCGTCGTCGTTTGGAGTGTGCAGGAGCTCCACCTGGTTGTTTCCTAGAAACGTACGTGGACACGACACTTCTCTGTTGAGCTGGTTTGAGGAGGTGGCTGGTCATCTAGCGAACAACCAATGAGCAGCTGATTCTCTAAGAGTCAGCAGCAGGCAGCTGAGAGGCACTGAAGTCTGTCACATTTGGTCATTATTAACCCATTATTAGGAACCTTACAAAAACAAAACATGGAAAATAAAAATGAAAACTGATGCAGGTACTTTATTCTTTGTGTATACAACTGCTACAAAAAACATTCATCAGGGATTCATTTATCAATATTGGACATTGATAAATATCTAATATTATAAATAATATTATATTATAAATAGTTTAATGTAATGTTTGATTGGAAGCTGGTTAAACTGTATGAACAGCTCGATGAACTTTTATTTGGTAACAGTTTAAACAAAGAATAAAGAAAGCATATCAATTTTCATTTTTATTTTCCATGTTTTGACTTTGTAAAACTGTCTGGTAGGACCTTTCCAAATATTAATTATATATAATATTGAGCTAATAATGACCAAACACAGCGAGGGAGGTTAACTGGACTTCAAAACCGTCTGTAGGCATGAGTGGGCGTGTCCTGTGTTTCTCCTCACTGCCCTGTGATGGACTGGTGACCTGTCCACTGACCTGTCCACTGACCTGTCCACTCCCCCAATGATCACTGGAGGTAACGAGGTAACTTTGCCAATTAAAGGTCCAGGGTTATATTGTTACTGTTCAGTGGATTATTGTTTTACTTAATTTATCTCCATTTGATGGTTTTTCTGATTACTATTGGTGATTAAACCATCTGAGAATATTGTCAAATGCTTAGAATTAATCCAGCAACAGGTGCTCAAGTTATCAGTATTAAATGGTGAATGTCCTGCACTTGTACAGCGTTTTTATCAAGTCCAGAGGAGCCCAAAGCGCTTCTAGAAACAGTCAGTCATTCACCCCCATTCACACGCTGATGATGGTGGTATGTCACCAAGAGATGAGAGGAAGTATATCTGATCAGGTCTTAGAAGACATCCAGCTCAGCAGCTGGCTCATCTGTCGGTGAGCTGGAAAAGGCCAGAACCTCAGGGAGCAGAGCGGGAACTGAGCTGGACTGGTCCTCTGCAAGTTAATTCTGCAGACCAGAAATCTCCGCGCCTGACTGAGTCATGTTTGAGTCAATGAATTAAAAGTCATTTTATCCCTGTTCAGTTCTCTCAGAATGATCCCAAGAACTAACCTTTTGACCTCACAAAAACATCATTTTCTCCGACTGAAAAGGAACAAGTGAAACACAGCATGAAAGAGAACAATGCCGCAACGTTTGGAAGCAAATGCTCCAAAGGGTCAGCTTCCTTCCAGAGGGGTAAGTTCACATCACACACCCATTCCTTAGCTGTATCACCATCAGTCCATTCTGAAGGTTTAGTGCTCACAGCAGCAGTCCTAGCCGCTGTCCCATATTCCATCCCAGAGATTAGACACATCCAAAACACCCAGAGTCCTGAAAGCAGAGTGGCTGCTTCAGTTTCCTGCTCATGAGGATCCTAATAAGAGTGCTATCTGACTGAGTGGCAACTTGTTTACCAGCAAGTAAATATAAACTGAGATTCAATTTGCGTTCCAGTCGCTTCGGAAGTCAAAACTCTGAGTTACGTTTAACCTCTCACCCGGGGTAACAGGGTTCTAGTTAGGAAGTCAGGATTTCACCATGGCAACGCCCATAAACCTAGTTAGCAATACCTCTTACAAAAGTCAATACAGTAGAAGTTCTAGCTTTTCACACTCATCTGTGAAAAGCCGTAAACACAGCAGGGGTTCCTGGCTTGAGAGAGGGTCAGAGATAGCTCCTGGTTGGATGAGCAAAGATACGCCTTATTTGAATAAATTAAAAATAAGAATACGCCTTCACTATAAAACTTTCTACACAGAAGTAACAAATTAGATTTGCTCTTGCAACTTCTCCAAAGATGTCTTTGGACGTCTTTGCTTTTCTTTCTTTCCTTCTTCTTTCCATTTATGTCAGGTAAATGAATGTATGTCTCTGTTGTTCTGCAGTTTCTGTTGTAATTTTATGTGTTGTCTTCTATTGGATTAAACTGTAATTCTGTGACATCAACACACATTGTTGTTTTCCTTGTGGCTACACGCGGCCCGCCGAGAGGACCTGGGATCCAGAGGAAGAGAGAGCCAGACTTTTCCAAAATTAATTAATAGAGAAACTCTTCCCTAACAATATATATAGAATCTACTCATTATTTTAACAAAATGAGGTCTCTCTTTACAGTTTTCAAAGTCTTGAACAGTGAGGGGAACAAAATAAATGGAACACTTTCTCTCTTCTCTGTTAAAATAAAAAACTGAGTTGATTTATTCTAAAAGGTCAATTAGAGTGTATGGTTCCAGTTCTGGACGATGTGAACCGATCTGCCTCTGGAGCAAGCGCAGCTCGAGATAGCAGACAAGTGAACATGATCCCAGTTTCTGGACAAACAAGCACTACTTACCAGAGCGTAATGGCTTCTAAAATAGGCCATGTGACGTTGTGTACATTAATGAGATGCTTCCTCTCTCTCTCTCTGTCTCTCTTTCTCTCTCTCTCTCTCTCTCTCTCTCTCTTTCTCGTGCTTGTTTGGATGCATAAAATCTCAGAAACGGGGCGCCGCCACAGGGGCCCCTGCAGCTGTAGACAGTGGCTCTTCTGTGTTCAAAGGGTGGACAGAAAATTCTCTATCTACCCCACCGTGACTAAACAGCCCCATCTTTCCTCTAACCTCACTTATTTATTCTCTTCCACGTTAGCATAATAGACCATTTCTTACCCATTTTTTAGCTATTTTGCTCTGACCACCTATATGTCTTTGTCCTCTTTAGTTGAAAAGCCGTAGTTTTGCTTTTGTAATTATTTTTCTTCAGTAGAGTACTACCAAGCAGCTACAAAAGAGATTTAAATCTTCCAGAAGAGCCTGCCAGCACCGCTGTATTGACTCACTGAGGCGAAATAAATCCAGGAGCCTCCAGCCTTGCCTTTCAGCGGACCCCCATCCCTGAAACCAAGGCCAGAACAACTCCAGAGCAATGAACCTGAACGGCCTTCCTTTGGGATGTTTAGCTTCTCTCCCTCTCTTGATCATCTACCCTGCCTTCACAAAGAATGACTTGAGCTGCTTAATTAACGAGAAAAAAACCCTACACCCCGCTCGCAGTTTCTGCTGCGACCCCACTTCCCTCCTCCTCTTCATCCTCCTCTTCCTTTTCCACCATGCACATTTCACATAGAAGCCATTTTTTGTTTTCCATGATGATAAGAGAGCTTCTGATTGCTACAAACAAGAATATCTGAAATGCCAACATTATTAAAACCAACTGTCAAAGTTAGTTACAGTGAGAGGGTTTCATCACTCAGAAATAATTCATGGCAGAGTTAAGTTTTATTCATTTACATCTATTTGTATTGATTTAAAAACTCATATTTTTATGCCTTCACATTAATTATTATCTACAGCAATTCTAAAATGTATTGAATGTAATTACTTAATATATACTAACAGTTTGAACAATTAAAGTTGTAAAACAAACAAGTTTATGTTATTTAAAATTTACGTGAATGGTTTTCATTGAACTTATGAGAAGTGAAAGGGGGAAAACAGAAACCATGTTCTGCACCAGTAGGTGGCAGTAATGTCCCTTTAAACTGGCTGCCAACCATCTTAAAAACAGTAAAAGAAGAAGAGGACATCCTCCACCTCAGGTCCATGTGATTTTAAGCAATCTGATAATGTTGTATTACTTCTAAATGTCCTAATTGTGCAATTTATGTCACTTCAATATCATATACATCGTTTATTTGATAGATTTGTGTTAAAATTATCTAAAAAAATAAAATAAAATAAAAAACAGTAAATGGGAATTTGTCAGGTAATAAAGTTACATAAATCTTAAGTTAGGGTTAAATATTCCAGTGTACCTGCCTAATCATTAATACCCCAATGCCAGGTCTTAACAACCACCAAAAAAAAAAAAAACTGTTGAAAAACTGTTTTTTTCCTGCCAGTGAGCTGCAAACATCCACCCACATCCACAAGTGTCCATAGGTACAATCTCTACCTATGGACTCTGCCAATGACCGGACATTGATATTCAAGCCCGTGGTGAGGTCAAGACTCTCACCCTCACTTTGTGCCCACACACTGGCTGAATCCATTTAGCCATCTCCAGCAGAGACACAAGGCACCGCAAAACACCCAGGCTGCCCTCTGGCAATTTCTGTCACCAACAACGCTTTGACAACACCTCCTGTTGCACCAGCAAAAGTTAGAGGTCAGCTATGAGTCAAGACACCAGAGGTGCTGTCAGCTCCACAGAACCAGGATTTTTAACTGGGTGTTGGATTTAGTGCTGGAAACGCATGTGGGAGCTTTTTTTAAATGTATTTATTTGCCCAAAAGGGATAATACAATGAATGAAAAATAGCACAGTAAATATGCCAGGAGGAGCCAGAAGGCTATTTTACATCTGTACTGGCCAGCAGGTCAGCAGGTCAACAATCAATTCACCACAGCATTGAGCGAGAAAGAAAAGGAAAATACTAATATAAATTAGTAATGAATTAACGGTCAAACAACTGAATCCCCATCCGGATTCAAATGAAGTGTTATGTTCTCTTACTTCAGCTACAGTCGCTACCTTCACTGATAACACATGCTAACTGAATGTTGTACATCTAAAAAGTAGAGTGGACCCTGACTATTCATAAATAGCTGAAAACTTGAGACTCCCTCTAAAAACTTTTATATCTGCTTATATATGTGCACACAGAGTTAGTCATTAGCCAGTTGGTAGACCAACCTCATACCATGATGAGGTAGGCAAAGAAGAGGGAACAAAGGTAATCCACAAAGAAGGAATTGCACCCTCAAAAGGTAGAGTAGCATATGGTGAGGAGAACTAAAAGTACCAGAGGCAGCACAGACATCACCTGGTCAAACAAGATTTGTGTCCAGTGTCACCATATAGGTAGAAAGTTGGAAGTAAAAATCAAGTAACCCAATTGTCAGAAAGGGAATAGAAAAGGAGCTTTTCCACTGGACCACCTCTAACCGGTCCGCCTCGACCAGATGAAGCGCCATCAGCTGGAGATTGGCACCAGCAGCCCTCACAACCCCACTTGAGATAAGTGGGCATGGTGGACGGATGGATGGATGGATGGACAGAGGTCTAAAATATAACTTTAAGTAGGTTTCAAACACCAACAAGAAAGCAGTTACTGCACCCAGGGTTTTTAGTTTGGTTTACCTCAGTTTTCTTAATGCTTAGTAAGAACATTGGTTATGTAAGGTAAGGTAGCGTAATTTAATTTATATAGCATATTTTACATGAATTAGAGGAAATACAACAAAAAAACAAACTAAAGGAAAGAGCAAAGGAAGAAAAATAAAATAAACAAAAAAGTATATAAGTATAAGTAGTCCGTGATTTATAAACTAGTAGGGCTGAGTCTGGATTCTTGTTCTGATAATGTTGATCTAAGGTAATGAGTAGTTTATCCACATAAACTAATAAGAGTTTCTCTGGATTCCAAGTCTGTTCTATTTCCTGTTCTGGGTTGAGTGAAGTATGTAAACTAAATGTTCCTGCACTGGGTTGCTAAGCAGAATAAGAATAGACCCTCTGGATGTTTTGTTCTAACTAATAGGTTTGATTCCTGTTCTGGGTTGAGTGAATACATAAACTAGATGGTCCTGTTATAAGTAAAAGTGCTCCATAATTTATAAGCAAGACTTTAGTTCATTCATTAGTGCAGTCACATCCTCAACAAAGGTCAGAGCTGCTGTGTGCTCAACCAACTGAGCCACCGACTACTCCAAGGTTTTCTTTTTTTATATTGTTAGCTGAACAATTTAAGTGTCAAGAGCTAATTTCTTGTTTAACATTCAACACCAATAAAAAATGCACTTATTAATTGTTCAAGTGAGCAACATTTACCTGACCTTATCCTGTGATCCATGTTTTGTGGTTTTAACTTTAACACAGTGGAGACAAGGGGGGTAACCCCATAACTGTCAGTCCCAAAATGCTTACATGTTACAGAAAGGGTCCATGAGGATTCCTGTGTCCTCATGACAGTAAAGGGGGTTTAAAAACAATCCAACTAAATATTAACCACAGACAGGAAAAGTGCTGCACTCCTCTTTCCTTAAACCCAATCCCTATTTCTCAGAATTATTCAATACCACTTTCTGACATCTGACATGATTCTTAATCTGTGACTCCTGTTAACTGCAGCTACCTCCTTACACACACATTTACACACAAAACTGTTGCTGTCCGCTGAAATGAAGATGTGACTGACTCGATTACCATAGAGCACACAGCAGAGTGTCTCCTAGAAACCTCTTTATCCTCTTTTCCCTCCCCCGACTCCTCTGTGACTGATGGGTTTAATTAACAACTGGTCCTCTGTCCCGGCCAAAAAACTGGGTAACGGAGTTGACAAGTGGTTTAGGGGGAGTGAGGGTGGAGGGAGGTGAAGTGGAGATATGAAAACAATCCATAGCCCACTTTTGTGTGCATGTCATTAGAGATATGTGGGATTTGTGCCAGAAAGGTTGCGGGTGTGACGGCACCGTTTTCAACAAGTAATTTATGCTGGAATAACAATGACAAACATGTCACACATTGTTCAGAATGCATACTGGTGCCAAGTGTATCGAGAGCCACTGTGGCCCCAACCTGCATCTACAATTAATCACAAAATGATTCACGCCCCTCCCAGAAGGGGCAATATTTCAATTTGAACAATAGATTTCCTCTGTTTGGAAGTAATGTGAAGAGTTTTTAAACGCCTCAACCAGAGACCAGATCTTTGGAGAGATGATGGCATGGAGACCTTTTGAGAAATGGTTGAAATACCAGTAAAGACATGGAAGACACTGGTCAGGATTTGATTACTGTAAAGTAAATGTTATGTTTTTCCACTCATTAGAGAGAAGGGCGATAACTTTAACATGGTGTTTTCTTAAAATAAGTGGATCTTAGAAAAAGTTCTTCCCTAAAAATTGATACCGTTTTGTGTTTTGTGTAGTTCTTTGTCTCATTTTCTATCACAAACTTCTTTGTTGAAAAAAATTAAATTTTGAAATTTGCTAAGCGTATGACTAATTTTGGACCTAATTTAATTAGGACCTAATTTATTTTACTGTACAGTGAGCTTAATCAAATAATTCTTGCATTTTATAAAACTGTTTGATTTTTCACTCCCCCTGAGCTAAAATCATGACATGCTTCTCAAATTGTCAGGATTTCGGAGGTTGAAATGTTTTTGATGAAGATTTTAGTAACTATGCCAGAAGTAGTATGAACACTTCAGCAATCAAAACTCAATTTAAGGAAGACAAATTCTGTTCTTGCTTCCTATTATGAAATTGCATTATTTCGTCAAGGTGACCAAAGATGGATGGTGGTGAAATGGCAGCAGGATCCTGAGTTCCTCTCACACAGGAAACCCTCCTAGGATGAGCAGGTATAGACTGGAACAGAATACTAAACTGAGCAACATTTCTCACACCGTGTGAGCCTCAGTCCAGTCCCTGCCGGAAGCAAAACATTTTTTCTTTAGTCTCATGATATATTAACTCCAGTCTAAACCTTCCTCTGGAAGCATGGAAAAGGAAAAAAAGAATTAATGGTATGCTTTCTTCTGCTTTCTCATCACTTTTCACATATTTAGATAATTTCACCAACAACAAAAGCATGTAAAATGCTTCCGTTAATTATAATGAAAACAAAAAGTAGATCTGGCTCTAATCTCTCTTGGGTCATCTTCGCTCCGGTGGCGTCTGGGCCGGCATCATCATCCTCTCGTCCCATGTTATTATTGTGTGTGTGTCTGCTGACCCAGGCCATCATGCCATCTGCTCACACTCTATTGATGCCGAGATTAGGGGTGTAGGCCACAACAGCAAAGAGAAACACATGTTCAGACCAGAGAATTACTGTCACCCAAAGGTGGCCGCTTAGATTAGACCAACAGGCCACGGCAGATGCAACGTCAACAGCCGCGGCTCAGACAGGAATCTGTCTGCCACCTGATTTCCAAGCTGTGTCCACCAAATTAATATCAATGCTGTCAATAACCTCCCCACTCATCCTGCTCTCCACATACTCATCTTTTTATCTCTCCAGGTTCAACATCTTGGTTCTCACTTTCAGGGCTTTGAATGTTCCATCACCGACACACACCACAGAACTGTTACTGGACGCCCATATGGTCACGTGACCGAGGGCTTCTAGTTGGACAGCTGAAAGCTAAATGTGACAGACTTGAGCAGTAAACCTAAATGTCCTGATTGTTGTTAATGGTCAGAAAGTTAGAACACATTTGTTAAACTACTATAAATCATTTAATACTGTGAAATTTAAATTCATGCGTGAAAAGTTTCTACTTTACCAAAATGAATGTTTAATTTTTAGGATGTGAAAGCATTACATTTCCACAAAATGTGAGTTATTTTTCTATTGAACTGTTCAAACTAATAGCTATTATGATTAGATACTTCCTTTGTGATACATGGAATTAGGAAAAAATTAAAATGGAGGATGTGAAATATTGATTTCAGCTTTGGACCATCGACATCCAAAGGACCACATCTGCCCTCAAAGACCTCAAGACCCCCCCACACACTTATAGCTCCCTGTTTTAATATTTCAACCACCAAATATACCTTAATACAGTTTAATATGCACCGTGGAAACCAGCGTAGCATTACCACAGAACCAAACACAAACAGTCTTCAATCAGCCAATCAGCAACAAGGACAATAAATTTGCTGCTTTGCAAAACCCAACCAATAGAATGTCAGGTAGCATTGTGGTGACGTATTTTAGATGCCCAAGCTGCATTCTAGATATGTGCTACTAGAAAAATCCATGAGTATGTAAATATAAATATAAATCATTTGGAGTTACAATACACAGAAGAAACCGTGAGAAGGTGAAACTGTGTATAACTGTCAATATGTGGGGGTCCTATTAAAGGGAACATTTTCTTGCACATTAGTTGTAAACAAATCTAACCAACAGGATTCCTCATCCTTGGTTGTTCCAGACTTTTTACTTTATCCAGAAATCTGATTCAGACCTTTCTTAGAATCCGAAGTCAGCCGCAGAAAACTTCCCGAGCTTTGAAAACCCACAACTTCACAAAATCTTTAACGTATGTGCCTGAAGTCGTCTTTGACCAAACCAACACGTTACCCCATGAGAATAATACTACAGGCCCTTCTGTCCCATGTAGGACCAGGTCACTTCCTTCATGTGAATGCTTTGCATGGTGCAAAGACCAAACAGGCTGGAACCCACCACGCTCACTTCACGGCCTTCAGAAGGCAAACGGAGCAGGTGTCGGTCCAGGTGCTCCTGCTTATTTCTACAGGTAAATTAGCACTGTTGCAGGAATCATTGCGAGAAAGAAGCGAGAAAGAAGACGGAACATGTTTAAAAAGTGCATACCGAGTTGTTAAAAGAGAAAGAAGTAGAACAGATGGGTTGAGAGGCAAAAGGGTGAAGATAAGGATGCTATAAGCTATCTGAGGTTCAACTCTCAGAAGGTACACCCACACTGGAAGAGTTTGCTGCATTCATTTCAGATTGAAGTTTGTTTATTCAGAAAAATATGGTTTATTTTAACACCTTTTCTTTCCCTAAAACTGCCTCAACTTCCTGCAGTCACACCAGGCTGCTCGGTAGAAAGGTGTCAGGATGTTTGATAATGGTGAAGGAGCCAGTTTGGCCTGGAAGACCAATTATTTTAGAGCTGTTAGACGAGCCTGCTGCAGCTGACCAGGGTGCAAAGAAATTACGTAATCACTAAAGTAATTTTAAACTGCACTGCTAGTCACATAATGGAACTGTTGTTCTTGTTTCAGTTTTAGTGTGTGAACACTAAAACTGAGCTACATTTTAAAGTTTATTTTTGTTTAAACAAAACAAGATTTTCTTTTTTTCCCCTTTCAAATTTAAAAATGTTCACTACTTTGTGTTGGTCCATCTTTGTTGTTCCAACGAGACTAAATGTGGAAAAACTCAAGGAGTATGAATACTTTAGCAGGAAGCAATTATCTCTTGTGGTGTTCTACACAAAATACATTCAAAAACCATCAGAACTTCTCTTCTTCTATTCAACTGTATAGAAAATCTGACCTCAGGATGCGCACACTGGCATCTTACCAAACTAGACCTTCAGACGCCTCAGCAAAGACTTTTCTGAGGTGAATTATTTCTTGACTAAACTGTCAAGAAATAATTCAGACTAAACTTAACTAAACTGTTGTCAAATCAGCCATTATCAGCTGAAAGCTAGCAGATGCACATTTCCATTCTGCTGATTAAACCGCTCTTTTTTATTTGATCAAACATCGTTGAGTTTGATGCTGCCTATAAAAATCTCAGGCACCAATCAATCCACATGATGAGGCTGAGAGTCGGGTTATAAACAAAGACAGACCTGACCTACCTCCACCCTGCCTTGGGTGGGGTTTTCCATGCCATCTATTTTAATAGAGGTAAACCTGGTGTGTGTCCTCCATCCTAATGCTGCTGCTACGTTTAGGAGAAAATTGACGAGTAAAAGACGGCTCTCACTTTGTGGTTTGATTTAAGTCAATTTTATCCATTTCAGCATGAGTTCATCCATATTCCTACAGTAATCTGACTGCAAGCCGAATAAAAGCAGGAGTGTTGACTATGCAGGGTATGAAACGTAGCCCACTTGCTCTGCAGGCTCAGATGTGTCTGCTGAACAATATGGACAGATCAGCTTTACTTCCTGGCACTGAATCAATTTTTTTTGTGTCCGTGCCATTCCATTATCATATTCTATAATAACGCTGTAAGTCTTTTTTTTTTCTCGACACTATCCGGTTATTTTACAAACCATAACTGTTCTGCTAAAGACTTGTGTTATTTTCTCCTAAAACATCCAATTTCATCATTAGCAACAAGACGCTCTATTTTCTCAAGTCACCCCGTCATGTTTGCCTCCTGAGAGCTGTGTATACGTGTGTGTGCATGTGTGCGTGTGTGTGTGTGTGTGTGTGTGTGTGTGTGTGCGTGTGTGTGTGTGTGTGTGCATGTGTGCATGTGTGTTTGTCAAAATAATGCTTAGGTGGATCCACACTGCTAAATGCAGAGATCCCCCAGCCCCCTCCGCTCTAGCAGACCACCTGTTTGTGGTACCACCTGTTCTCAGTGTATTCTAAGATTCATCCGACTTTCACTCAGTGTGTGGGACTGCATGTTGAAGCTCACTCACATGACTTCATTCCAAAATTAGAGTGTTTTCACACCTGATAGTCCGGTAGACTCAGTTGGATTGGAAACCAACGTTGCAACATTTATTCCATTTCCAGCTACTGTTCTCTCTTTGCCTGTTCCCCCTCCTCACCTGTGGTGGCGCTGCACCAAGAACCACAATAGGAAACCACACAAAAACCTCTGAAGAAGACACTGACTTCCTTCATGCAATGCAGAAAACAACGGATTGGCGTCAGATTTTTTGCGGTTTTAGGATTTTGTTCCATTTGCACCAAACCCTCCATTTAATTTGGCTAATCTTGAGCTACTTTGATAAATTTTAAAGAAATGTTAATGTTAAACTTTTAATATTGGAGCAAGACCTAGAGAAACTCCTGTTAGTTTACAATTCTAGAACAAACTCAGAAAGTACCATCTAGTTTTATCAGAACAAGAAACCAGAGAAACCCCTACAGACTACTCATTCTTAAACATGGGAAACTAATTTGTAGTTTTATGCTTTTTTTTTGTTTTGTTTTCTCTTATTTCCTTTTGCTCTTTCCTTTGGTTTGTTGTTTTGTTGAATTGTCTTCTAATTCACGTAAAGCACTTTGAATCGCTTTGTTGCTTAAAATGTGCTATATAAATGACATTGCCTTACCTTACCTTAGCATCTAGAAACGCCAACCTCATACAGGCATGCATGTGACTGCAGTTTATGGCCTTTGCAATTCTACTACATTTTGTGTTGGTAAACCAGAAACCTACCAATAAAACAGCCTGAAGTCATTACTTTAAGAAGGTGTGGGAAAAACTTTGTATCCAGGTTTCAGCCTGAGGTTTGGTAGAGAAACGAAGCTCTCTCCGTACCTATTCTGTTCATGCTAATTATCATCATCAAGTGTCTGCGTGTGATGACAGAGCTGACCTCCACGAAGGGAGCTAAATCCACGCCAAGCTGTGTCAAAGTCCTTTTTCCCGCAGCCCTATTCATTTGAAAGGTTGCTTGTTACATTAACTCTTCCCAGTAGAGCCCAGTTGATCCTGTGGAGCAGGGAATGGTTTAGTTCGGTCTGTTCAGCAGCTGCTTCTGCTTATCATGGAACTGACATCCATGTGGCAGAATATTTATAGCCCATGTCACAAAGGAAGAAGGAAAGAAAGAAAGAAAAAAACAAAACAAAAAAAAAACAGCTGACACTTTCACTTGTCAGCCATGTCACTGGGGGCACTTCTCTTCAAAACCACAGAAGATAATGTTTGGAGGAATTCAGGAATTGTCACAATGTGTCGCAGCGATTTAATGTCAAAGTAGCCACAGGCGAACATGGAGAGGACTAGAAGTCGTGTCTGAAGCAGGCTCTGTGGATGCCAGGTACTGTCGTAGCCCCAAATCCCCCGTTCTGAACATTGAGCGTCTGTCAAGAGTACGACTGACACACACACACACACACAGACACACACGCGTCTGGATCAGCACCGAGGTAACAAAAGCTCTTAAACAGTCACACATTCTGGACGCATTTGGACATATTTAGTGGTTACAAAGTGAGCAGGAACATGTTGGTGAGACTAAAAGAGCGCCACCTATCTCTTTTATTAGGTAACACTGGTTTTGGACTACAGTCTGCAAGTGAACAGCATGTCTTTGACTGCAGCAAAAAGGTACTGTATCCAGAGCAATAAGCACTACTTAAATTAGTCTAACATAAACAAATTTGTTTATGTTAGACAAATTTTCTTTGTCTAACATAAATATCAATTTTTCATAATGATTAAAAAAAAACTAGATTTTTTTTCTGCAGCAGTAGAAATTTTCATCGTTATATGTTTTTATGTTTGTTTTCCCTTCAGATATTTTATTTTTGCTAAAGGTTATTAGTTCAGCTCATCTGATTTTTATTTGTAACTGGAAACAGCTAATAAACAAAAAAACTAATCCCTAATTCAGCTTCTTCAGTATTCTCACCTCCATCCTGCTTCAGGAACACCAAAACAAAGAATCCAAGTCATTCAGAGGAAGGAAAGTGAGGAGATCTTTTCCAGAAAATATACATTTTTTTATTAATATTAAAAAATCACCAACTGACTGAAGGAGAACTCTATCAATGTTTCCTGACACGCAACTTTGTGGTTACTGATCCACATTCCACTTTTATGTTACAGATTCCTCTCTTAGATCTAAAAGTGAGGAACTTTCTCATATCTCACGAGGATGATGATTTTTATGATGGCACCAATGACAAATCTAAGACAGCCCAGTGATCTGCAAACAGCTCATTTACAATTAGCAGACTGAAGTTCAAGACGCCCAAACGCTTTAAGAGGAGGAATTATCTCAGCAACGCCTGACACACGGCCAGCTAAAAGTGACTTTCTAGCCTCAGTGCGAACTTTAAGACTTCACAGCAGAATCTCTCCGCCATGTCTGCTTTACCTGTTGGTCGCTCCAGGTTGTCTGCGCAGATCCGGACGGCCAGCATCAGTAGCAGCGCTGCTGAATACATGTCGGCGGGTCGCGAAAGTAGTAAAGGTCCAGTCCGGCTCGTCACAACAAGCAAATCCTAGAGAGAAGTGTTGCCGCAGCTTGAGCGGCGGAACGGCGGCTGAAGAGAAGTTGTGGGGTGAGCTCCATTCAGGGGGGCGGCCGCCTGCTTCCTCCACAGCCCGCTCTGGGTGCTCTTCATCCGCAGCTGAGGGATTCAAAAAAGCCCCCCCCATCCCTCCGACTACTTTTTTTTGACTGTCAGGCGAGCAGTTGGGACGCAGAAATGTGAGTCAGCGGCGCCTCCATGTGGCGAGACTGAGCACACTGCTAACACCACAAGTTTACATACACCGAATAACAACAACACCAAAAACACCAAAAACATCATTATTTTCTCACCGTCTGAAGTTAAATCAGACCAAACTTCTCATGTTTTTTATCTCGCTTAAAATGACCTAAATTATTTCTATTTCCTAACAGGCACAATAATGACAGAAATAATATGGCGGAAATGTATATTAACGTCTTCAAGATCATAAGTTTACATACAGAATGAGTACTGTCTCTTTAAACAATGAGAGCAAGAGCAAATAATGGCGTCACGACGTCATAAACGTCGTAAACCTTTGACAGGTAACTGACACATTTAAAATTTTATTATGCAGGCGCTAAAACATTGATTTTAGACGCTTTTTTTTTTACATGTGTGTCCTGTACAATAAACATGTTACATCCACAGCTTACTACTGTTTAAGGGAGGAGCGGCCATATTGAAATACAAAGTTGGTTTTAACTAGTCGGATTCGCTCCGAGTTTCCCAGTGGGAACTCTGACTTCAGAGGGTGTTCCAGTTGATTTTTCAGACTGTAAAGTCGGATTCCCAGTTCCAAGTACAAATGGAACCACAGGTAACAGAGAACTGGTCCTGAAGGCTTTGCTGGCCACAAGGTTCCACTGATGGATTGCACCATAGGCGTATTGGAGGGATTGACGTTTATTGTTAAGGTTTACATTGGAGCCGCCTGGGAGAGCGGCGCGCGTGATCCGCACTTAGTTGCAAAGATCCAGAGGTGCACGAGACCCTGTGACACGATGCGTGCGGCGGGGTCGGCGCGTGCCCGCCTCAACGCTCACAATGAACCACAATAATTTCACCTTAGTTGCAATAAACTTTTGATTTAGAAATTGTCCACTCATGTGCTTTCAAGGTGAGCCCGCTCCTAATGAGTTCGGTGAACATAGAAATGTGAAACTGGCTGCCCCAGTCATTGTTGACTCATGGTTGCATAAAGTTTTACAAGACCGACTGATTTTAGTGACATTGTGAGTGTAAAATATTGAATAAAATGTTATGCTACGTGACTGGCATTATCTTTACTCTTCCATTTCACTCTATGACACGCAAAATTACAAGAGAATCGTCCTTATTGTCTCCAAGTGTATTCTGAGTAAAACGTCATCAGGCTTCCACCAACGTTATCATTAGTCTCTTTGCAACAGATGGCAAACTAGCTAAACCATTTTTTTTGGACTAAGTTAACAGGAGTGGAGCTCCATCGAGCAGCAAAGTGAACAGGATGGGGAAAAAAGCCCCCCCAGCTCCGTCACTGCCTGTCACAATAATAACTTTGTTCTACAATTCTCCTGGATGACCCAGTCAGACGTTAGCAGTTCTGCTAATCCACCTACTTTGCTATTATTATTGTTTTACTCTTACTTATATTTTATTTTTGATTCCACAGTCATATTTTGTTTTTCTTAGTGTCAGGACTCATGTTTCAGAAACTAAAACAATCATGTAATTATTTTTATCTGAAAAATAACATTTGAATGATGAAAATACTTAAATACAAAGTAATTACATATTGTAAATACTTAATTACTGACAATTAACTATTGTCAGTAATTAAGTGCATTCATCCAACCCCATTGCCCCTAGTGGGAGAGCCACTAGGGGGAACATTTCAGATGAAACATTCCTCCAGATGTTCCCCAGTGAACATTTAGGAGCGAGAGGCAGCTTACAACACAACACAGAGACAGACAGGACAAACAACCATACACACACACCTACCTAAGGAGAATTTAGAGAGACCAATTAACCTGACAGTCATGTTTTTGGACTGTGGGAGTACCCGGAGAGAACCCACGCATGCACAGGGAGAACATGCAAACTCCATGCAGAAAGGCCCAGGCTGGGAATCGAACCCACAACCTTCTTGTTGCAAGGCAACAGCTCTACGAACTGCGCCACTGTGCAGCCCGGTATAAACTCTCTAATAAACACTTTTAAGTCATTCAATATTTACGTCATGAGGGAACATTTGACGCAGCTCAGACCCTGTGACGTGTTTGACCCATTCCATTCTGTTCTATGTGACAACACCGCCCTCTGGTGGTCTGTTTTGTTCCTCCTACTCATGGACTTTCACTGGCCGCATTCTGTAAAGTCCTCTCCGCTGTTCTGATTTGCTTGATCACTTTATATTTCAACATGAAATCTAAGAGTCAAGTAAAACGAGAGAAACTAAGATATTTAATTTAAATGTCTGCAACTTTTAAAGAAGTTGTGGTTCTTCTGTGGTTCCAATTCTGTCAGATTGGAACCACAAACTCTATCCATCCATCCATCCATCCATCCATCCATCCACCCACTCATTTTTAAGTCTAGACTATAGTAGACTGATTTGTCATTTAAGTAATTTATTTACAAAAATGGTTTGAACTTTCTCTCCTTTCTCTGGATCCATTTAGTCTCTGTTTCAGCCCCTCTAGGAGTTTGGGGTCAGAGTTCACAGATTGCTTGAGCTTTCGGGATGCAATTTAGCTGTGTCAGGACTTAGTGTCAGGACTCATGTTTCAGAAAATCTAGTTTCTGAAACATGAGTGTCCAGTGAACATTTCGGGAGCGAGGCGGGTTACACCCTGGACAGGTCGCCAGTCTGTCACAGGGCAACATAGAGACACACAGGACAAACAACCATACACACACTCACACCTAAGGAGTGTAATTGGTCTCTAATTTAGAGACAGTCATGTTTTTGGACTGTGGGAGGAAGCTGGAGTACTGCAAATAAACTGAACCAACATACACCATACCCCACACTGATTGGTCATTAGTTAGTGTAAAGCTTAATAAATGTGGGAAAAGACCCTATCATTCTGCCTTGTGATGCAGACTACAGTAGATCAGAAATCATTGTGAATAATCGTTTTGAATTGAAAATCGATTTTGAATTGAACCGTGACTCCAAAAATTGGAATCAAATCGTGAGATTGTTAAAGATTCCCACTGCTAGTGTTTACTCCATCTACATAATCCAGTCTGCATAATGACTCGCGTATCAGCAACCTGTGACCAGAAAGTTAATGTCTTTTGTTATTTTCCATAATTAAAATCTACAATCACCCAGGTAATTGAATTGCAGATTTATATGACTTAAATATTTCCTTTTATATTTTTTTGCAGGCAGAGTGGAACAATGATTTATTAGGTTCCATTCTGAGGCCAGAAGAGGCATTGGGCATACCTCTGGAATGCTTAAAACACCATGGCACTGCATCTTTCTGTGGGTAAATTACCTTTCTGTGATGTTGTCATGTTTTTTTTTTCAGTTATCAAACAAATCAAACAGAAGTCAGAAGTTGTTCAAAATCATTCAAAATCGTTTACTGATCTACAGCATTTTATAATTTCATCTTGTAACATCGTGGAGGATCTTAATCAAAGGAAATGTCTATATGAATCACATAACTCTAAACTCATCAGCACACTTGACTAACTAGAAGGGATTGTTTTAATTGCTGATTTTGACAAGCAGATACACACTTCATCATCTCTATCTGCTGAGCAGAATCCAATGGAAAAGGTTCCAAAACCGAACAATCAGAAATGACCCTGATGAATCACAATTTTCTCCAGGAACTACTGAAAGGTTTTTACATTAAAAAAATAAAGAAAAGAAAAGAAGAAGATATACCATTATTACCATACAGTAGTCAAATTGTAGTAAGATGATATACTTTTTCTGTTAACATTCTTCCGCTACCACAATCATAGTATTATAACACTGTTTTCATAATTAATTAAATATATATATATATATATATATATATATATATATATATATATGTATGCTTATTTCATAAATGCATGACAGCCATTGCAGATAGAAAAAAAGTAGATTTCCATGAACAAATTCAGAACATTTTAGATCATAAATTGTTTAGAAAAAAAAGGAAACGTCTGAGTTTCAAGTCAAAAATGTTTTTGTTTTTTTCTAGAAAGTGTTTTTTCTATAAATATTCTGAGATAAATCTCAAAACTTCAGTTTTATCTAGTTATTTTTTGACTTTTGGAGCTGAGACATTTTGTAACCTTTTCTAGAAAATTTCTGAGATTTTGGCTGAAATATATTCCTCCTTTTTTTTCTATCTACATTGGTCCTAATACGCTACTGTGTAAATAACTTTCTTGTATTTTCTTTTTGAAGAAGAATCCTCATCAGCGGCACAGTCTGGCACATAACTCTCTCCAAGAGCCCTTTTGCAGTGGGTCAAACAGCAAAACATTCCTGTTCTGCAGGAGAAGAGGAAGAATTTAACACTCAATGTCAACTCAACAAAACAATGTTTGAGAACTCTACCTAGCTCTGGCATGGACCTGTACAGGACCTGGGTGGAGGGAACGTCAGCCATGCTGAGTTTTCTGCACAAACACAGATCTAAACTGAAAACAATTGGAAGAGACAGATCCAATAAAGACGCTAGCAATGAATCTGTAAGCAGCTAATGCTAGGAGTCAACTAATCAAAGCTAACATTCTGGCTGCAATTCAGTCTGTGGGTATCTCACTATTTGCAGATGATGGGATTATTTGGATTAGGGGGAGAAATACAGAAATTCTTAAAGGAATTACACAATGTAGAATCTTGTGTACGGCACTGGAGATTTAGATTTTCCACATCCAAAGAAAAAGTTGTCTCTACAAATATGAAATCAAATCTTCATGTTTATCTCAAATTGTAGGAGAGTACCATTTTAGCCTATAATATACTGTATTACATTCAATCTCGGCAAATTCGATCTCAAAAGATCACAATGAACATCTTCCTCTGCAGATTGCTCTTGCATCACACTGTGCGGCATGTGGTGAACACATGGTACACTCTGGTGGCGAAACACACAAACAACACCTTCAGTTTGTTTGTTTCTTTTAATCTGATATTAAAACAGATTACAAATTCAGTATGCAAATGCTCTCATTTGTTAAATTAAATTATTGAACAGGTCTTTGTTGGTGCAAGCTGTAGCAAAGAACTTAAATTAATTCATCCACATCTGCACATCAAACAGGCCAAACCTCTACAGCTTGAAAACTAATAAATATATCAGTAATTTACAGGCAAATCAGACCTCAGGCATGTCCGTTCTTTCAGTTCCTAACCTAACTGTCCCTTGAGCTCAGACAGTTCATCACACTGAGAGGAACGGAAGATCGGGAGCAGGTGAGGAAACCACTGCAGGCCCGGTGAGGAGATCAGCCTGTGAAGACAAAAACACTTGGGACGCCCCAAGAAACGGGGCCACATTCTGAAGAAATGTCTACATCGTCCAAAAGTCTTTAAAGACATCACACAGTGCAAAAAAAACAAAAACAAAAAACAACTGAACCTGGCTGAAAACCCCACATGAAGCAAATCGGTTCACCAACACCAACACTGTTCTTGGTAATAAGTCCTATGGAGAGCAGAGAGAGAGGCACCCAGCTGGGCTAACATGTAGAGCACAAAGTTGACCCTGGAGGGCCGGGATCCTGCATGTTTTAGTTCTCTCCCTGGTGGTAGTAATCTTCTCACCAGGTCAATGTTCTTCTTAGTCCTTCTAATGGGCCATCATTTGATGCAGGTGTGTTAAACCAGGGAAAGAACTAAAACATGAAGATGCCGGCCCTCCAGGACCGACTTTGGGCACCACTGATGTAGAGTCACCTCAATCTTTTGCTTGTTCACAAGTCTGATTCAGTACAACTTGGTTCTCATCTTAATGTTTGACATTTTTAATCAGAAAGAAAGAATTGCTTGGTTCCATCAGCAGTGGAACAGTAGTTATTGGATGGTTTCTGAAGCATCCAACAGTGAGTGAGTGAAGATCAGGGGACTCCTAGTGGGCGTCAGACAGCACTACAACAACTCGATGGCGTTTGAAAAAGGTCACATTTTGGACTCTAAGCTGGACCCTTATATGGCTGTCCAGATTCTAGGCCCAACAAGTTTTGCAGTAGCCTGATGTTGAAATCCACATGAGGGTTTATCTAAATAGAAGTCTTCATTTGCAATAAACCAATAAAGACTTTTTTAGACTTTGCTGTTCTAAACAGTAAAACTGATCAGAGTTGAAGGCTTTACCAACAAAGTCAAATCAGAACAACAGACCTCCATAGGATTCTGTTAGTTCACTGTTGTTGAGGGCAAAGGTACTAGCATAAGAACCAAGTTGCAATGAACCAGACTCATCTTTAAGATTAACAAACCCAAACATTGAGCTCCTTTTAGCTGTGAAATTAAATTCTGTTTCAGAGTGTTTCAAACACACAGCAGTGAGGGTGACCAGAGAGTCCGTCTTGGCCTTATTTGGCCTTGTTATCATCCTGAGTATTTTCCTCTATCACCACGATCTGCACCCCTGATAGCTGTCCACTGGCATCCAGCTGCAGCCCCTGAACAGCCTCAGTCTGTGCCTCCTGCAACTGGCACTGCGTGTCCTCTGCATCCGCCGCCATGGTTACCTCGATCCCGCTCTGGACCACCATGGCGGTGGCGTCCCTGCCCGGCTCGTCGGCCAGCTGCAGCTCCATCATCCCCACCGTTTGCTCTACAGGGGTGGGGTTGATCTCGATGACTGTGTGCTCCTGGCCGGCTTCCATGTCCCCTTGCATCACCTCCTGCTGCACCAGCATGGTGCCATCCACCACTTGACCTTCAATGGGGACCATCTCTGCGGCACCGGCGTGCTGGCTCAGGTGCACCAGCTCCACAGGGCTCATCACCGTACCAAGCTGGCCGGAGTCTTGAACCGCAGTGGTGCCTACAAGCGTGAGGCCCGAGGAAGGGTGCAAAGTGATGGCATCTCCCTTTCCATCTCCGGCCACCATGTAGCGAGTGAAGAGCTGGGAGCCGGCGGGGAGCAGGGTGACTGTGTTGGAGGACTGGGCTAAGGAGGCGATGGGCAGCCCTGCCACGGTGAACGGCTGCCCTACAGAGGACAGGGAGATGGGGGAGAGTACAGTGAACTGTTGGGGCTGCAGGGTGGCCTGCTGGCTGATGGGGGACGTCAGGAGGGTGGTGGTGGAGGCCGGCCTGTGGAGGCGGGGACGCTTGGTTGGACGCTTAGCGGTGGCTTTGCTTTTGACCGCTTGAGGGGAGGAGAGCAGCGCTCGTACCTGCTGCTGCTTTTTTTGTTCTTCCAACTGAACTTCCAGGTCTGCAGAAACACAAGATCAGATTTGTTAGCTTACCCTCTTATATCAGGACACATCTGACATTCGACAAATCTCAATAACATATTTGGGAATATGTTAAAAACCATCCATACATGACATACATTTGGTGTCAATGTGAAAGCACTAAACAATGTTTGTCATAATCTCCCGAAGACATTTTATCTGTTGCATGAAGGTGACTGCCATCTAAAACAAATCTCTGAAGTAGTACTGAGACGGCTCAAGGGGAAATATGACTCTTGCTGAACAGCATTGAACCTGTCTCTGTCCTTTCAACCCGTCTGTCTCTACAGTGTCATGTTCTCACTCAGATACATGTTGAATGAGATTCAAATTAGGTCTACCTCAAATCTGTGCCATGTAACTTTTATAATTTTTTTTACATATTTGTTGATGTTATGAGACAAGATCATCTTAGAAAGGATCGATCTCCTCTGACTCCTCCCTGACCTATTGTTGATGACGTCTGAAGAAACGCACTGCTCCTGACCAAAAGCAACCAATCAGAGCCAGGAGGAGGGTCTTACCGCTGTCAGTCAACCTCATGTACTCACTCCTCTCTGCCATTATGTGCTAATGGCAGAGAAAAAACTTACCATTACAGGACAACTATTTATCCACCTCATCTGTGGCCATACTAACTATCCTTGACATTCACAACAGGCTGTGCCAGCTGCATCGCAGCAGAGAGTAAGAGGGTGACAGAGAGGTGGGGATGGGCAGCGCCACACGGAGAGGTGATTAACATCACTAAAACCCGGCTCCTTGCTCTGATAGGTTGTTTCTCGTTAGCACTGGGAGAAGGTGGAGGAACTTGGTTTTTTCTCAGATTATTTGTCTCATACCATAATATGTCATGACATTTCAACAAATATGTAAAAAAATATATAATTTTTATAAAAGTTTTATGCCTTGATGTAATGAATAATCATTCTTGGGCAGTTTTCTGGCTGTACTCACGGGTGAGGGTGCTGAGGATCTGCTCCTGGCTGGGGTCCGTCTGCTGTTTCCTCTTCTCCAGAATCTTCTTGACCGAGTCCAGCAGGCCGAAGACTTGGGCAAGGTTACTGAGTACAGCCACCTCTACCAGACAGGAATCTGGGATCAGTGTGGCAACCAATCAAAGGGTCACTTGGTCAGTCAGAAAGGAGGAACAACTTAAGCTGCTGTATCCAGTAAATCCATTATTTGCTCATTACTGCTATAAAAACCATATTTGAAAGCATCATAAGATGTTTTCCAACAGCAGCAGAGTTTGTTCTTTCTTTCAGATAATTTCATACACTTCAGAGCATAGTAGGGCCCAGCGTCCTCACGTTGACGGCCTGCTTTCCTACCTGTGTCCTGTAAGGCATTTTGCTCTCTGCGCTGGAGCACGCCGTCCAGCATCTGGATCAGCTCCGTGTTGATGTTGGTCACCACTTCCCCCAGTAGACCCACATCAGCAATGCCCTTCCAGAAATTCAGCGTGTCCTCTGTGGACAAGCAGGAAAGCCTCAGTCAGAAAATGCCTACTGATATAGAAACAGTGCTGAGACTTCCTCTGTTCTAACAGAGATCAGTTCAAGGCGGATCATTGTGACCTGAGATCTCACTGGATCCCTTCTTATCTCCGGACTCCATGGAGCTGGAGCTCCAGTCCAACTTCCTGCCCATTAGCTCGGCTCGATCGTCAGTCACCGTCCCGCCGTTACCCAGGACCGTGTGAACTGCAGGTCACACAAGACAGCACACACTGGACATATTACAGGTAGGCCGGCAGCAATCATTAAAGGAAGAAAACACCTAACAGGTCTTGTTTTGTTGGAACATTAGAGGGTAAGTATGTCATTCAAACTGGGGTGAAGATTCCTCTTCCAGCAGGACAACCACACTACCACATAGCCTCAACAATTTACATTAAAGCTGCAACATTAATGTAACTTTTATAAAAATATGAAAAAATTTTTACCCATTTGTTGAAATTGTCACCATGTTGTCACAGTATGGTACGAGACAGATAATCTGTGAAAATCTCCCAGTGCTCCATATTGCTGCATAGCCCCCACTCCTCCTCCCCTCCTTCCTCTCTACGAGCACAGCTATGTTGTGAATGCTACGGCTAGTTAGCATGGCCAGCGATGACGGTAGATAAATGATTTTCCTCTAACTCTAAGTTGTTTCTCTGCCATTAGCATGAGTAAATGAAGTTGATTGACGGTCATTAGACCCTCCTGTGATTGGTTGTTTTTGGTCGGGAGCAGTGACATGAAGCTGAAGCGACCAATAGGGAGAGACATTTACAGTGAACACCACATCACTTCTAGAGCAACAATTAACTTTTAAACTGAAGCAAACTTCCTGAATAATTGTTAAATATGTGAATAAACTACAGCAGTCTGTTAAATCTGAGCCTTCTCACCCTGAGAGGATGTGGGCGTAGTAAGGCCGGTGCTGTCCGGAGGGAAGCGAGTGTTGTTGATTAATAGGTCAAACTTGGTACTGCGGCATGTGTTGGTACATAGGGTGCTGTGCTGATAGAAGTCCAGCTGACCTGAATCCATCATTTTCCTGCAGGGTACAAACAGGGAACGCTTAAAGAACAAGGAAACAGTCTCTCCTCTGAGCTTGTCATTTTCAATGCATAAATCTTATGTGAGCTTGCTCTAAATGCAACAACAGAAAGAGGCAGACAATAAGGTACCCATGTGGTATTGTATCACCTGTTTTTTTACCCCCTGCCCTCACCTTAGCATGACTCCCCCCATCCTGATGGCTCTCTTCCAGTCCTTCAGAGTGGCTTTTCCAGACAGGTGCACAAACTGCTTTGGACTGATCAACTGGTCTTCATACTACAGAAAACAGCATTACAACAGTTAATGCACTATAGACTATGAGCTAATTTTAGTTATAAACTGTTAGCTTACTAGATGCAAATAGTTAATGGTAGTCAACATACTTGTGATAACCCACATGCTTAAGTTACCATTTTACCATTTTAGCTAACACTAGCATTTAACTGATTTTAGTTTACGTGTAGCTGTTAGCATTCTAAATTGACTATGTTAATTTAAGTCAGCAGGCTAGTGACAGCCTAAATGCTAATGTCAGCATTTGAGCTGATAGTAGAACTTAGCTGTCATGATTAGAATCAGTTAATGATAGACAACAGGCTAGTGATTGCCCACATGCTTATGTTATCATTTTAGCTAACATTAACATTTGAATTAATTTTATTTTACATATAGCTGCTGGCACATTAGATTGACTAAGTTAATTTAAGTCAATAGGTTACATGCTAATGTAACCTATTAACATTTAACCTAACAGCTAGCATTTTAGCTAGCTGTTAACTAAAATTTTAAGGCACACATTTAGTTTTTTGTTGATAAAAATAACTAGCTAGCTAAAATGCTAGTGTTAGCGTTTTAGCTAACACTAGCATTTTACAAATTTTGGTTTACATGTTGTTTGCATAACAGATAGATCAGGTTAATGTAGTCAAAAGGATAGTGAGCAGCATTTGAGTTAGCTAACAGAATTTTAGCTAATTTTAGCTTAAGAGGTGAAGTATGCATACTGAACGGAATACGTTTATGTGATCCAACAGAACAGTATTTGCTAAAGCAAGCATAACCCACATGCTAACGTTAAAATTTCGTTTCATTTTGGTGACTTTGTAGAATTTTACAGCATTAAGCTTCGATATACCTTAACACATTTCACGTTGATTCCAGGGCACACAAATTTTTTCACAAGCAACACAGCTTTACAGTCACCACAGGTTATAGGACAGCCAATTTCAACATCATCCCCCTCTGTCTGCTCTGTAGGAAAGAAACAAACACACTTGTAGAGACAAAAACATCTGTGCCATTTTTCCTGGACATAAATTATTTTGACAACCTCTCACCTGATTGAGCTTCCACAGCCATAACAGCTGCATCGGTTTCAGCTGACTCATCGCTACAGAAGAATACAATTCACATATCTTCACTATGGAACACAGTATCATGACCAACTTGTGCATGTTGACGGCTTTAAGGCAGTCTATAGTTCTGAATGGGAATGTAGATTTCATAAGAATCCTGGTAGTAGTACATACCCAGTGCTGATAGGCTGGAGCTGCAGGATGACCTGAGTCTTATTGGGGTCATCTGAATCACCTTCATCCTCATTCTTCACCATCACCATGTCCCCCACAGACACCGTCACCTCATTTATGTTTGCCATTGCTCTCACAACAGAACACTAGAGTGGGTGGCAGCATTTGTGCAACATCTGTAATGGAGGCACAACATACACTATACACTTTACTCAGTCATCCATGTTGAAATCCAGACTTGGGTCTTCAAGATGCTGGTTGTTCTCTATTGTTGTCTACTCAGATTACATTACAAACACATGAAGTCTTTGTTACTGAGGTGGTTTCTGAAGGCAGCTGGTTGCACTGACAGGTCTCAGCAAAAAGGGATCTGAATCACACTTTAGGGATGTACTAAAATGCAAAGTCCAGATTGTGAATCTGTGCCAAAGATCTATCCAATTTAACCAAGCTTGAAGTTTTTTGCAAAAAGATTTAATCCGATTTACTCAGATGTGCAAATTTATGAAACATTCTAACTCAAAGGCCTGCTGCTGCTTCCTCAACAAAGAGCTTTAAAAAAAACAAACTAACAAAAAAGCCCTTTGGGCTGGTCATAAAAATGCCAGTAAATACTGTCAAGGTTATGGTTGTAAGATGATAAAACTTTGAAAGGTTCAAAGCAATATGAATATCACCATATGCATGTACTCTAAAATCTTAAAGTTTAATCAATAAGTATCAAGAATATAATGGTTAGCTTTGGAATGTCTATGTTTGTTAATTGCAGTGAAATTAACAGTAGTTTAAATCCATATTAATGTATTGCTCCTAGGAATAATTCAACCACCTTGAAAATCAAGTTGAGCCAATCAATATCTTAGTTAGCAAGGTCAAATATAGTCGCTTTGTTGAACATATATCTTAAGTGTTTAGGGTTTTCTGGACTTTTTAATGTTTTATTTGAACCCCTCTTTTTCCAGGGTGAAAGGACAAAATTCCAACAATTATTAGAACGTTTCATGTTCTAACTCATTTGTGTGTTTCCCCCTAATCTACACAGGCTACTTTTAGGAATTTGGAGGTAGTCCTTCTAAATAATTGTTCAATCCAACAGCCTCACAGCATGATACTGACACTAGCTGGTAGTGTTCTGAGGTTTGAAAGCTTCACGTTGACTCCTCCATATATACTTTCACAAAGTCTGTGTCGCCTTTCCATAAAACCGTCCTGAGAAGATATTAGTTGTGACGTTCGGCTGGCCCAAAATGAGGTCATAGCTTCTAATACAAAAAGCGTATTATTTCTTGAGTTTAGTTTCATATTGTCCATTTTAGGGCTGTTTAAACCAAAGGACAATATGTTAAATAGCGATATACTGCATTTACCTTTAAAACTTTAACATGTCAGTTTGAACGCGCGTGGGTAGTGGGTTCTCCACGCGCAGCGGGGGGTGGGGGTTATAAAATCGCAGTTTAGCTCTAAGTGAGGGGAAATTTGACTATTTTCGTTCGATCTCTAAGGCCACACGACACCTAAAGCTATCCGTTCTAGTTAAATATTAAGACTTGTAGCTCCAGAAGTTGTCGGGCTGTCATCGCCTCAAAAACCAAACCTAAATGTGAGTCGTTTAGAACCACCGAGCTACACAGTCTCAGTTTGGTGGTAGCCATTACAGCTAATGCAACAGCCTCGTTTCATATGTAGGAAGCTGGACAATAGTACAGAACTCTACCGTCCGAGACGGGTAAACCTTTGCATTTAAAGTGTGACGGCTACGTGCCGCTTGTCTATGAACCGTACGTCCCCTCGTAACTCTGCATTTTAACTCTCCGCTCCCCCTCAAAATGACGTCTCCCTGTGCGGCGGCACGTACAGCAAACAACGGCACGGCGACGGCGGCGTTGCCCCTCCATTCTGCGAGAGGCTGGCTGACTGAACCCCCTTCCGCGATTTAAGCTAACCTCTGCGGCTAAAATCACCATTTGTGTCGCTGGAACAATGTTACTCTGCAGTAATATATATTAAAATTCAGATTGTGGAAAAAGGCCCGTCCTTACCGTTTTATGAAGACAAACACATCCCTAGATTGTGGGGAGCTTCGGCGCATGCGTACTTGCCTCTTGTAGCCGTACTTCCTGCTAAACAGCGCTCGCCCTGTTTTAAGCTTACTTGCGAAAGGCAACAATGTCAGAAAGTCACTTGATCAGACGGGACTGAACGATTTCCACAATATAACACATTCATGCAAATGGACAGATTGTTAAGTCTAGTGATCTGCTACGTTTTATACCCTTATTTACGGGATTGTGTCAGTCACACTCTACAGGTTCCGATAAAATCTTTGATTTCATACGCAACAGAAGTAAGCCTAATTGTGTTAACACTGACATAGTGAAACTTAGCATGAGTTTCTTTAGATACAGTGTGGAGGCGCCGGAACAAATGGTTACCAGCAGCCTCAGATTTTAAAAATTATGCTTCCGAAATCTCTTGATGGCGATTCCGCAAAGAGGATGAGACTCCCTCACCCTCCCTGTGTCAATCACGACAGAAGCCCTTTTTAGTATGAGCTGGTTCTGACCACGTCTATATGATCACCGGGATTATCTGTTTCACTTAGAGTTTCAATATTACCCCTGACGTCAAAATATATAATCATGAAAATTGGTGGTGCCTCACAACGTTAATAAAACTACTAGTTTTCTGGTTTAATATTATGATAAATGTTGATAATATATATATATTTTCTATTTCAATAGCAAAGTAAACCACCCGAAACGCATGATGGGTAAAGAAAGGGCGTGACCCTCTTCACTCTTGATATGCTATTGGTTGTTGTGTTCAGCCGACGCAGTGTTTTGATTAATCTAAAATAAATATTTAAATCGACTGTTAAAAAAGTGACTATTGTCATGAAAGGGCATTTTCACAATTGGCATTTTCAGTTGTTATACTTTCACTCGTGTTAGTGGTAGGAAATACAAAAATTAAACATGATCAAAAATACCAACGTTTTAAAACCCTTCAAATTTCACTTAATTTATTAGTTTACTTGAATCATGACTGGACAAAACAACAAGGTATGACCAGGTTTAAATAAAGAAAATGTTCACCAACATTGTATATAGTGTATATAACAGTGTATACACTATATAGTGTATACACTACACTGAAACTATTCCTCACTCACCCTTCACAGGAATAAGCACAAAATGTTTTCATAATAGTAGGAAGGAATACAGTATTTGTGATTTAAGAACTGATTTATAATCACTCAGAAGCACAAATGGCCTCCTGTTTGTCCTGTATTTTTTTTTTCAATCCAATTCAGCACCAATTCTCAGACATTATATTCTAGTTTATAAAACAGCATGTTGTGATTGATTGGGTTGAAAAAGTGTGTTGAAACTGCATATTTATTTTAACTGAGGTTACAGTGTCTGTAAAATCTATTCACCTTCTTGAATGTTTTACCCTTTTTATTGCTTTCACAAATCAATTAATGTCAAAGCATCCATTAATGTCAAAGTTAAAACAGATTTCTACATAACAAGAACAAATAAAGATATTAAATGAAATGTAACATAAAATAAGTGATTGCATCTATTGACATTTTTATTCACCCCCTTTATAGTGTCTGATCAAATTAATAGCAAGTTTTACTGAAAAGCAATAAAACCCAATATAATAATAGTAAGCAGGGCATGAAATCTGTCATTCACATAAAAAGAGAAACGCAGCACAACGAATTGCTCTGGCCTCAGGCCAGGGATAAACGAGGACTCTGTGGAGATACAAAAATGAGGAATTCAGACCAAAGCATTGCCGTTCTATTTTATATAAACCATAAGTGAATGATTTACATATGAAAAGGAAGGACTTTAAAGCATGATATGTCCACTTCATGTTATTTTGTGAAGAGAAATTTGAAAAATTTGTCGACATTCAAAGCTGGTAGAGACATATCCCTAAAAGACTTGCAGCAGTCACTGCATCAAAAAGTTGTTTAGTATTGATGGTACTGGATAATGCAAATATTCCAACAGAATACACTGTGGTCATAATGTAACAAAATCAGAAAAAATTCAATGTGTTTGAATATTTTTGTAAGCTACAATATCATATGAATTATATATATGTGTATATATGAATATAAATGAGTTGAATCTCATACCTTAGTAAGTACGGTAACCCTTACATGCACAACAGTCTAGTTTTAATATCGGATGACTTATGTGATTTGTCCACTAGACAGGCTAAGTGGAAATTAAAATGCAGTGCAGTAGCTACAACACACACATCACCCGTATATCTTCACCTGTAGACTGAGATGTATACCTGTATTGGGCAAGGTTAGGGTTTGGATTAGGCCTCTCAAGTTAATAGAAAGTTCCAATAAAGACTGAAATGCAAACTCATGTGTATGTGAGTGTTTGTGATGATGGGTGTAGGAGAGCTACAAGTCACCAGTCCAAACATGATATATTGAACATCTATTTATTTATTCTTTTATCAGTCACTGACATTACATCACCCCCAAAAAATCTTTTAAGTCACAAATTAAAAAAAGTAAAGTCATGAATTCTAACCTCTGAAGAGTTTATGTGATTTATTTCCACAAGTGCATTTTCTTTATCATGAAAAGTGATTTAGACCAAACAGTTTGTACAACATATGAGAAGCTTAACATTTTCTCTTCTTCAAAGCCTTGTGCAAACTGAAAATAAAGTTTGGTGACTAATTAAGAAACATGTGATTGTTACCAGAAAAAAACAACAACTTTAAAATAAAGTGACATAATAGAATCTGAAAAAATACTCCTAGCTAACAGCTTTGCTAAACTAGCCTTAGCAAAATCTGACTGAGTCACTTTCTTGTTCTCACTTCGTAAACTGATTCCTCAGCTAGTAGTTATACAGTTAATCCTATTAACTGTATAGCTAATAGTTATACAGTTATATTAACTGTATAACTATTAGCTATACAGTTAATAGTTAATCCTATTAACTCTATAACTAAGCTGATCTTAAATGTATATGTATATGTAGCCTAATCAGTTTGAAAATGAAGTGCAGTTCAAAACCTAACTAGCATGGCTTAGCAGATGCTGTTCCAACTTTTTCTCCAGTACTCGTCCTTGGACTTAGTATACATGCTGCAAAGTAAGGCTGCCTCTAGCTCTAGATTCAACCCCCACACATACGTATGAGTGGCAACAATATTCTCTGATCACATTTCAAAGCCAAACATGCAGATTTCTGTAAAAACATAACTTATTTCTACATATTACCTGACAAAAGAAGCTGGGTTTGCAGTGGAAAGTGACAATAATTTGCATCGCCTACTTCACACCTAATATAGTAATACGACTTGAGACGTTATTTTCAATGTTACTCTTAGTTGATTCCCATTGGTGGCTAAAGAGGCATTTGATTCAAAAATGAAGTCTTTCAGAAATAATATTTGATCATCCTTCGAAGTTAAAAAGGCATCATCTTTATCTGCTTTGGTTAATAAATTGAACAGTTGGGTAAAAAGAGCAGCAGACTGAAATGATGGAGTCAGTAAAGAATGACAGCATGTTATTCATCATGAGCAGCTTGACCCTGTATAAAGGAGGAGACAATGAAAAAGGTAATAACTGGAGCATAGTCAGAAATACTCATTTAAATTGAATCTATCAAGGCAAAGAACCTGTAAGATAAAATCTTCCTGTGCACTCAGAACATATATACTGTATATAATATGCATGAACAAAAATATATAGAAAAGTGAATTTGAGTGTAAGAGTAAAAAATAAAGGGATGCTGCAGATGTAGCATACTATCGTCCTTATCTTACACTGTGCTATAACATATATTGTATGCTGAATTAACTAAATATTCTATATTATAGAACAGAATAAATGTCTGGCAATCTTGTGTTTGGTGGTGGAGGTTTAGTAGGTGGTGAAGACGAGTGAATTCCTAAATTAAGAGTTTTGGGTTATCAGGCTGTTTAAAACCTCTTTAGTCCAAAAGAATTCTGAAACCTGGGAAGACTGCATGTCAAGCTTTGTTATAATTACATTTCACTCTTTGCTGAGTATGGCATTGTAGAAGGAAGTGTGGTGGCTAAATTAGTCATGAGTTTTGGGTTACTTTTAGGGATGCACCGATTGCAGTTTTCTTGCTGGTCGCAGATCGCCAATGACCTGGCCATTCCAATAGCAAGAAAGTTGCTGAGTTGGCAACAGTAAAGTAACTATTCTTAACTGCAAACATGCAGACATGATATGGTGGGTCGGTCTGACAGTCAAACCTCTCTTGTGGCAGAGTAAGAGAACAGTGGCTGATTTTTAGACCTTTACCCAGGTAGATAAGATCAGTGGACAACATCAGCTTCATATGTAAGTATCAGCCGATCACTGATCTCCGAAAATGAGGGAAATCAGGGCTGAGTGATTGGTTCACCTCTAGTAACTTTAGTAGTAAGTTGATATACTTTAGAATATAATTTAGAATCCCAACAAATAAATATTTTTTTCTACAATTAAGGTGCAAAAATCATCTTCTCTCTTGACTAATGAGACATAGTTTGGGTTTTGAGAATTTTGAGAATACATTAATAGTAACAATTTTAAATGTTGATGAAACATTTAACTTTTTCCCCTTGCAAGATTTAACAAGATGAATGTGTTCACTTCCCACTATAAGAAAGCTTCTTGTCTGTTTTACCTTGAAGAATTGAAGCAGAGACATCTTACCTGGGCCTCACACATGGAGGAATAGACCCAGAAGTATACTAGCACACTTATTTGTCATATATCAGAAGTCTGCAAAAGACAAAAAACAGTAGAAAACAACCCTTTTAATTTGGTAGCTGGCTGGCTAATATGTTACCTTAAAGCTAAAGTTAAAAGAATTGATCCCATAGCAGTCATTGTTAGATAGACCATCAAACTAAAAGGAAGAACACAGTGGACAGACTTTTGTTTGGAAACATGCACCAATCACTTTCAAACGCAAAGCAAGTTCAAAGAGTAGCTCAGAATAGCAGTCACTGAAAAAGACCTGAATGAACCATCAAATATTATCTTAGACCTTATCAAGATATAGGTTGATTAAAAAAAATCTGATGAACATGACATTATTTCAAGTCATGAAAATTATCCAAAACACTGCAGTAACCATGCCAGACCTGCAGGCGGCAGTGCAACACCGCCATGACAAAAAACACCCAAAACAGAGGAATGAACCTGAACGTCACATGTTTATGTTCTTGAGGTTGAGAGTTGCGTTAGAGCAGGGGTAATGACGTCAGTGTCTTTAGCTAAATGTTTTGTGGTTATCGACATGAAAACTCAAAGGTGGCATAAGGGGAAACACCACGTTGGCACTGAAAAACCTTTTCAGATCTACAGTTTTCACGGCTCCTAAAGCATGGTTTTTATTAGAATGCAAAGCTGAAACAATAACAGCTTTTTATGTACTTTGCGTGATGTTATTCCTGTGAGAAGAGCAGTTCAGTAGAAGCTAGTTATGCAATAGCTGTCCCATCAACCTGTTAGCTTGCGAACCTGAATATATCAATGTTAATATGTCTTTTATTCAGCATAATTAGCTTATATTCACACCTTTTAGTACATGAACTGAGTTTGTGTCATAGCTCAGAACTGTGTAGATCCACCCACAGAAGATATCTAATCTCTACGCTGTAAGATTTGACTTACAACTTGAATGTTGCAAAAGATGTGCTAATTTTATGATGGTTGAAAGAAAAACTTTAAAAATAAGTAGAGCAAGGAAAAGTTTTGTAGTCATGTAACAAGTGACAGAAAACAAGTTTCACTGAGGGTGTGAAGGGGAGAAGCCTAATGAGGAATTCACCCACCTAACACTGCCAGTGCCTCCACTTGGAAAGTTGAAGTTACTACACCCTATAAAGCCATTCGCTTTCAACTGTGACTTTCAGTAAGGGCTTAAAAGAGAGCTGAAGGAGTTTTTGTTTGAGTTACTTACTCTTGTGTTTTTGTAAGATGAAAATGGTCAGAAAATCGTTCCAAACCTTCAGTTTTTCCCAGTTAACACAGTGGGTGGGAACAAAAAGTCTCACAGCATCTCTCACAATTTTCCCATGATTCCAGTTTTCTCTCAGTGTCATCTGTCCAAATAAAGCTGTTACAGTTTTATCAATGTTACCCTAAGTGAGTGAATGCTTATAGAAAAAAAAATTTCCTTTACCAATTCAAGCAATTCTTAGTGAGACATTAACATCTCTAGTGTCCATCTTATTACTAGTGTTATTTACAGATGCCTTAAATGGAACCACTAATCTTAGTACCATGGTCTATCTGTATGTAAACATCTTAACTACAAATATCCTCAGATTTTGATGGTATGCATCTATTTACAAGATGATTAAAGGTTTAAAATCAGTTTGGTGTTAGTGCACACAGTTTACAATAAGAGGAGGAGCAGCACACTGATTTACACTTATTGCAGTATGCTGTGACTCTTTACACTATCAACTCCAACAGCTTCCTGTGATCTCTTTGCACACCATCTCTATAGTTTTTATTATCTATGAGAGTTACAACAGAGTGTAGGCAAAACATTGCACAAACTTTGACAGGTAGACCTTACAATCATAAGTCCGTTTGCTCCTGTACTGAGAGAATGGCATATGGCTAGGTTCTGTTTTTCACATTGGGTAAGGCTCTATGCACCTGGTGTTATGCCTCACTACATAGATTCCACCTGCCAATAAGACTGGAATGCACATTTCCTGGCAATAATCCCAGCTCTTAGAATGACCCAAACAAAGACAAGGGCACAAGTCACAAAGTAAGGAAGGAACAGTGGCTACATCACAGGGTGCTGACCCAGAGTGGTCTGGTTTCTATGGACGGCCGCAAGACGAGGTGAGATCTCAGTGCGATGGGACAGTTTATGAACACAAAGAATCAACAGTTAGCAGTGGCAGCCCTTCTCTGGGGAAGCAGTCGCAAGATCCTCTTCGCCGTCGCCCGGGTAGAGGACCTTTGCAGTGAGGCCACTTTTAACGCCATCCCAGCCATCACGGGTAACAATCTCCCCCATCTTCATCAGCTCGAAGATATCTCTGGTCAGCAGCTCGAACGCCCGGTCCACATTGCTGTTGCACTTAGCCGACGTCTCAATGTAGCGGATTCCCAGATCGGCGGCAAGCTGCTCGGCCTCATCCCGGCTCACCTTGCGGTCCTTGTTGAGGTCGCTCTTGTGGCCGATGAGAATGTAGACCATGTGGTGGGGAAGGATGTGCTCGCTCACCTCCTTGTGCCATTCTTTCACATGGTCAAAGGTCTTGCGGTTGGTGAGGTCAAAGACTAGCAGTCCCCCAACAGAGTTGCGGTAGTATGATGTTGTGATAGACCTAGAGAAAAAAGAAAGTATTGATAAATTCATAACTCAGAACAAATGTATTCTTCATCAAAGCAGAGCTTATGTTGGTGTGCTCTAGAAAATGACTGGCCATTCTCCTAAAATGAGTGAAAGAAAGTCTGAGAAATTTGAGATAGGGGGTCTAGGGAAATTGAAAAAAGAAAGTTACATTGTCTAGTAATAGACAAATTAAAGTTGTGCAGAATTCACGTCAAAAGTTTCCTAAGCTCCATTTCTTCAGAGACATACAATTCCTGCACTAGCAATCCTGCTTTTAGTGTAGGTCTGAGGTTGATGTCTCTTCTGAGGTCCTCCAAACAAGTCCAAATACAATCCGATTCAAGGTTAAAGTTCAAGTGTTGAGTCAGTCTAGAACTGGTTGAGATCACACCAGTCCCTCAATATTTTACATCATCATTAGAAACAAGCTGATGATGTAAAATAGATTTTGGAAGTCATTTTATAAGGTCTGCATAAAAAGATTTAATCAGCCTGTGTTGTGTGGGTTTCAAAGGAAATTCTTAATCAGCTCTGATAAAGACGGCATGATCTCACACTGACAAACTTTGAAAAATCCATCCTCTAAATAGATAATGTTTATTCAGTGGGGAAAATAATCTATATTAAGAAATAAAATCTTTGTTTACACTGTGGGTTAGTGGAGTTTTTTTCTACATAAAGGTTCTGGTATTGCTTTTTCTGATAGGTTTTTGTGGACTCAGTCTTCTTTTCGTATCTTTTTCCATTCCGCTGGTCTGAAACCAGGTCATTTATGTTTACTCCCAGTCGGTCGGGACAGATGCCCTCTCGCACTGAGCCTGGTTCTGGTGCTGCTGGAGGTTTCTTCCTGTTAAAAGAGAGTTTTTCCTCTCTACTGTCACTACATATACATTCTCAGTATGGATTGCTGCAGTCAATGACTCAACTCTACATGCTTGTCCAGGAGGAGCGAACGCTACAAGTCGATGACGCGACATAATCTGCTGAGTTTTCTTTGACAAAATTAATTTTACAAATTTGAATAATAAACTGAACTTGATGACACTGATAACTAGGATCAGTTGAAATATATGTACTTGGTCCAGTCATTCTGCATGTATGACTGAATTTAATTGGCTTTACTTTGAAAAGTACCTTCAGACAATGCTTCGTTTGAACCAGCACATTATACAGTAAATAAACAAAATTGAATAAATTTAACAAAGAATGAGTCTTTTCTTTTTGACGTAAAATTAACATCCTCACACATACTCCATAACTTTTAGCCTTTCCTGGTTATCAGGACGCAAAGCAAAAGTAATGTTCTGGTAGGAAAACAGAAAATGGAGAAAAAAAACAGATTTCAACTGAGACCTCTAATTCAGCAAGAAGCAAACTTGATTGACCCAGACAGACACACACCCATGAATGTAGGATCTAAAGTTTCTACAGGTTGTTATGGAGACGCTGATTTTAAAACAGGGTCAAAGTCACTCTATGGCCAGCTGTTAATACTAGGTAATTGTGCTGCAAGCTTTTCCAGTGGGTTTAATTTTGAAAATAAAACAACAAAAGCACATTCACCGAGGTAAGCAAATCATAACAGTGTGTAGTTCAACTGGGTGAATGCCATCTGCTGTACCATCTGAACTGGCTGTCATGGTAACACTACATGCGGTATGTGTGACTTCACCAGAGTTTCATTATGGCATGGTCCAGCTCTCGGCAGCTTCCTAGTCTGTATTCCTGATATTTATAGCGATTACTGAGTCAGCATTTACACAATGTAAGATGGCAGCAGGTGTGCTATGCTAAATGCAACACTACCACGGTTCATAGTTTAAGAATGACATCAGTAGGTATGCTAATGCATTTGTGGGTCTAAAACTAGTCTGGACAAAGTCAGCTAGTTACCTCCACGCCCTGCGACAGACTGGTGACCTGTCCAGGTGACCCAGCCTCTCACCCGAAACGTTCACTGGAGGTAGGCACCAGCACCTCTCCTGACCCCACTAAGGGACAAGGGTGTAAGAAAATGGATGGATGGATGGATGGATGGATGGATGGATGGATGGATGGATGGATGGATGGATGGATGGATGGATGGATGGATGGATGGATGGATGGATGGATGGATGGATGGATGGATGGATGGTTGGATGGATGGATGGATGGATGGTTCCCTCCACTAGGATTCCCTAATTACACCTATGGCAGATGTTCTGCAGTGGACTCCACTAACTGAAAAACATGTTTTTCCATATTCTATATTTCCATGTTCTTGCTGTTATATTTTCCCAACATTAGCAGATTAGCATTAAGAGGTGGAAGTTATTCTCATTTTACAGGTCATTGCTGCTCTGATCCTTACATGCAGAAACTCAAAAGTACATTTCAGAACTGCAGCTTGTTTTGGGGAAAACTGGGAATGTTCTCCAAATATTTGGAGCATTTTTTTTCTGATAACTCCTGCTTGTCTATAACTAAAACATTTACGAACTGTTAGCTCTTTCAGAGGACTGCACCCAGCTCTTCTGTGTGTGTGTGTATGTTGCATAACCACACACTATTTACTGTGCGGAAGGAGAGCAGGGCTGGTGTGTGAAAGCATTGGTCCTAGCAGGAGTGAATCATGATGTACAGGATGTGTGATGACCAGGTGAGGTCACAAGGTCAGCATGGGCATGTCCACATGTAGACCACCCAATCAAAACGGCATCTGCTTTTAAAATTCACATCCAGACGTTCTGGAAATATATTTTGATGAATTTAGGGACATAATTTAGAAAAAAAAAGAGAAAGATTTGTCTCTATAATATTAATTAGTGTGAGGGGAAAAAAAACTATGACATTTTTGTTTCTGGGCTGAACTTTGACAACAATTTGTCACATTATAACCAGAGATTTTAGTTTGTTTTATTGAGATTTTATGACACAGTGGAAGGAAAATGAGATGTAGTCTCAACATTTCTCTCATATAATAAATTTCAGAATTGTGGCTTGCATTTGTACTCAGCCTTCCCAAGAGGCAGCACCTTACAGAGGAACCTTCCTCTGAACTAACGCTCTGACTCTACCAGCTGTGAACATCTGCAGACTGACCTTTGAACCTATCCTGTCTGAGAACTCCGGCTCAGGCAGATTGGATGGAGAATAAAAATCTTTTTACCAAAGCTGCAACTAATGATTATGTTAGTAACTGATTATGCTGATAATTAATCAGTTAACCAGATGAAAAATTGTTACTTACTACAGATTTTGTTTTTCATTTAACCACGTCAGCCTTTTTTTAATACAATACAAGGAATGCCTGGAAAGATGCAAATAAACAAACAGTTCAATTTCTTTTTTCAAATAAGAAAAACTTTTTTTGACTAAAAATTAATAGCAGCATTCCTTTTGTAGCTAAAGATGCATCTGCAGCTAAAACAACCATCCTAACATCAACATGTGAAAATCTCAGGCCTTTCTGCTGAGGAGTATTCTTTTGATTAACTGATTAATAATTGCACAGCAAAAGGTGCTTAATATGAGATTTATTTTGTTTGTTTTTTCACAGAATCGCAGGTGAAGCTAAAACTGCCACATGAGGAGTTCTGGAAAACAAACAGCATGAATTCTGGTTTTTCTGGGTGAGCTACATTACATGAAAAGAAAAATAAATAAAAAAATCAAAACCGAGTGGAATCCTTGAGCGGAGTGAAGCCTGATGGGAAACACCTTCAAAAGGAAAAGCAGATCTAAGAGCGGAGCTTAAAAACAGAGTCATTTCTGTCCGACAGCCCAGCAAGCATCACAAGCAGCAACAGCTGGCTGACTGCTACAATAGTTACACAAATCTAGATTAGCTCTGACTTTGGCGTTGCCCTGGAGACCGTGGGACTGGATGATGGGGATTCAACCCGCGGCCTAAATAAGAGGAGACTCCCCATTATCCGCGAATGAAATGCTGCGTGTCTGCTGCTGTTCCCCCGGCCGGGCCGTCTGTCATCACAGCCTCGTTATGATTCTCCACACCGAGGCAGAGGAACGGTCTGGGTGAAAAATGACACACAGGGCGAGCTGCCACACACAGGCCCGCATTATCGAACCTAAACCTGGCTCATGATGGCTGCTGCGTCGCGGCTCAGCATTCACATCAGATCTGATCCCCGTCGTACCTGAACCGCTCCTGTCCGGCCGTGTCCCAGAGCTGCAGCTTGATTTTCACCCCGGGCTCGATGTCCAGCGAGCGGGCGTAGAAATCCACCCCGACCGTGGGATCCGCCACGTCGCTGTAAATCCCATCCGTGAAGCGCTTCAGCAGCGACGACTTCCCCACGGTGGAGTCCCCCAGCAGGATGATTCGGAACTGGTATTGCCACAAAGTATCCATGGCATGACTAGAGGCAGAGATGCGGCGGTGGAGGAGGTGTTGTGTGTGTGTCGGGTGGGGGGGATGCTGGGTGGGAAACAAAGCCGTGTGTTTTCCACGGAGCCCCGGCTGCTGCTGCTGCTGAGCGGCCGCAGCAATCATGTGACAGCTTTACCTCTGCTCCACTCCACAGACACAGACCGGAAACAGGAGCAGGGACGGAACGGGCCAGGCGGCTTGTTAACAAAGCGTATTAATGAAGTATTAACCAGCTGCAGCCTGTAGCATGATGCTAACACTGCTTCATCTTTATTCCCCCTCTGCTGGTAAACCTCTGAGCTCAGAGCCGGAGCTGTCCGCGGTCCTGAAGACTGATGTCACCCCCAGATTAAAACTGCTGTGATGGTCACGTGCAGATCGAACTATTACTGGCAATAAATGTTGGCGATACCTTATACTGCTGTGTTTTATTATTTGGAAAGTCCAGTTTCTGCTTGGTGAGCTGAGTGACCTCCATTGTTGGTCAATTGGAGGAAGTCTGGAACCAGCAGGACTCTTCCTGGAGCCGCTGCCTTCTGAACTGAGCCATCAGGTCAGGAGGCCAAGAACCTGATGGTCTCTCTGTCAGAGCTGCAGCGTTCCTCTATGGAGAGACGAGAAACTTCCAGAAGGACAACATGTTCTGTGGCCAGAGAGCCACTCAATAAAAGTGTCATGACAACCAGTCTGGAGTTCACCAAACGGCACCTGAAAGATCTCAGACCAGAACAAACAAGATTCTCTGGTCTGATGAGACAAAAGTTGAACTGTCTGGTGTGAGCGCCAGAAACATGCCGGATGAAAACCCACTGCAGAGCATCCTGACCCCAGACTGGGGCGACGGTTCAACCCAAAGCACATGATCCAGATCTGAAAGGCTTCAGAACCAATCTGTGAATGTCCTGAAGGGGCCAAACCAGAGTCCAGACACGAATCTGATTGACATCTCTGGAGAGAGGTGAACATGGCTGACAGTCGTCTCCATCCAACCTGATGGAGAAGAACGGAGCAAACAGCCTAAAGAGAGGAGGCTGAGCTGGAGGCTGCAGGTTCAGACTGGAGGCTGTTAAAGCTGCCAGAGGAGATCAAAATGTCTGCAATATACTTAGAGTAAATGTGATTTCTTTGGTTTCTGTTTTTAATAAATGTCTTTCATTTAATACAATTAAATGAATATTAATGGATTCCTTATAGGACTAGAGTTTGACACATCTTCTAATAAGGATAATAAATATCAGAATCAGAATTATTTTATTGTCATTGTCAGAAAGACAACGAAATTGCAGTTCCAGTACAACCATCCATCCCACATGGGAAGTGGGAGAGGGGGGATAGTTGGCTGAGGCCTCGCAGCCCAACAGGCGCCGCCTTGCAGAGGAAATAGGAAAAATAAGAAAAATATGGGTAATAAAAGTACTTTTTTTTCTCTCTACTTAGAACTGATTTTAAACATTGATGTTCCTCTGTTTATGTGTTCATGCTCTGCTGTTTCTAACTGATTACAATAATTACAAGCCCCCATTTGATGTTTCCCTTTAAGAACAACAGAACCCCATAAGGCCAGTACTCAGACGTTATGTTATTACTTCTTCTCTCCAACTTCCATTCCTACAACTATCAACCCTCACAGTCTTTTGGATGTTATTTGCTACAGATGTCATTATTACCCCGTTGTTCCTGCCACATCCTAATTATTTTTGTTTTAAACAACAGATTTTTCCCTCACATGCTCAGAGGACTGTCTAATTTAATAACATACTTCAGGGCCTTTTTCGCTTATCTATCTACTTCTGCATTTCTGTCTATACACGAGCAGGAATCTAGACAAATAGATTAAAACTGTTCTTATGATATAGGTGGAACAATATGATATTCTAAGTAGTAGATCAAGTAATGGAACTTGACTATCTGACACAGCTTTAGCTTTGTTTATTCCCCTAATTCTGTCAACAACTAACATTATAAGTTAATTCAACTGGTGCGTAGGTATCCCTGCGCCCACACTATTCTTCTTTTCACTGGTGTGATTAGCAGGTACCTTCAGGAAGACAGCTATTTGATAAATTCAAAGAAAAACACATATCCCATAATGCCTCTGGGTCATGTGACCTACAAAGACCAATCAGTTACAGGCTACAGCCTGTATAAAAGCAGAGGAGGTGGCGCGTTTCCTTCTCTTTCCTTGAGAATCTCCCGAAAGAAGTAGTGCAGTAGTAAAATCAGAAGAAGAAGCAGCGGTTCTGTAGATCTGGTAAGACCTTGTTGAGTTTAGCTAACATTATACTGAACTTTAAAAGGCAACTAGTTGATTAAGTGTGTTTAACTGTTGAGCGCAGGCGGCTAGCTAATGAGCAAGATGGGTAGAGCTAGCAGAAGAAGCTACCTCACTGTTGTAGAGTGTGTTGCATTTTAAAGTTTTATTCTCATCTGTATTTATAAATATTGCAATCGAGGTCTGAACAGAGATTAGACATGTTTAGCGTAGCTAATTTAAAGTTAGCTATAGCATGACTGCTAACATTGACCCACGTGCTCCGGCCTGCTCATTCCTCACGCGAGGAGGTGTCGTGCTTCACTCATTTTCCCTGCCGTGCAACAACCAGATCCGTTTACCAGTTCCGGTACCCGACCAAAACCCCTTATTCATTACCAATCCTCAGCACACCTTCAGTTTAAGCCGTTAGATTCAAAGTTTATCTGCAGTGTTGCTGTAATCATCAGGATTAGCATGTGGAACTAGCCTGATCTGACGGTTGTGCTCTACCTGCAGCTTCCAGTCTTTGCCGTCTCTGCAGTTATGGATCTGGACTCAGGACGCAGGTACGTTCTGCACGGCAGTCGCTCAACCCGGTCCAATACTCAGGCTCCTATCGAAGCCGGTCGTGCTCTGCTGTAGCAGCGGCCGGTCAACAGGAAGCCCAGATGAAATCTTTCACCGACGGTCGCTGTTCAGTTGAATAGTAACTGCTCCAGCAACATTTAGGGAAAGGACACCTGGTGTCTGTAGAGGTCAGATTGTGACGTCATATTTCCGTTCTGATCAGGTCTCAGTCAGCGCTGGGGGAACCACATGCAGGTCCAGGTGAGCCCCAGAACCAGCTGCTCTGGCTGACAGTCCAGGCTGTGATGATAAACTTGCCCTCACTGATTATTGATCTGACTGAGTTTTTGTTTTCTGAGCCTTAAGTCTCACAAAACGCATGGAAGTGTGATTTATTAAAAAGCTGATTGAAGTGGTTTGTGTTTAGGTGATGACCCTGGCTGATGTGGACATGAACTGGATGGAGACTGTACAGATCCAGGTAATGTTTCTCAGCTCTGCAGCCTTTGGCTAACACAGCAGCATGCTATCCTAAGGATCTGAGCTACATGTGGCTCATGGTTCTCCAAATGCATGCGAGAACATGGGGTGGTCTTTGACTGCTGAGGCCCCTCTGCCTCCAGCAGCCACTCAACCGTCCTACAGGTCAGCAGACTGGTCAGAACCACTGACTCTTCACTCTTTTTCAGAAGGGGTAAATGTTGGTGTACAGGTTGACTGGGAAGTGAGCGCTAGCTCTGCCCTCTAAAGGTATGAACCAAACCCTAACGTAATGTCTGGTCTATGATGACTCTGAAGTGAGCAGACTGTTGGATGAAGCTTGCGGATATGGGACTGAGATCAGACTTGATGTTTAGTGCATTTAGATGATACTGTTTACCAAAACTAAACATGACTGTTTCAGATGTTGGTGTGAGATCACCATGGAGACCAGCTGCAGGCCAGGAGTTCAGAAAGCTGCTGCTTGATGATGTGTGCAAAGAATCCATGACAAACGGTTGTGAAACTGATGCTGTAAAACTATCAGCTGTTGGGTTGGAATAAAAACCACTGAAAATACTTAATGTGTCTGTTTATTTGATTCTCTACATGCTTTAAAGATGTACAGAAACATGTGTAGCAATATTTACAGTAAGGCCACAGGAGGACAGGTGAATCACTCCAGTACTGAATGAGTTTATTGACCAATTCATACAGAGTTCACACTAAAAGCAGCTGCCACAGCTCACAGCACAGCCAGTATTGAAATTCATGCAGGATCAGTAACAAGTGGGAATCTCTGATATTTCAGAGTCTGGGGTGCTGCTGCCACTCCTGTCGCTGTACACGTCCCTGGAAACAACACACTTTCAGACTGCAAGCTTATTTTTCCTTTCAAATAATGAGCAGAAAAGTTGTGGGGTTACCGTGGAGACAGCCGGCAGCCTTTCTGTAGATAACCCTGGAGCTTCCCTGCAGCTGCCAGCAGCAGACCCAGGTACGGCGGAGACGGCTTGATGGGCCGAGACGTGAACTCTGGGTGGTACTGCACTCCAACGAAGTACGGGTGATCTGGAAGACCCAAGCTATTAGAACAGACAGCCAGAGCTGACCCAACAAGTTTTAGGTTTTACCGTCAAGTTCTATGATCTCCATCCGCTCTCCTTCCACATCCTGTCCAACGAAGCGGAAGCCTTTGTCTTCAAAGTGACTCTTTAGCTCAGGGTTTACCTTAAAACAAGACAGTGTACTGTCAAAACTAATGGGCAATTTAAGTGCTTATTTAATAGAATATCACTCCACTATTCTGTTTATAGATTTTTGCCAGATTGGGCAAGTTTCCACTTGAACATTCAGATTGCTCAAAGTGTCTGCAATTTCAACGTTCAATGACAAAAGTCGCATTTTATCCGACTTATGTCACCGATGCGAGACGTGTGTCAGAATAAGCCAGACGTGGTAAATCTGGATGGAAACGATGGCTGAAAATTATGCAAGTATGAAAGCAGTCTGTCAGTGAAGCATATCACAATCCCTCCAGTCCTGGCTCCAACTCCACAACCAGACTTCTCTACAGAAGCAGTGCTCAATAAAAGGCCATAGCCTACATTTTCTTTTTATCAGCTCCCTTTGTCTTACGATGTGAGAATACCGTCATCTCTGAATAATTAAAACTGATCCATAAAAGGCTCCTTCCAACATTACTTCCATAAGCAGTGTGTCTACAATCTTCTGCATGTGGGTTGCTTTGAGGTCACAAACTGTTCAAGCAGAAGTCTGACTGCGGTTGAATTGAGGCAGCAGCATGAACAACCATGACAAAAAAATAAATAAAAAAATCTGAATTGAGCATCAAGATCTACTGTGTGGATGTAGCATAAGGGTGTCACCCTTGAAAGTCTGGTAAACTGCTTGACTGGAGACCATAATTGTAACATTTGTTACATTTTCAGGTGGTGTAGTTAACCAAAACTTACCTCCTTACCTGTGGTGGCGCTGCACCAAGAACCAATGGTGCAACAACTAGAAGTTCCGATCAGTGAAGACACCGAGTACAGCGTAAGCGGCATTAGGTTCTAGCAGCTGCAGAATATTTCTTTCGTCTTTGGTAAAAGACATTGAGCCATTTCTCATGCTAGCACTAGACTGGCACATTTGCACTGCTTGTCATTTACCCAGAATGCTCTGCACTGAAGCTCACTTCCTGCTTTGGAGTGGTCCACTTATACATTAGAACCGCCCCAGAGTTCACTTCAACCAAACCCACATGTAGGTTTGTTGGCGGACCAGAGTTCACTTTTTTGGTTTTCATCAGAGTTTGGTTACACATTCACACCTCCCCAAACCAACCGGACGATCTAAGCAAACAGGGCTGGTGTGAATGCACCTTTAGCCTTCTTTCAGCCAGCTGACCACCAGAGTACAGCAGCTGGTAAAGGCCAAACAGCTACTCCACCTCATAGAAAAGACTTAGTACAATAAAACTTCTGTGGTTTTTACCTCAAAGCGATGTCTGTGCCTCTCCTCCACATATTCTGCATCTCCATAAAGTTTCCCTAGAAGACAGAGCAGTCATTAGCAACAGCAGCAATAATCAGCTACCCGACAACGAGTAATTAGAGGCTCCCTACGCATAATGCTGTTGCTGGTTTTGAAAATGGTCCGCCTCTTCCCCAGCCTCATAGTTCCGCCCATCTGCCCAGGGTTGTGCTCTGGCATGTCGATCACCTGAGAACATGACAGCCAACAATTAGTCCGATTCACAGGAGGCGAGGCAGCCAGAGATTACTGCTGGACAGGAGGAAGACCCACCACAGGATGTTTTGACTCTGGGTCGAACTCAGTGGAGTTAGCATCTACAAGTCACACAGAATGAGAGCTTATTGGGTTAGTTGCCATCTAGGTTGGTTAAAAGTTTGACTTTATAAAATGTGACACCACCAGTCATACCTGGCCAGCCCAGCACGTTCCTGGCATATTCACACACAGCCAGCTGCATTCCAAGACAGATGCCTGCAGAGGAACAACCAGTCAGAGTTCAATGTGTTTTGTTCTAATAAATCCGTGACACAGTATGGTCCAGTCAGTCAGTGACCTCTCACCTAGGAAGGGTTTCCTCTGCTTCCTTGCCCAGTTGATGGCGTGAATCTTCCCCTCAGTTCCTCTAACACCGAAACCCCCCGGAACAAGAACGCCACTAAACACAGGAGGACGTGTTAAATGTGCGTCCTTTAAACTTGGAAGCTGTGTGGACTGCAGATGAATGCAGGAAACTCACTCAGCACTGCAGAGTTTCTGCCATGCGTCGTGGTACTTCACTGGTTCCTCCTGCAGGGTGGTTGGCTCCAGAGACGCCGAATCAATGTACTGAGAACAAGAGGCGCCATTTAGACAACAGTCCAGGCTGGGATTGAAATATCAGGTGCAACAATGAGGGGCTGTATGAGATGTTTTACAGCAGGCTCTAGGAAAATCCAATTCAATCAAATATACTTTATTTGATTTGACTTTTGATCCTTGACCAATTCCTATGAACTTGGAGCCAAAATGGGGCGCCATGTTCACCTCAACATCAATCTGATGCTGCGATCCAGCTGTAGTCTGAACTGGGACGATCAACCTGAACCCAGCTCAGAGTTCCAACTTCCCAACTAACTGGAACGCAGCACAGAAGTGAGAGGAAACTTTTCTGACTAAAGATTAAACTATCCTCACTAGTATGTTTGAATACAGTAAGCTTCATGATATCCATGTATTTGAGCCAACCAGTGCGAACATCTAAACTTTAAGTGAACACATCAGTCTCATGTGATGACAGGCTCACCTTAACCTCCAGTCTGTGGCTGATGGCCAGAGCAGAATGTTCCAGAGCCTTAATAACCGAAGCATAGGAATCTGAGAACTTGGTGTACTTCCCCACCAGAGCTATGGAACACTGCTCCAGCAGTCTGTCGGACCTGCAACCACACCATCAGCATCAGCATACCACCCGACTCTCTGAGGAACAGCGACCCAGACTCCTCCAGAACCCCCCACTGCCCACCTGTCTGACATCTCCTTCCACTTGGTGAGCATGGTCCTGGACTTGGTCTCGATGGGCATGTTGAGTCGGCTGCTCAGGTAGCCCACCACGCCCTGATCCTCCAGCAGAAGGGGGACTCTGTAAATGGACGAGACGTCATGGACGCAGATGACCTGCAGAGACGGAGACAGGAGAGGTTTAGAACCGTAGAGGAACACAGAGACTCAAGCCGTAGCGCTCCACCTACCTGTTGAGGCTCTACATGGCAGAACATGGAGATCTTCTCTTTCACTGAATTCTCCAGAGCGGTGGTGCAACGGCACATGATCTGGAAGAGGTGGAACAGCGGAGATGAGGCTGGACGTCCTCAGAAAGGATTAGACTACAACTGAATGCTAGAGAAGCTCATCCAGAGCTGGTTCAGTCACACTGGTTGACCTTTTATCTCTAAATCGTCCGTGTCAGTGTTGGACCTGCTGTTTTTGCTCCAACTAAATGACTGTTAATGAAGAACCTGCTGTCATCCTGAATCAGCACCACTGGTCTACAACGCTTCAACTGTTCATGTAACGTTGGAGGTTTCAGCCATGGGACATCATTATGAAAATTTATGGCTGTGTCTCGATGGCCATGTTGTTCTTTGACATGAACACAAGGCAATAAATCGATTTTAGAGATTAATTGAATTTGCTGCTTATAGGAATTTGATTTTTAGTGAAAAACATTTTTTTGCATTAGTCTGGCTTCTGTAGTTTACTGTTTCCATTGATAAGACAGAATTGACCAATCAAATCCATCAAGCTGGACTGCTGGGAGTCAATCTACCAATCAACCCAACATTCTGACTTATCCACTAGTAGCTTCGGCATCATTGGACTTGAACGACAAAATTGCTGCCAGAAATAAAAATAGCAGATTTGTGAAACTGGTTAGCTGGAAGTCCTTAACCTTGTTTGGCAGTTACACAGCAAATAGTGTAATTAACACCCTTCACCATTTTCTCTTGAGCTTATTTTATTAATCTTTTAATTTTATTCATTTATCTTTTCACTTCATGTATACGTGATTTGTCTCACTCGGTTATGTTAAGAAAATATTAATAAATCATGTAGGAGGTGGACTGAATGCCCTGTTCATCAGTATGCACTACTTATTTTGTGCTAGTTTTCCTTCATCTTTATCTGTGTCACGCAGATGTGACTTGTGGTATACTAGTTCCTGTAGTAATGCCCCATTTCTCTGAATATATATATATATATAAATAATATACTGTAGGGCTGTGTAATATCGATTTTGCGATATACATCTATATTCTCTTTCCTAGAAAAAAAATTGATATTCATCCGCAAGTATACTAACATCCAACTGTCACCTTGCTCACTCACTGCTTGCTTCGCCAGGAGAGTGATTAGGTCATCAGGCTTAGAGTGATTCCTTCAGATGTTAAGTGTCAAGGTTAAAAAGGTATCAAACTATTCAGAGCAGGCTACTTGGTGCACTTTATTTACTTTACAAATGCATGTAAGCTACAGTTTGTACTGTTTCAATTAAAAGAAACATGTTTTCTCACCACTTCTTTGATTCATTTTGTCCAGCTGGCGACTTTAAGTCTGTGTCCATGTCCAACCAGAGCCAGGTATTGTGTAGTTGGTGCTTTTAATCAGTTTTCAGTTAAATGAATTCAGTCCAACTCTAAAACAGTCACAAAATGTCACCAAAATCACTCTGTCCCTCTAAAATCTTTCAGAAAATCGCAAAAGTGTATTGAATTGTATTGTTTGCTGAATATTGCAATATATATCGTATCTTGAGCAGAATATCGTGTATCGTATCGTGAGATTATTGTATCACTACAGCCCTAATATACTGTAATAGTTTGAAAAACATAACAGGGAATAGAGAAAACGGAATAAATTGAAAAATATGACTGAAACAGAATGTAAAGATATCTACGCTGCACCAGGAGAGACTAAATTAAACTCTTCTGCAGTTCAAGAGACTCCAAGTTTACAACAGAATGTGTTTAAGGGCCGAAAAAAATGGATTTTGGATGATATGTCGAGGCCGGAGCACATGTCGAGGCAAATTACCTGCCTCCAAGCTTCGTTAAATTAGGTTTTAGCGCCATGTGTTGATGATTATTTATGTTGCACTACGCTCTTACTTCTGCCTATGTGATGAATACTAAGTGCTGTAAGCACAACGTAGGGTGCCTGACCTAACAACCTTTTCCCCCAGGCATATCCACCTTTAACTGGTTTTGTTTTATCAAATTTTTACTTAATTACTTATCAGAATAATTGATAGATTACTAAAATAAATGTTTACACCAGCCCAACTTCAAACTACTGCTGCTAACGTGGCTAGCCACAAAAACTGTTGTACTGTAACCTGGACTCTTCTAATGGAGGACATGCTTCTGTAAACTCACCAGGTCAGGAGAAAGGCCCAGGCCCCTCAGCTCTCTCACGCTGTTCTGTGTTGGTTTAGTCTTCTGCTCTCCTGTCGCACTGGGCTGTCCACAACAAACACACACACACACACACACACACACACACACACACACACACACACACACACACACACACACACACACACGAGGAAGAAGCAGTGGGTTGTGTGAGCAGCAGGGTTCCCAATGAAATGGCGTGAGGTGGTTAGCGGTTTGCGTCCTACCTGTGGTATCAGACTGACGTGGATGTTGCAGAAGTTCTCCCTCTTCACTTTAAACTGGAACTGCCTGAACGCCTCGATGAAGGGCATGCTCTCAATGTCGCCGACAGTTCCTCCAAGCTGCAAACGCAAACGGAGATCAGGGTTGACCCTCCCGACAGGCTTTTTTAACTCCGGAGGCAGAAACAGTTATCAAAGTCCCCACAATAAAACCCAAAAGCTGCAAACCGCAGAGTTTACCTCTATGACGCAGACTTGAGGCTCTATTTCATCACCGTCAACGGGAACTTTGGCCTGTTTCAACACCCACTCCTGGATGGCATCTGTAATGTGTGGCACCACTGGAAAACAAAGTGCAGCAGGAACATTAGTGTAGTGTAAAACATGGTGATCAGGAGCAACATGTTAATATTTCATAACCACAGACTGGTAGGAGTTAACATGAAGTTTTAACCAGGGCTGTCAATGTTAACTAATTTGTTTCATCTGAAAATTTCAATGCGTCAATATTGCACAACAAAGATTAATCAAAATACCTAAAAGTCTTTTTGCCCTGGAGGGTTACCTTGTTCACAGAAGAATATTATGAACTGGACACATGGGGAGCGAAGAACAACAGCCAAATGTGAAAGTTCTTCACGACAGCAAGAAAAGTTAAACATTTTTTAGTCTACATGTTTCAGGTTTCACATGCAGGAATTCTGCTGGTCGCTCAGCCGGTTGAGGACAAGAGACTGTCGCCTCATTGCACAAGTCATTCAGCAAATGATGGAGAGGGACATTTCTAAATTAACGTTTAAGAAAAAATGGCTTTCTTTAAACCTTCCTGAATACAAAAAACACAGAAAACTGAAAATCTTCAGACATGCTTGAGATAATAAAACATTTTCTTAAATATGTTTATTGAAAACATGCAGACAGTGGCAGTTTTTGATATGGGATTTATGGGCAGCTGCCCAGGGCGGCATCACAAAGGCTTGGGGCACAAAAATATCTAGAAAATAAAATACATCTCATCTGTCAGTTGAAAAAGCAGCTGAACAAGTTTTCTACTACTTATATGCATGTGTAGTGGAATAAGTGTCTCTTACTGCCTGTTTAGTACTGGTAGGCTACATTACCTGCTTTCTGCTGCTGCAAAAAAAAAAAAATCAGATAACTGCTTGAATTCTAATTAGTTGGAGTAGGCAGAAGTAGAGGCTTGCCCATTCCTGCAAGAACCATGATTGTGTGCATATTTACATTTTAAGCATTCAGAGTAAGGCACAGTGATTATTGAGAGCACTAGAGTCTGATTAGATATTTTTAATGGATTGACAGCACCAGTTTTAACCCTGGACTCATTTACCCTGCACGGTCTTGCCCAGGTAGTCGCCCCTCCTCTCTTTGTTGATGACCGACTGATAGACCTTCCCGGTTGTCAGGTTGTTGTCTTTTGTGAGCCGGATGTCAAGGAAGCGTTCGTAGTTGCCCAGGTCCAGATCCACCTCACCGCCATCGTCCAGCACAAACACTTCACCTGGACACGGACAACGTGAGACAACTGTACGCCACAGCGGTAAACTGCCGGGCCTGCAGACGTACCATGCTCGTACGGTGAGAAGGTTCCGGCGTCAATGTTGATGTACGGGTCAATCTTGATGGCGGTCACATGCAGGCCGCAGGACTTGAGGATGGTGCCCACACTGCTCGCGATGATCCCTTTGCCGATGCCTGAGATGACGCCGCCCGTTACCAGGATGTATTTCATCATGGTGCTTTACTGCCTGGAGATGGAATAAGACACAGTTCTCATTCCAACGTGGTACTTTAAAAGTATCAGGCAAGCTCTGGTACACAACACTAACTTAACACCAACAACACAAAGTAAGTTTATTGAACATTAGACTGCGCAGACATTAGGTCAAGTGAGTGTTAATGCTGCTCAGGACACCGTCTCAAGCTCAGAAGCACTAACTTGCTTTTAAAATAATGTACTTGAATTTCATTAAATTATTTAGAACTTTATCCATTTACCATTTTTTATACCAATCTATTAAAATATACCAGGAAAGCATCTTTCAGTTTTCTGCCATTTGCTTTGACAAAATTATAAAGTTATTTTTTTTAAAAAAGTCTCTGCCACCCAATAAGTAAATGAATATCTGAATGCTCCTGGAGTACGTAATGCAAAAGGTATTTAAGCGTCTTTATTCCCCACAAATTGAGGACAAAAGAATTAGCAAATACGATGCCTTTGATTTAGTGAGGTAAAGGTACAATAATGCTTAACAATAGCGACTGAAAACTGGTGTTTATCTGATGAAGTAGCTGGGACTCGGTAAGAATTCAATATCTGAACTTTGAGTTGTAGTTTTACTTGCTGCTGTTGTGCTGGGCTGCATTTTACAGTGCACTATGATACACGAAATAATATTACGAAAATACGCTATTTTGAACAGTTGAGAACAGCGGACCTTCATAAACAAGTTTCACAGATTTCAATGTAATCTGAGGGGTCAAAGCGGACCCCAGAACGTCTTTAGCTTTAATGTTCAGCCTTAATACGTTGTATCTTGCTGCTCGTTCAGATGAAATCGTTTGTTTTGAGAAAAGTAACTTTTTTACTTATTCCCAGTCTCTCTTGCCGGTTATGGTTTAATTAATTAATTAAAACCAAATAAAGCTCAATATAAAGGCAAGGAAAACGTTGTAAAACAAAAAATAATGCTGCTTAATCATAAAGATAAAGAAAAAAATACCAACTACCGGATTCCTGGTCGATAACGCAGGAACTAAATTGATGCGGCATTTTCCCGGCATAAAGCTGGGCAGGCTTGGGGCGCTCGATTACGTTTGCGTCGCAGTCCTGAAGGGCGGAGAGTCACGCACTATAAAGAAAACGAGGCAAACCGCTCGTCCAAGTTAACCCTGTGGAGGAATATATCCCAGCAGGACCAACAATGCCGCCAGTACAGTTAGCTTTTTGCTAAGCGTACGCGTTAGCAGTGCTTCACAGTAGCTCTATAGCGTCACATAGTGAGAAATGCTGATAAAACATTTGCGTAAAAACCGTTTAAGTCATAGAAGACAAAACGATAGCACCGTCTGAAGTCTAGCAAACGAATTAGTGCAGTGTACACTGCTTTCAAATTAAGAAGCAAGTTAAAACACAGATCATTCCCACCAGCGTTACAAACTCTGCTGTGTTGAGAGGTGTAGCACATTTGAAAATCAACTGTATGAATTACAATTGCCTACGCAATTTACGTATTTGAAAATATTTGTATTACTTTAACCGGATGCTTATCCCAAGTACATATTGTAACCTAACTTGATACAAGCTAACCAACAAACCTGTCATTTCAACTTACCGAAAAATAATCCTCAACGATGGCGTCCTACTTTAAGAAATAAACAGCTACACAGAGGCCCAATAAACCTTTACCCGGCGAGTCAGTTTCACGTCCCAAATATTGACGTTTTTCGTAAAAGTGCCTCCTCATAGAGCCATCGACCCCTTCAGATTGTCTCAACACGTGTTGGAAGCACGATACGGGCTGCTACATCACTGATGACAGTCCTATGCTGCCTTCACGGCCACCTCGAAACTAACATTACACGAGGACGTTTTCTGAACACTTGTCCTGGGAGGGTTACTGTGGAAACGATTATAGTTCTTACTTCCGGTAGAAAGAGGAGACGGACATGCCGTCTGCTGTCAGAGAGCTATTCAGAACAGAGGAGCGTAATTATGAGTTTAATCAGGAGCAGCGCCAGGAACACGTGGTTAAGTTTTGGAGCAGAATGACCGAGATTTTGCAGCACTGCTAGCTTCTCGTTTCTCTGAATAACGGACAGTAATAAAGAAGAGACAAACGGTGCAGCTCGACAATGTAAAATATCGGAACTACATAATATTAGCATGTAATGTGAATTTTATTTTTTTATTTGGATTTGAAAAAGAATAATAGTCCATTCGTGGCTATTGGTTTACATATTTTGATTGCGTTACCTAAATCTAAAAAGTTACACATTTAAAAAATTAAAGTGTCAAAATTCAGTTATATTTATATCGAAATAATCAGCTGATCTGAGTCTTTATAATTGTATTTGGGCCTGTAATGAATTTCTAATAGACAAAATTAAATATCCTTTGGCTGCTGCTGCAGCACATTTTTTAAGCTGTTACTTTTATCCTCCAGTGACTAGGGCAGACTTAGTTACTTGTACTTATTACTTACCTAACAAAGGTTCTCATTCCATTCTCATTGCATGTGTTCATTCTCATTCTGTAACAGTCCCCAAATTATTGGAGCCTGAAGAATAAATCTTATAATCCAATCACCTCAGAATTTACAACTTGGATCTTGGAATGACATTACACTAATTAAACTGTGTTACATTTAGAAGTCGCTACATCTATGGTATTTTTATTATCGTCCTTAGACTGTGACTAACCATTTTATATATCCAGATGCTAAAATGAACTGTGTTCAAGGAAATGTACAATTGAGTTGTCGAGTTAACGAGTTCTAACTACAGCATCTATCACCATGAGCCACACTGTATTTTCAGTTGGTGAAAAACATTTGACTTTCTTAGTTTTATTTTTAACTTGTTTATATTTAAATTGCGTCTTGTAGCCTCAAACAAAATACATGTTGCTGTAGAATTTGTGTACATAAAACGCAGAGAAATATATCATGTTGCTAACAGTGCATAATTTGATCAGACAAATCCACTGGTTTAGTAGGAAACCATTCCCAGATATTAATTCAGAATTCCAAGGTGCATTGAATACACCATAAAAAGGGAAGAGATGTTTACAAGACAGTGAGACACACCTGGTGCTTAACATTAAGGTTTAATTAATGGACAATTGTCACAACAGCCATTTAACTTGAAATGTTTTGACTTAACTGATTAATACTCTTCATTTTAAAAGAACAGTGATTTAGTTAGTTATGTCAGGCCATGCTAAACTTGGCATGTATCCCACCAAACTGGATAATATGAGAACATATTACCTGTTGAAATTGCTTCTTAAGAGAATGTTATTGAGCATGTGCAGCATGTGCAGAATGACATTCCTCCCTCAGCTGGCTTTAAACAGGAGAGGAATCCAGCCTGTTCCAACCGTGCTTAGCCCTTCTGACCCCCCTTCTGTCTGTCTGTCTTCATCTTCCCTGAATTTATTTTTAGCAACAAGACATGTGGTTTATGAGTCTATATTACCATAATGTGGCTCCCATGTTTCCGTTTGGAGGGATTTCAGCCTAGCACTAGATATCCTTATAAGTAGGTTCAAATGGTGTGAATACTTTTACAAACCAGTGTATGTTTAACCTAAAAATGTTTATAGGGTATACATTATTTTAAATCCCAAAATAAATTTAAGTTGTTGGTATGTATATATAATTTGATACATATGCACGCTTTGATTTAGTAAACAGAGTCTTCATACCGAAGCGCTTAAAGTTGTAAAAGTTGCTGTATCCCACATTAGATGTTTATTTTTATTTGTAGATCTTGCAGTTGGCCACCAGATGTCGGTATTTCTCTGTCAATTCTGCCATCCAGCCCCGCCCACGCCTTATACTGCGTCACTCAGCATCTGTTTTTAACCTGTAGGGGGAGCGCTTGTCTTGGAATTCTGATGAGTACCTTTTGAGGAGATGGGTGGGGAGGAGTAGAATATTTGGCACGTATGAAACCCTTTTGTCTACTGATAATAAAAAAGACGTGTTTGCTTTAAGCTGCAAAGATTCCACCAGCCTCTTACCTGCACTTAGTCCAGTGCCTGATACACTTTGAAGTATAATTATTTCTTTTACTAGAAGAGAATCAAAAATATCTAGCAGGGTTTATGAGAGTGAAAGTTGAAGTGGTCTTAATTCAATCACACCAAACAGAGTGGCTTTCAGCTGGGGCCGTGTATCTGCAGTCATAATGGGAGCCGTTGTTCAGAGGCGACAAAGCAAAGCTGAGTCGGTCCTGCTTCAGAGAGATGTGGGGCTAAAACACAGCGTTTCTTCCCTTTACTCCAGTCACTGCTCAATACTTCTCACTGCTTTGCTCCTTGTAATAAATGGCCACAGTTCAAAGTGGTTAGTTACAGTGTTGTGTGGAAAGGTCAGCAGTCCTGTGATGCCGATTGCTTTCCGCTCTCCTCATTGTTCTCGGTGAAATATGAAGTCCGGCCAGCGCCTGGGCTCGGCTGTACCATGGTGAGTTCAGGTCGTGCATAAAGAGCGCCCCGCTGATTGCTTGGCTCATCTTCAGCCGGGTTCACTGTGTCCACTGTGTGGGTGGGCACGAGCAAATTAAAATAACAAAATGATGGAACTAGCGGTGACTGATTGCTGACTCACAGAGCTCCAAAGCCGAGCATGTAACACCCAAACCTCCACTTGTTAGGCTGGAATACAGGAGGGAGGGGGCTTAATGAGAGTTTTAATTCATTTTTGACCCGAGCTGTGATTGAATTAAACTCCCACAGAAGGGCTGGATCCTCTACCGCACTAAAAGCCATTTCCTCCTATTAGAGATGGAGCAGGAGCCGCAGTCAGGGAGACCAGATGCTTGGAAATGCCAGTTTGTTTGTTTTTTTTCCAACTTTGTTTAAAGAAAACAACACACTTCATGTTTCAGTAATTAATATATGGAAAGTTGTAAAAAAATGAGTAAGTCTCATTTTTTAACCTCTCAGGCTATAAATTCATACGGAAGCGCATTGCTATCACGCAGGAAAAAAAAAATTTCGAGCGCTATCACGTTATAACGTGATACGTATGTCGTTAAAACGTGATAGTATCTCGTTAAAACGTGATACGTATGTCGTTAAAACGTGATACGTATGTCGTTAAAACGTGATACGTATGTCGTTAAAACGTGATACGTATCTCGTTAAAACGTGATACGTATGTCGTTAAAACGTGATACGTATGTCGTTAAAACGTGATACGTATCTCGTTAAAACGTGATACGTATGTCGTTAAAACGTGATACGTATGTCGTTAAAACGTGATAGTTATCTCGTTAAAACGTGATACGTATGTCGTTAAAACGTGATACGTATGTCGTTAAAACGTGATAGTTATCTCGTTAAAACGTGATACGTATCTCGTTAAAACGTGATAGTTATCTCGTTAAAACGTGATATTTATCTTGTTAAAACATGATAATTTTAGGTCCAGGAAGTGGCGGTATTATGCTAGGCTAGTGCAGTGGCTAACATGAATTGGTCAGGTTTCCTTTCATGTTTGGTCTACAACATGTAGAGATACGGATGCTGCTTTGCACTGTGGTTAAAACCATTAATAGCATGCGTACTCTGAGCAGGATCCTAAACAGAACGGGACTGCACAGAAGGAAACGTCAGTCCGGTCCTCTAGCTGTAGCGGCGTTCCTGACTGTCTGGATCGAAGCTCAAGTTGGCTTCCGATTGTAGCTTCTGATTCGGGAAATGGCTAAAGGGAGATTATAACGGAGGCTCAGACGTATTTGCTGAACAGTTTCTGTTCAGATTTGTTTTAACAGTACACTTGCTGAACTACGGCTGTTCGTAACCAAGCAACCGAAATCAACAGAAGGCTCGATAGTGGCAAAAGACAAAACTAGATCCTGTTAAGCATTCTTCAAAATAAAAGACTTCCTCTCTCCAAAATAAATCATACAGAAAGCTTTGAATTTAATTATTTTTCACGTCACCTTTTGGAATTGTGTACAATCAAGTTAAATTCGGTGAATAATAATAATCATGTAAATTATACTTAACATATGACTTGACATATGACTGTAAATAAGTAACTAATCATGGAAATTATATTTAACATATAAATGTTAAGAAATAATTTGTTCTGCTTTAAAAACGAACATACATCGACACTTCAAATCTGGAGTAGATTATTCTAATCTACGCTAATGGCAGAATATTTCAAACCTAGTTTGTGATTTGTGAAATCTTTATCTGAATTGAAACCTCAGCAATGAGAGATTTAAAAATATGTTTGCATCTGGAATGCATTAGAAATAAACTCCTATCACATTTACAATATTTGTTATTATTTTAACCTTCTGTTTTCTTTCACTTTTTTGTCCTAGAGCACCTGCCTTTTTGTGTGGCTTACAAGGATCCATCAGCTGGGATAATAATGCCAACAACTTTTCAGATTCCGATTTATAGTGATGCAACGTAGCATCAGAGATGAATAATCTATTCCAGATCAGAAGTGTCTAAGTATGTTAGCTTTAAAAGTTTAATAGTTAAAGATGCTACTCATCTCCTTAATTGGTCACATCAATATTATAAAAATTACAATATTGCCAAAATTCTTATATGTTTTCCAATCAGTTTCAATTTCCTCACTCCCCTTCTTCTTTAAGGAGCTAAATATAACTTTTTCCAACTTCACTTAAATGGTAAACGCCCGAGAATGAAACTGTCTGTCTTATATCAGCCATATGACAGAGGGTGTTAACAATTATCAAACCTATTATGTTATTTCAACCCAGATCAGGGCAGCAATGTTTTACTTTACTGCCAGACAGCCCCCAGCATGGGTTACTATTGTGTCCCACTGGATCTCTATTGCTATAGACTTGTACATGTACTCATCAGGCAGGAAAAGGTCAATTAAGCAAACAAAATACCCATTTCTGAAAAATACAATGATGATCTGGCAAAAAACACTTGATTATTTGGGAGAAATGCAACAACTATCCGATGTAATGTTCATCCATGTAGAGCAGGATTTAAACTGCTAAGAATATAACTAAAGTGTCTGATCTTTTTTCAGGGAAGATATTTATGTAACTTGAAGAAATTAAAAACAAACATGATATTCCTACAAAATATTTCTATAACTATCTTCAAGTTCAGAGTTTTATTTTATCAAAGCAACACAATAATCTTTATCTACCCTCTTTGTCTCCATTAGAAAACATTATTTTAAGTCACCTATATGGTAAAGGAGAGGTGTCTCTTCTTTGCTCCTTGTTTGTCGACAAATATTAAAAATTGTTGACCAATATTTGACAAATATTATTATTTTATTTTTTTATTTTATTTATTTTATTTTATCAGGTAAACCCCGTTGAGATACACATCTTATCTTATTTTCAAGAGGGACCTGGGTAGAAGTCTGCAACACACAGCAACCTGGTTACAAAATAAAATTAATTAATGCATATGCAGAAGTGTAAAACAGTAGAAAAGAATTTAAAAACAGTGACACTGTTTAATAGAATCTCGTCTGTTTTTAAGAATCGCTCGAAATAAGTCCAGTGAAACCAGCTTTGACATCTTTATTTCAGACTGGAGCTGTTTCCAGGCTGTAGGAGCCATCACACTAAAAGCTTGCTTCCCTTTTTCAGTTCAGAAAAGTGGAACATGTAAAAGAAAAATATTGTTAAAACGTAAAGAATGGGAATTAACAGACCTATGTAAAAGAAAGTTTAAGGATGCTGGAGCCAAGCCGAGTAGAGATTTATGAATCACGATCATTAGGTGATTGTTTCTCAGGACGCTTAAAGGAGGCCATTCAGCTTTTGCTGATTTATGATTTATTTTGGAGAGAGGAAGTCTTTTATTTTGAAGAATGCTTAACAGGATCTAGTTTTGTCTTTTGCCACTATCGAGCCTTCTGTTGATTTCGGTTGCTTGGTTACGAACAGCCGTAGTTCAGCAAGTGTACTGTTAAAACAAATCTGAACAGAAACTGTTCAGCAAATACGTCTGAGCCTCCGTTATAATCTCCCTTTAGCCATTTCCCAAATCAGAAGCTACAATCGGAAGCCAACTTGAGCTTCGATCCAGACAGTCAGGAACGCCGCTACAGCTAGAGGACCGGACTGACGTTTCATTCGGTGCAGTCCCGTTCTGTTTAGGATCCTGCTCAGAGTACGCATGCTATTAATGGTTTTAACCACAGTGCAAAGCAGCATCCGTATCTCTACATGTTGTAGACCAAACATGAAAGGAAACCTGACCAATTCATGTTAGCCACTGCACTAGCCTAGCATAATACCGCCACTTCCTGGACCTAAAATTATCATGTTTTAACAAGATAAATATCACGTTTTAACGAGATAACTATCACGTTTTAACGAGATACGTATCACGTTTTAACGAGATAACTATCACGTTTTAACGACATACGTATCACGTTTTAACGACATACGTATCACGTTTTAACGAGATAACTATCACGTTTTAACGACATACGTATCACGTTTTAACGACATACGTATCACGTTTTAACGAGATACGTATCACGTTTTAACGACATACATATCACGTTTTAACGACATACGTATCACGTTTTAACGAGATACGTATCACGTTTTAACGACATACGTATCACGTTTTAACGACATACGTATCACGTTTTAACGACATACGTATCACGTTTTAACGAGATACTATCACGTTTTAACGACATACGTATCACGTTTTAACGAGATACTATCACGTTTTAACGACATACGTATCACGTTATAACGTGATAGCGCTCGAAATTTTTTTTTTTCCTGCGTGATAGCAATGCGCTTCCGTAAATTCATGTACATTTTTGAGAAACATTTGAGACTTACTGGCAGGTTTGGACTTTTTAAAGGTAGCTATAGGTTAAATATTGTCTTTGCTTTTGTAATTCGATAAATTATGTAAAAAAGGAGACCTTAACATTCAATTTGGAAAATAATAAAATTAATATTATAGGGTTTTGGGTTTAGGAAGCTCATTGAAATCAGACAGTGTGATGTTGCACACTAATTTGTACAAAAAGTACTTTTAGTTAAATTTTTTTATAAAGATCTCAGTGCATTTTGCAGTCAATCAGTAGAACAGCTTAATGTCACAGCTAAACATAGCAGTCTCTCCCTCCAGGATGTTGCCATATTTTTTTTGTGGCCTAAAATTACTGATTTTATGACACCATTTTTCAAAAGGTTGTGGTCAAAGTTGCAATCTTTTCCGGTTTTAGTGAGAAGTCAAGCTCAGTTTATTATTAAAATCAATAATAATAATAATAATAATAATAATAATAATAATAATAATAATAATAAAAACATTTTATCTAAAGGAACTCCAACAGATTTTATCGAGTGACCAACTTTGATAAGAACCAAGAATTCCTCAATGTCTGATCTTGAGTAGTTCTATACAAAAGCCAACAACTATGAAATTGAGGCTGCAGTATCCTAAGATGTATAACAACAGGGCTGCAGTAAAATATGGAACCATTAAAGAAACCATTTTAGAAAGGCAAGTGCAAAGACAAAGAACAGTATGTGGTTTGGTGGAACCACGGTTCCCAAGAGAAATGCCTCCCCACCCCAAAGCCCCGCCCACTTTACACCTACTCATAAACTCAGCTCTGTGACCGCCTACATTGGTAACACAGAGGTATTGTTATTTTTATTATATGATGATGATATAAAACACAGCACTCTGTGTAGAACACACAGGGCTTAAAGTCAAAGGTCTACAGTCTGACAAGAACAGAAATAAACAGTTAGCCTTCCTTTGTTTTGGGTTTTAAATCACAGAGAGCAGCATCTCCAAAGGTCACTTGCCCTAAAGCAATTAGTGGATGAAATGAGTGTTGCAGCTGTGGGAGCTTACAGCAGAGGGATGGAGGTGGGATGGGGGAGGGGCTGATTACTTTGTCTAACACTGTGGGGATGATGTCTCTCTCTGCAGACTGTATCCTCTCCTTTCTGCAGATAAAGAAACCAAGGTTCTGTTTTTGTCTCTAATAGGTTGATTCAAACTATGAATATTGTGGGTCTGCTGATTGTTTGGAGGATCTGACTGTAGGTTCTCTGTCCTGCTTCAAAAGTCACTCTATTTGAGTCTGACAATTACATTCCAAGTTTAGCTTATGTTTTTGCTTCTGTATTCATTAATTATAAAATCTATTGATATTCTATTTTTTTTATCTGAAACTTGAATGTTCAGTAATGTCAACGTAAATGTTTATCTAGAAATCACATTTAAAACAACAAAAGTCCTACTGAAACACCTTACAAGTACACTGGAGAAAAAAACCCCAATGAAACTAAAGTAGTGGATGAATAACCTAAATAAATTGATTTACAGCTAGAATGAACACAGTGGAGAAGGCTATTCTAGATGTTACTGCTTTTGAGGTTGTGGTTGAAAAAGTTGTGACCAGTTATTTTTTAATTTGGTTTTAGGTTTAATGCTTTGAAAAGTGTAAAAGCCTCTGGTTATGTATCTGTAGCACAGCCTGTTGTTTGTTCTATCTGCTTGAGTCTCCGCTGTACTCTGCCTCGCTATGCACTTCATCAGCGTTCACTCTAAGCTAAGGTAAGATACTTGCTGTTTCCAAAAGTCTAGCCTCCAGTTCAGACAGGAAGTACAGGGACAAGTAAGATATATTAATATCTTTCCCCTTCAATGAATAAATGCTGGAAAAATGGAGGCTAACACAGTTTGTAGCTAAGCTAACTGGATAATCACAAACCAGATCTACCTACCTCTTTTTGAGAAAAACTGGGTTACAAATTGACACCCCTGTCTTCTGTCTTTCTTTTTTTTTTTTTTTTTTTTTTTTTTGCTCACCTTGTTTGAAAACCTGGCTTTGTTACATTTCTAGGCACCATGGTATCACTAGCTGTGTTTACATTACAAATGGATATCGGCTAATATTTGCTGATATTCTGCAAATGTCGAAAAAAACACAATTTTGCCACTGAGGTGTTTCCGTTAAAGTGGAGCTTTTTTGGTGCTATGATGATTTAACTCATGCTGTGTGGAACTGCTAGCACACAGCTGTAGGCCCACACGTCCTCCTCATACAGCCTGATCCTTCTATCCTGCTTTCATTTAGTGATTAATGGCATTACCTATTCCTCTGGCCTCTGACGTGTCAGTGGAACATCTAAGGTTTATTTGTGTTGCGCAGGTCATAGGAGCCATAAATCATCTGTCGTCCTGCAGTCACCAACTGAGACAAATAGAAATGAAGAATGAAGGCAGCTCTGCAGGATCTTGTCCATATAAATATCCTTGTCTGCACGTGGAAGTCAGAATATCACACACACCATCCTTGGTCGGGTTGTTCCTGTGTGAGGTCAGCCTTGACAAAAACCTGCAGTTTGATAGTGTCCTTTTTCTTATTTAGGAAACCTTGACTAGGACTGCTGAAAATGTCCTCAGAACCTTGGCTTTAAGGCTGGTACGCTTCACAAACTGTACTACAGAGACCAGCCACACACTCTTGCCCTTTAGATAAATTGGTATAATTCTAAACGGTGGTTTGCAATCAGATGCTTGTTCAGTTCTAAAAATGTTAGTTTTAAGACAGGCATTACTTTAGGCAGAATCCAATCGATTGCTTTGTGTGATTTCCAGTGGGAAATCCTTCACATCTACTTGGATGGCATAATTGTTATGGGCAAAGGTTTACAATAAATGCTGTTGTAAACATCATTTAACTCAGATGTTTTTTAAAGTCTCTATAACTCTGGCCTAATGGTGAAACAAAAAAGACCCAAAAACAAATTCAACATTGTCTAAAAGTCTTTAAAAAAAAATTAATCCAAAGAACCCAAAAAAACAACAACAAAAAAATAAAACGGTCATGAAATCTGGAATGGGTCAAGACTTTGGGACTCCACAGAAACACAGTGAGAAGCAAGAAAGATCTAAAAGAAATAAATAAAAAAATACTCTGACGATTGTGAGCTGAACAGGATGAAATACAGAAAAGTATTAGTACTTTTGCATGACACTATCTTTGTCAGGTGGAGTCTTACATTTCTCCTGATTTGAGATTAAGATGTCTTCAGCATATATTCAGAACCACAGCACCTAACTGTTTAGAGTGTCATAAAACTGGCTGGGTGGTAAATTGCTTATCAGATGTTGTGTTTTCCTGACATCATCCTTTCTGTGCTGCTGATGTGGGACACAGTCGCTCCCAGCTTAGCCTCTGATTTGCTCCTTGTGCCTATCTTTAATCAGTCATTGTTCCTCATGAGTCATCTAATTACCCAAACCAAATTTACCCAGAAGCAGGAGTGAAACTCTAGCTCAGGTTGCAGTCACAGACACACAGAGATAGTTTGGAAGGTTTAGTAGTAAATGTGTACAGTGAGAAGATTCTTCCAAGTTAATGGTTGTGTTCCTGGATGGCCATCTGGTGATTGAGGTCGATTTTATAATGAAGTGAAAAAAGTTTGTTACTGGCGGAGGAGAAGATGGTGTTTCAGGAAGAGGTGAGTATAATCACAGTAGCTGAAGATGGGAGTGAGGGGGAGGGGGTAGTCCTGCTTGTAGAGCAGTGAATGTTGGAGTGGAACATTCAGCCCTCCAACATTCAGAGTGGTGAATGTTGGAGGGTGGACAGGCAGGTGAGGGAGCCTTGGGAAATCCAGGTAGATGGTTCCATGGGACCGAGGGGATTTATGGATGTAAACCTGAGAATTCTCCAAACAGACACTGGGAGTGAATGGAGTCCAGCAGCAGAACATCAACAAAGCAAAGGAACATTCTGTAGAAGAGACAAAGCGAAGCTGAGTGTCAGAACTTGAGGAGTTCTGCCATGCCAAATGTGCACAAACCTTTGTCTATATCCTGCAAATGTTGCAAAAACACAATCCTACAATTGCGGAATTTCTATCAAATAAGAAATGCAATTAAAATTACACTTGCAGAAGTTTGTTCATGCAATAAGTCATTAAAAATCATGGAGGCAACAGATATAAACATGATATATGGTTCAGCCATGTCAGTAGTGCTCATGAGCCATCAGAGAAAACGTTGGCATCTCATTGAGGTGTTGGAATGGAAAGTCTCCAATACTTGGGAGCAGTTACATTTGCAATGTTTTGAGGACATTGTAGTTGGTGTTTTTACAGAGAGTTTTGGATTCAACACTTTCAAATGATAAACTTAAGTTCTGATGAACTTTGCGGTGCTGTGAGAGCTCAGGTGGAGCCAGCTGCACGTTGTCTAAGGATATCAGTGCCTACAAATAAACTCGTTGCTGTTGGTTACAAATTGTGTGATGCAAAAGTAAGTGTATCCGTTGCAGTTTTGCAATTTCGATACGACTCAGACCAACTCATCCTAGCATAAAATCTTTTTAATTGAAAGATATTAGGTTTCCCTCCCCCCCAAAACTGTTCTGTTTCCATTAAGTACATTTATTTTCCTAATTCCAATTTGCACAATTTTATGATCAATGCAAACACAGCGATTGAAGCCTGACTACAATTCCCTTCATCTAACTTACTTTTACTCATTTTTAAATTCCTAATTAATATGTCTCTTTCATGTACATATTTATTAAATCCAAGAAAATATGTTCTGTGGTTTCCATTTGGCATCAATGAACACAGCAACCGGTAGCAGGTTGGTTCATTATTTTAAGAGTGCTGTGTTACCAAATCTCATAGTCGACATAATATCTTCTTTTTAAATTCAAATACATTTACTGAATTTCCCAACTTTCCTTTTGGTACTACAATAAAATCTAGCATGGTCTCCTCTTTCCTTCCTGCTCCTCCTGAAGCTCCTCCCAATTGACCCCAACGACCTCCAACTGGAGGACACACCTGCTGGCCACAGCCTGTAATGAGACCCAGATATTAGAAACTCATCAGTGGATCTAGTAGTTAATTTTGGTAAAACAAAAATAAAAGTTTTAATTAATCAGAAAATGAAATGGGAGAAAGAAACAAGAGGCCTTCGTTTTATAAAATCTAAAAGAAAACAGGAGAAATGAGAAGTAAAGGGAGGACGCGGAGAGACGAGACGATTGTTTCTCATATCAGATTTGGATACTCTGAGTTCAATAGCACTGTTTTTATTTCAGGAAAACATCTCGGTTGTAAGTGTGACGATTGTGGAATTGATGAGACAATAGAACATGTTACGTTATTCTGTCAAAATTATGAGGAAGAAAGAAAACAATTAATTCAAAACTTAAATAGAATCAAAGTTAAACTGAATTTAATTGATTTATTTAGAAATAACCCGAAAGGTAAAATTGATCAGCTATTTCTTTATCTTATAATAACACAGGTATGTAATAGAATTTAATTTTGAGTGACATTCTGGTCCACACTCCATACCAGACGGTGGCGGTAATGCACCAGTTTCATTGTTTGCCTATTGCCAAAAAACATCCAAAAAGAAGAAGCCCCAGGATGCACCAACCTTCACACATGCTTCAGTGAATCAACCTGTGAAGGACTAACTTGAAGACCACTTTGGCACATTTACCCAAACTAAGAGGTCTCACCATTTACCTCAAACTAGTAGATCTTCAGCTCAAGCACAGAGTGATGTAAGAAGCAGTTATTTGTGTTTGGCTTGTGGAGGAGGTCTGATATTACCAATCTCCCTTCAGCCACCACGGAAAGAAAAACCTAATTTACAACTTCACCCTGAATCCTCTCCTCTCCTCTCCTGTAATCCGTTCCTCTTCATGTATCCATGTTGGGTTTCAACAGCATTCGTCTCTTTATGAGAATTATTCACGCATTTCCTCCTTTAACCCATCAGCAGCAGTCTGCTGACCGATCCTGGAGGAGCCCATGTGAGGCTGCTCTTACAGGAACCCTGGATGGGTTGTGCAATTGTCTGTTATATAACTAAGTGAATGAGGCAGAGATATGTCTAAAATGGATGGGTGGCACAGAGGAACACTGTGGGGAGGGGGAGGTGAAGGTAGGGGGATTCTGTCTAACAGACCAAAGGGAGGTGAAGGTTAGGTAGGTTTTAGTTTGTGTTTTATGGTGTAAAAGATGAACAGACAATTGCTGTAAATAATATGATAAATAATACGAAGAAGTGATGCGCAGCAGAGGAATAAGATGTGGAGGCACGGTGTGACAGCATGACTCATCACAGCTGATGGAGGCGTGGCCTGTGTGTGAAGAGCCTGTTTATGAAAAACTAAACTAGACGGAATGATGGACTCATTGTCTGCATTTAATCTCTCCTTGTAATTATTTTAAATTGAATAAAAAATAAAACTTCCACCTATATGGAAACATTTCAACCAAAACATCATAGGATCCTTACCAAGAGAAGTAAATATCAGTCTAAATCAGAAAGACACAACTACTCCTAAACCCTAAACCCTAAACATTGGGACTCTCTCTCTCTCTCTCTCTCTCTCTCTCTCTCTCTCTATATATATATATATATATATATATATATATATATATATATATATATATATATAATTTTTTTTTTTTTTTAAATATACAAGTTATTTTGTAGATATGTGTTGTGCAACAACAGATTTGGGATGGCTATGAATCACTATTAATAAGTGCCAAATACAATTATTAATAAAGTTTAACAAGTTGTGGCGCCACATATTTCTCAGGAAATAATAATCTAAACAGCTCTCAGTCTCTGTCAGTTATTGTTTTATGAATACCTGCCTGCTGAGGTGTGTTATTAAATAACTGAGGGAGTGAGTTTGTCCCTAGATGTTCCCAAACAGAATAAACAGACAACTTCTCTCAAGAATATAAGAATTTATGAACAAAAAGCTTCCATTGGGAGCTTATATGTATAAAATTGGGGAAACGTTCTGCAATGAGCTCCGATCATTCTTTTGAAGACACACATAGATTTCTCATTATATCAGTGTTTCCATTACAAATGTGCACAAAACTTTGTGGGTATTCCACTCATGTCGAAAACACATAATTTTGCTTTTGGTGCTTCTATTGAATAAGAACTGCAATTTAAAAAAATCATGTGAATAAGTTTGTTCATGCATTCATAAGTCATTTACAAAACATGCATCATCATCATTATCATAATCCCACCACTTCCTGTTGTCTTCTTTGTCTTTTCCACCAGCAGTAACATCTGGCTTTGATCATGTGACTTGCGTGATGCAAAAAGTGTGTTTCCACTGCACTTTTGCAAAATGCGCTAACTTCGTCACGGCTGAAAAACCATTTCATCCCAAAGCAAAAAAACATTTTATGAAAAATAAGAGTCTACTTACAAATTATGAATTTATTTTTGTAATTCCATTTTGCACAATTTTATGGTGAATGGAAACACAGCTAGTGACACCTCTAAAGTGACCTCTGTAGTGACCATGTGATTGGTCAGGTTATCATACTGAACCCTGGTACCTGGCAGACATCCCACTGGACTCCTAACAGCTGTTGCTCCAGTCAACTGACTGTAAAATAAGTTAAACTGGTGAAAGTTATTTTTTGTCCCTTCTCCATTTTGGTTTCATCTCCTCTTCGCAGGAACCATTGCTGCTAGGAAATGGTGCAGCTCACATCTGGTGTTGTGTGAACTAGGTCCCGAGTCACACTCGCCTCAGTGATGTTTCATAATTGATCATCTGTAGTCATTTTTTTTATATCATCTGCTGTAAGAAAACATGATTCTATGACTGTAATAAACAGCAGGAGGTCTTTGAGAACTGGTTTGCTTACTGGTACAAAATGAAAGGGTGCTGGAACAAACTGGGAGATTTATGGAGTGATTTTTGTTACTTGAGTTTTAGTATTTGTATTGTAATTTATGAAACTCCAACATCATCGTCTCTCTGACCAACACTGAGCAGCTCACAGACTAAGTTTTGGCTGATTGTGAATGTTTAGGTGATCCTATAACCTTGCAGCACAGACCAGCTGAGATACAGTCAGGAAAATCATTGTACAATTTAGTACAATAAAATTAAGGATTCTGACTTTAAAGCAATATAAAGTATTACCCTAATTAGTTTCACATTAGGCGGTAATTCATTCATAAGCAATATCATTAAAGTTATTACAACCATAACTGTAGTCATAAAGTTCTTTATTGTTATGTGCATATGAAAAATAGTCTGTATTTGTCAATCTCACATCTAATGTTTGTAACTGATCAGGTAGAAATGTAAACACAGAAGCTGCACCATCACACACAGTCACATAAAGCCGCTGTTTGGTTCTTCCTGCTGAGACGTTCTGTACACTCCCCCACCCAGCAGCAGAGGCCATTAATGTCAGCTAAACCTTTCCTTTCTCTGCTGTCGGTGTTCCTCTGTAGTCAAACCTTTTCCTCTCTGCTCCGTTTATCTTAAATGGCAAAACATTAACCACTGACCCTTTCAGATCGCAGAGGAACTGCTCAGCCTTATTTATGTTCCTGCAGAACAGCAGTCACCCAGCTGACGGAGACCACAAAAAAGAGAAATGTCACGCTGCAGAAATGCGTCAACACAACAACAAACGAGTCAGCACTTGTAATTGGTAAGGAGCAAAAATCCAACTGAAGTTAACCACAACAACTTGACCAGCATGCACAACTAATTATGTTTAAAGAACCAGGATTATGTAAAATTGACTTTTCTGAGCAGTATGTCATGTTATGATGTTATTCCTTCATCAGAAACTTATTTGATGGAGCCTCTGTGGCTCCACCACAGAGACACAGAACTAAATGTAAGAACCCACATCTAGAGAATTACCATTATGCTCAGGTCAGTTAATACCATACAGTCAAAATAGTCATTGACATGAGGTCAAGGGTCACCTTATTGTGACTCAACACGACAATGCAGCGTCGGGCTGTAAGGCCAGGCAGACTTTTAAGACGATTTCTTCCTCCCCTCGGGGCGCTCTGTGCTGTCTCCTTCCATCCCTGCTTGTTTCTGTGGTCAGACGTAATTGGTTCTTATCCACAGTAAATAAATCCCTTGAATCTGCTGTGCTGAGAGAGGCTGGATTGTTGCAGTGCTTGTTGTAATTAGACCCAGGGCACAACTTTGCAAAGAGAAACGCTCAATGCAAACCCATACGGCAATCCTTGTTGCTGACTTCTTCAGTTCTAGTAGAGATCAAAAAGTCTCAACAACTGTTTCCCAAAGCCGCCGTCACACTGATTCCTGTATGCTATAACTAAGCAGATTATGTGCCCTAGTTTTGCTTTGTGTTCTGGGATGAAAGGCTGACATGGTACGACTGAAGAGGATGTGGTGCTTTCATCTAAGTGTTGTTTTCACCTGTTTGATGATCAACTGAGCATCGCTTTGCCCCGGGTGGTCAGATTTCATTTGAAAGAGTTAAATCAGGAAACTGGACTGCTCTCTCAGAGATTCAGCATAGTGAGGTGAGTCAGTTTCAGTAGTGCAGAGTAAAGCATGATATTAAGAGTTGTTGTAATTGTGCATTATTAACAAAAAAAAACTAAGTATTTTCTTTACAAAACTGTCAGCTCCAACTGTGTTAAAGTTATAACTGGTTATGGTGAGAGATTACCGGGTTCCTTTTCTATGCCGAACAGTGAACTTGGGTTCTTAGCTTAGGTGGAGTGTCTGCTCTCAGATCCAGTTGGTTTATAGGCGTAGTTTCATAGGATTTTCAGAAAACTTATCGAGGTAAAGCTCTCTTACAGAGCTCATCTTGCTGACAGACAGCTCTGTTTGAACTTGGCTTTGTTAAGCATAGTATGAGGTCCCCTGTTGTGTCAAGGAAACCCTCAGGGAACGTCTCACACGGGCAAAGACGTGACGTCACAGATACGTAGCGATTGTGGGAGCAACTCTTTATCAAACACCATCTCTTTAGGGAAACTGACAAACCCATCTTTGAATTTGACTAAACAAGTGTTTAATTAACATTGTATTTTTAACATACAACACCAACACTGGTAATCTAATACTTTTGATTATGTTCTGTAGATTTCGATTCATTTCCTAAAAGATTTATTATGGAAAGTATTTTTTTCTTTCCGTTTAATATTGTCTTTAAATGCTGGTTCTCTAAGATGCAAATACAAGTATTTGCATCTTAGAATAGAATAGAATAGAATAGAATAGAATAGAATAGAATAGAATAGACTTTATTGATCCCCTAAGGGAAATTGTTTATATGCTGACAGGTCCTCCATCCAAACTGTTCAATATTGGTAAATACAATTATAACCATAAACAATATAACGTTTATTAAAAAAAAAAAAAAACTGTTTCAGCTGCCATCTCTAAAAAGCTACTTATCTCTATGATATAGTTTTAGTAAAATATCACTGAGTGATTCACACTTACAGCACAGACCATAAATGAGTGTGAAAGCAGATCACAAGAAGGAATATCTTTGTTTTCTCTGTTGCACAAGAGCAGCAGCCTAAGGCCCAGATTGTGCTCCTTCACCACCAATGACCATGTTACATAAGTAGATAGAGCCCAGCATGTAGCACTGTGTTACATGGACTGCTTTCTTTGGAAAACGGGAGAAGAACTGTATGCATGTGTGTGTGAGTAGGAGGAGGTCTGGGGTGTGTGGGGGGGTTAATGCTCACTGCTTTAAATAGGTCTAATCCCAGCCCCATCCTTGTGCATGCATCCAGCCACTTTCCTGCCACTGGGTCTAAAACACAGCTCTGCTCGGCAGCCGAGCCGCCCCGGCTCACCCCCGGAGTGTGTGTGTGTTGGCGGACGGCCGGATCTGGATGTGTGTCCATCTTCTGGACGTGCTCGGCCGCACTAAAGCGGAAGGTGTGAGTGTGAGCCGAATGCTGAGGCGATCTGAGGACAGGAGCTGGGAGTTTAAAAGCAAAGGTAGTGTAACACACGATGTGTGTGTGTGAGGGGGTGGGGAGTAAAGAGCGAGGATAATTTAATGACCTTGGGTTGTGATAAATCTGAAAAATAAAGAAACTGCAGTCAGGATCATGTCCCTGGGCTCAGTGAATGCTGCTCTTGGAAGAAAAAATAAAACCGTTGATGAAAAGTCAAGGTTATTACACAGCCATCTGCTGTTTGTGTGCAAGTGACTTCATATTGCATTGTTTAATCTTCTGCTGTGCAGTAATATTCTCTGCACCACCACCTGTCCAACACACTGATTGGAAGCCAATGGTTACATACCAAGCAAACCAAACCTCCACCTCCATTCATCTCTATGCCTGTCGGTCTTTGTGTCCTTCAGAGGTTCCCATATTGTCTTCTCATCATCAGACGACCTTCTGTGTCCTTCCACTTTGAACTCATGATGTATGCTGTTTTTTTTTTGGTTCTGTGCTCCCATCTGACTAAAACGCTTCATTTTTCTCCAGACATTTGATGCCAGTGTGTAGCTGACTGTGGATGCTGCGTTTCTCAGCAGCATTGTGTTGTTTTGTGTTTTATTACTATCTAGACCCATTCCAACCACAAACTTCTGTTTTAGTTTGTGGTCAGTGAATATGAAGTAGAGGGAAAATGATATACATTTTTCATATATTTTTGCAAATTAACATCTGTGCCATGTTTTTGTATTTAATGGCTTTTACCCCAAAATAATATGAAATGCCAACACAATTGCAGAAAAGTAGTCAGATTAACACAGGCCATCGATGCGTTGTGTTGTTGTGGAAGGCTGCAGACAGTATTCAGTCATTTCAAAGAGCAATGAAACATCTGTGTCCTCGTTTGGATGGGAGCACTCATCTTCACTTTCTAGAGTTGGACAAATTATTACGTTGTTGTGTTGGCAATATCAATAAAATTTGTAAAAAGTGAACAAAACTGCACTGAACCCTTTACTTTGTTACATCTAAATAGTGAAAGCGCTTTACTAAACAGAGTCTGTGTTTAATTGAATCTGCTGTTCTGTCCCTGGTTTGTTACAGAACATTAGGTTATCTTCACACCTGATCGTCCAGTGGGCTCATTTGGATTGGGAATCAAATTTGTAACATTTGTTTCATTTTCAGCTGCTGTGATTCTCTTTCATCTCCCAGTGTAACAAATGAGCCAAAACCTTTGGGCGACCTGCTCACCTCCCCCACATGGGGCGCTGCAACAAGAACCTGAAGAAAATATCTTGAAAACCTCTGAAGAAGACAATACAGCTAAAAGTTTCAAACGGCTCATTGGTCAAATTCTTTGGTCATCCCTGAAATAAAGGCTGTAATCAAGGAAAAGAGAGTCTTTAGATCAGGAAACAGGGAGCAGAAAGGACTACTGAGGAAAATTATTAAAAAACCATCTACAGGGAGAAGATGGGGGACCAGCAGCAGTGGAGGTTCAGGCCACAAACCAAAACTGCCAGGCTGCTGAAAACTCAGGGTGGATGACCTGTACCCAGCCCTTCCCCAACTCCACACTTTCAAAGCTGAATAATTACCCTGACAAAGCTTTCAAGTCAACACATTGTGACACAATTAAAACAGAAAAACAGATCTATCAGTAACAATATCAGTAATATCTGATTCCTATCTCACTCCACCCTCCTCCCAATCTTCCAATCAAGCTGCAGGCCACTAAAGAAATCTTTTTTTTTGGGTCTTCCAGATCCAATAAAGAAGCAGACTTTGTTCTGTGCTCTGTTTCTCTCTCTGCCAGACCCCCCCCCCCTCCGCCACCCAACAGGCAGATGGTGAATGATTCAGGGACCAGTTGCATGTTACATACTGGATGAGACATGCTGGATGTTTAGGTGTTCAGACAACGTGCTTATTATAATTTTTGTGTGACCTGGGGAGACATTTGGTAATCACTCTGATATTCAGGCCCTTTGTAAGTGAGGTTGGTGCCAGGGTTATAATAGTTTTGAGATTTTACTAATATGGAGTGTAAAAAAAATGAATGACATCAATTTCACATCAGTTTGGTAATAAATAGATTCATGAACACAAGAACAAAAGATATCTATAATTTCAGTATATTTTAGTTAATTTTATAAACGCGCAATATAGTTCTGTTTTCTCAATTTTAGTTTTCATTATTTAATTGGTTTTATTTAATTATAAGAATCTTTTTGCAGGGGGATAGACTGACGGTGTTGTGGAGGACCTGCATGGCCAAGCATGACTTGACAGTTTAGCCCCAAAACTGTTTACTTGAAATCAAAACAGAAACATATTACCTAGATTACCTATTCTTTTCTGGTTTAGCCTCGTCATGAAAACATTATCTGATCATTTTCTTACACTTTCAATTCACTTAAAAAATAATAAAAAAAAAAACATAATTCCTTTCAGAATCTTGGATCAAAATACGTTCAACTGGCCGTCAGTTTGATGGTTTGTACCAAGGAAATGCAGCATCTCCTGCTAAAGCACAGTGTTGGGGGAAGCAGTTTAACTGGTGGCAGTCCGTGTTCACATCCAATCCGGTTTATCTAATAGCAGCGTAAAGTAAAGCTGAGGGATTTTCAGAGCTGCTGTGTTCAACATGGAACAGCAATAAAGCTGAGAAATCAGGTCACAGTCAGTGGCTCTCCTCTTGCTGTTCAGCTACCCAATGATATGTATTGCAACAGAAATGTGACTTTGCCCCTAGTGCATCTGTTAAGACATTTAACAGAAAATATATTCTAACAGACTTCTGGAAATACAAATCTGGATCCGTCTGGCATGGAGGAGATCGGCCTGTGTCCTGATGAGGTTCTGATGAGGTTCTGATGAGGTTCTGGAAGGCCAGATTCCTCTGACTGCTGACTTCAGGTCATCTGCCTTGGTGGATCTGATGTCTTTCATCTTTGTCTTGGCAACAACCAATAGATGCTCTATGGGGTTAAAGGTCAATCAGTAACAGGAACTCCCTGGTCACTGAAGCAGCTGTTGGTACCTTTGGCAATGTGGGCTGGTACCAGGTTTTGCTTGGGAATCAAACCAGGATCAGCATCCAGTTTGTTAACAGAGGGAAGAAGGAAGAGCTCTAGAACTTCCTGGTAGACTGGACTTCAGAAAACCCAGTGGACCAGAACCAGCAGATGACATGAGAAAAAATACAAAAAATGTGTTCAAGTGTTCATGTGTTCACATTTACTTTGATAAAATGTTTTTTACCAGTTCCCAAATTGAAGTAAAAATTAGTTCACTAACATTTTACTTTGACTAAAAGTTAGTTACTTTTCATCAGCAGAAGAAAGTTCTGCTCTTGGATTCCACAAAGGAATAAGAGGAGATATGTGTCTCAAAGTGTTTTCAGTTAAAGGAACACCTTCATCAATAAAAATGCAACACAATGTGAAACATGTTAGCATATAACATAATTAATATATGGAAGGAATATGTGGAATTTTAATGAGACATAAGTGTCCGATATCTTCTGTCAGTTGCTGTTTTTATGGTTCTCTACAGCTGGTTTTCCCAGCATCCTTCACTCCAACTAGAAGCTTCTCTGTGGGTTTCCTCTGAACGTGGCACTTCAGTGGAAGAGGAAATGACCTGTCTAACATGGTCACTGTTCCTCTAGTAGTTTTAAGTAACTGACTCCAAACTTGTATAATTTATACAATTACAAACTGTATAATTTACATTCAATAATACAAACAGTATATGATTTATAATACAAGTTAAAATTACAAGTACCAGATAAAACTGATATTTGTTGTTAAAATGTCTTTGGTAACACTTTATTTGAAAGTGCTGGGGGAGTAAGACTATCTTAAACATAACATAAATCTATTATAAACATGAAGGAGTCTCCATGAATGTTTATGACTGCTGTCATGAAGTGTCATTTGGTAAATAATAACACTTCTAACGCAAAGTTGACACTTTTAATGGACTTTTAGTAAAACTGACTGTTAAGTCACAGTGAGATCAAATGTATATTTAAAATCAAAGTCTTGGTGAAAACTTGTTCATACATGAACTCTTTGGTGCAAATATATCAGTGTGAAATGGATCTAATGTGTATTCCTGTTTGTGTGATAACTCTCTGTGGAGATGGGACTGCACATGAAAACAGGCCTTTATCAGCCATTCAGGTGACTTTATTACCCTGTGAAAAAACCCAGATATAGTCAAAGCAGTTTGGATGTATTTTTCTTTCTTTCTTTCCTTCTTACAGAAAGTTTCTGTCATGTTTCAGTATGGAGAAGGGATGGATTGACGTGTCTTTCCTCCTGCATTTTGCACATAAGTTCGCAGTGTGTTTTAATCCAAAAGAAAAAGATATAAAACTTCATATGTCTCACAAACAAGAAAGCCTTACAAAAACCATAGATTGAAATATAAAATCTATTTTGAAGTAACAAAAAAGAAAGAAATCCCCCCACATCCCCTAAGGGGCTCTGTACATTTTTTTCCATTATGCTATGCTATTTGTCATCATTATTCTTTGCCTGAACATAAAATGTCCAGTGAAGTGATATCTCTGAGCATCAGCCACAGGCCTTGGGAATTTCATTTTGGTTCCACTAACATGACAGAGACATATATGTGTGCTCCTGTTTCCTTCTGATTTCTCCCTTTATTTTTCGTCTCATTTGTCTTCCCTCTCCAGTTCAGCTTCCCAAGGCAGCGTGTAGCCAGGTTCATTGTTTTGTTGCATCAACTATTTCCTTCTTTGCAGCCTGTGGACACATGAGCCCAGCTCCATCTGGCACACACACAGAAACAGAAGCTGACAGCCAATGGAGAGAGAAAACGAGAGGAGAGGATGGCTTCAGGCTGTGTTTCCAATCTAATCGTCTGTTTGTCTGACAGGATCTCTGTTCTTAAAGGCCTTGACTTCAGATTCAATAAGCAGATCTGGCTGGTATCGTTGGTTTTCTCCGTCTCTTCCAGATCTTCCTCTCAGTCTGTTTCGTTCCTGGACTTGCTGGTCAGGGTTCTGTGGGTTCTTTGGGTCTGGGTCTCAGTGACACATGATGAACAGCTCACGGTAATGAATGTTCCTCATTGTGATTGAAACATGTACCAGTCTACCTGATATGCGACCGCCTTGGAAAAAAGTATTCACACCCCTAACAGTTTGTCACATTACCTCTACATTTTACTGGAGGCAAATTAATGCCTAATTATGAAAAGAAACATTATTCACTGATTTTTTTAAAATTTTTATAAAAAGATTAATTTAAATTTCCTTATTCTGACACTCGATAAATTACTTGATTCTCACATCAAGTAATCTATCAATTATTCTGATGATTAATCAAGTAATCAAAACATTTTATCAATGCAATAGAACATTTGAAGTATAAAAACCCTTTTTTATGAAATCAATATTTCTAATACATTTTCTTCACATTGCTGCTTTTCTTGATCAGCAGATCCATGTAATGTTAGCTAGAATGTATTTCGTTGTACATGTATAACACGCCAGACTCTAAATCAGATTGGCTTCACATGTAGGTAATGGGATAAACACAAACTGCCAAAATTAAGGAAATCAGGGCCCATTGATTGGCTGGCCAATTCATTGGTGCACCTAGTTTTCCTCCGTATTAAATTGGGATTTGTCTTTGCCAGTTATTGAAGGAATGTATGAAATATACTAAAAACACATTTTCTGGGTGCTATTGAAAACATCTACTGAACAAACCCATAAGGACATGAGCTTGTTTTCTTACCAGACTCTTAAATATGTCGAGGAAGAAAAAATGGTGATGCAGCAGCAGATGCTGGTGAATGAAAGCTCTATGGAGATCAGCAGTCTGGGACAATCCCTCCTTTCTCTTTTGGGGTGGGGGGGCTTTCTGTGCTTTCCTAAAGGCCTGCAGCCTTCGCAGCGTCTTCCTCATCATCTGGTGGTGGCAGACGTCAAGTCGGCTCACAGAGGAGCAGGTGGTCTGTAGAGAGAGTTAACCTCTTCTGACTGGCTGAACTCTGGGTTGGCTCCACATGAAAGGTTCTCGGTGCAACCCGACTCGACGAAGTCGGCCCGTGCGCTGCGGAGCGTGTGTGCTTACAGTCGACAGTGGGAATCAACATCTGCTGATCTAATCTGACAGAAAGTCCCATGTCTGCACCTACCGAACATGAATGATGTACATTTCTGGTTTGCTACAGCTGAGAAGTCCCTTCACCATTGAGTTTCACTCAGAACTCATTTTGTTTCTTCTTTGTACTCCTGGTCCAGTGAAGCATGAAGACTATCCAGTCACACTCTCAATAAATTTTATTTTTAGTCATTTTCTAGCAAAGAAGAGCAGAGAGCTGTTGGTCAAAATGATTCACTATAGCTTAGAACAGGAATAAAGCAGTTTATACATTATCTTGTTTTCCTGACATGGACCCACAGTTCAGACCTCCCAGCTGCTGACTGTGACAGAATATTGGTCAAACAACAGTCAAGCAAAATTAATTTGTGTTGCCATTAACCCTGTGTCAATAGACTAGAGGTGGGCGGATTGATCTGAAATATTCAGACCTTTTTCAGAGAGTCAGGTAGTTTTCCTTAACCGGAAATCTCTTATTTCCCACAAGATGTCATTGGGTTCAGGAGGAAGGGGCCTGCCAGATGGTTTTCAACATTAACTCCTGTACAGGCTAGCCATGCAATGGCTAGCCTGTACATGTGTCCAATGTGTCCATTGGACACATGTTATGGAGAATTGCCTAAAAGTCATTGTCTTTTTGAAAGCTGCAGACTTCCTTCTTGGAGAAATGTCTTCCAAAAACCAGCAGTAGGTTTGCAAATTGATTTGATTCTTGCTTATTCATTGTCTTTGGACCAGTAGAATGCATGATTAGTATGTGAGGTATAGGATTTATTGGCTGAATGTTTTGACTGTTAGGTTTAGCTATTTTGTTATTAAATTATCATACTGTATTAAGGAAATGACTTGTGCCTATTCCAGAATCTGTGTCCGTCCGTCCGTCCATCCATCCATCCATCCATCCATCCATCCATCCATCCATCCATCCATCCATCCATGTGAGGTCACTACTGCAGCCTTACCAGTTGAGCTAAGATCTGGTTTCTCTGCTGGAGTTTCTTTGCCCGTCTCTATTGCTGAGTTCTGTTTCAATGGAAGCAGGAACTCAGATCTTAATGAGGATGACGAGGTTCCAAATCCCAGGAGCCATTCACCTACAAGAAGGTGAATGGCTTCTTGTAGCCATTCAAGAAGCACTTCAGAATGGCTCCACCTTCTTCTAAAGTGCATATCATGTGGCCAATGGCATTTCAGTAAAGAGAAACAGCAACTACAAAGCTACACTGAGCTGAAAGGAATAAAGAACAACAAGCTTCCTAGAAATGTAGTGGAGTGAAAGTCATAGGTTCCCCCCAAAAAATAAATACTCAAGTAAAGATACCACTAAAAGCTATTCAAGTACAATATTCAGATACATGCACTCTGTTACTGTTCACCACTGAGGCACAACACATATTGGGCAATAACCACCATAAACAGAAACCACAGTCTCCGGTCATTTACTTCATGTCTTCTTTCACTCTCTATCCTTCTTCCTGTCAAACTACTAATGAAGACGTGCCACTACTGCCACAAAAACCTTTATTAAGAAAACACATAAACAAACCAGGTACAAGTCCCTGGTACAATTCCCAGTGCGGATTAGAGCATCCTTCCCTTTGTCCTTCTACCAGAAGTGGATAAAGTAGCAACAGTCTCCAGGCAACTCAGAAGATGGAAATCGGATAAATGACTGATCAGAGGCAGAGACTCTAGGTTAAGATCCAGTACTGGTTCATGCTGCAGTCAGACAGCACACCATGTTTCTCTAAGACTTCAATGTTGTGAAATATCACATTAAACTATATTTAATGTAATGTATTAATACAATACAGAGAAAAAAGTCTTCAAATGTTATCTCAAGGCACTTTCCAAAACAAAAAGATCCAGTTTGTATCCAGAACAGTTGATGTAATGCAGACAGATTGTCATGATGTGAGGTGGTGAGGGAGACGCCGACAGGCCCAGGATGTCAAAAAGATGTTTAATGAAGAACTCAAAATCCAAAAATCACTGGCAGCACAGGGGACAGAAAAAACGGCGTTAGACGAGGACCCGACAAGAGACAAAGACAACAGGTGGGTTTAAATACACAGGGAGGGTAATCAGGTAACTAGACACACCTGGGAAGCATTCAACGGGGAAGACGCAGAGACTCACAGGGGAACAGAGGACACAAAACCTCAAAAAATAACTACACAGGAAACACAGATCGTCACACACATTCAAAGTTAGCTGCAATTTTTTGAATGAACTCAAATTCTGTTTATTAGTCAAATTGGAAAAAAGTATTCCACCTAAGAAAACTCAGTGGATTGCTTTGAGTAACTAACTTTGAAGCAGTCTCTTAAACTAAGCATGCATCTGGTGACAGTCAAAAAATCTCTCTCCTTTGACAGGAAGAAACCTGAACAGAACCAGAATCTGACTCTGACTCAGTGCTACTGACCATCTACCATGATGGAGAGGTTTGAGAAGATCCTCATAATGTTCTATTTCTGTAGTTTAAACATCAAACATGCATTAATACACACAGCGGACGGCATCTTGGGACCAACGCAGAGGGCAACATCTACCATCTTCCTTACTTCTGCTCTTGGGGAAACAACCAATCAGCAGCAGGGGAAATTAATTACACTTCTAGACTTCCAGCCAATAGCGTGTGAAGCAGCATTGTGTCTATAAATGTATTTCAGCTTCCCAAGTTTCAGTTTCTTTAAAATACTTTAGATATAGCCAATGAAAACCTTTGTGGATATTCTGCAAATGATTTGGATTTATGTTCTACAGAAAAATCCACAAATACTGAACTGTGGATCCACTGTACAAACACCGGACTGCGTTAGATAAAACGTCTTAATATTTAGCAGCATGTAAGGAGACGCTGGTCTGAATATCAACATCCAACGAGTTAAAAAGACAAACCAAAGCACTCTGAAGGGCAAATCCATCCAGCTGGATGTTAACTGACATAACATTAGCTACAGGCACCAAGAGGTCAAAGGTGAAGGTAGATGCCTTAACTCAACTCATGTTTGTTCTTTCTGTGTGTTGTTTGGATAAATGGATAAATCACATCGGTGCGTTTGCATGGCTTGTCATCTCTGGTGTGTAAGGGCACAGGTGGCAGTACTGGCATTTTCAAAGTAAAAGCATGTGATGGCAGTCAGAGGTTTTGCACTCAGTTTCAGTAAAAGAATGGAAGGAACAGCTGAGGTCTTGAACAGTACAGGACGACTGAGACCAAGACAACACGGTAAGAATGAGAAAAGACAAACACCTGGAAAAGAAGACCTAGAGACTGACCTGGAAACTACAATCAGTGTTTAAAATTCACATATTTTAAATCTTTGATGAGATTAAGAGCTTATTTATTGTTGTCAAAACAATATTACTCACATAGAAGAGAAAGGTACGCTGCAGTAAAACTACTTCTAGAAGTACTTTTATTTTCAAAATGTTACTTGAGTAACTGCAGTCAAGTAAATGTAACTTATTTCATCTCTGTGGTAGTTTTGACACTTTCTGATCTGTCTTTTGAATTCACTTTTATTAACATCCAGTTTTGTGGTTTTACAATAAATACCAAGGATGACGTAAGATCATAAAATAAACTAAAATTAAAAAAGTATTTGATTTCTGGGGAATATTACAGTAATTGTTTAGATCAAATGGTTCATAAAGTTTGTACAGTAACTCACTGAACAGTGTAGCACCACAATACATTAAAGATCTGCTGTTGTCATAGCAACCTTCCAGACCTCCCAGGTCTTCTGGTTCTGGTTCTGCTCTACATCAGAACCAGAACCAAACATGGAGAAGCAGCATTCAGCATCTATGCACCATAAATCTAGAGCAAACTTCTATAAAACTGCAAAACAGCTGAAATACTGAGTTCCTATAAATCTAGACTAAAAATCCAGCTGTTTAGGATTACCACAATAAATGAAACATTGACCAACTTTTTTGATGTGTGTAATTTTAGTGATAGCACTTGAATTGGTGCATCTTGACTGGAAGTGAGTTTCCCAGTGTGTTTGCTTTTAGAAATCTCCGTCTTGCTTCTCTATTTTCCTAAATTCCACTCAGGGGAGTGAGTGGCTGCTTGAAAAGCCATCTAAAAGACCATTTTACCAACTCTGAACCTCACATAGATGATTGCATTTTCAGCTCCTGTCAACTCACTTCCAAATAAATATTCGGCGCGCCACCTGAAAAACACCCATATCCACACAAACAATGGGAGCGGTGGCAGGGTGCCGCTTAGCCTCGCATCTTGTTGTGTCTCCACACGCCTCTAAATTATTCAGTGTCACTCAAATATTGATATGGAAATCACAACTGACTGAACTGACGGAGAGCAGGCGGCGCGGTAAAGACCCTCTGTCCTTTTCCTCTAAAGCCTCTCGGCTCCATTTGACTGATACCTTTCGCCAGCAGCTGCTCATCCTTATTTCATGCCCATCTCATACAGAATTCAGTGAATGCTTTAAATGATTGCCTGGTCATTCAGGCCCCGTTTTTCATGAAAAAATGAAACCATCTCCAGTGATTTGCTCAGTTGTTCATGAAGTATGTTAATGTTGACCGCAGCAGAGCTAGATGAGGCCTGTTCTGTGGCCGTGTTTGCAAATGCTCATCGATCCGCCGCCATCAGACTCCGATTACAGAATCAGCTCTTTCTTTTCACACCTCCTGCCTAAATAAATACTGACACAACACAATCACTGCACAGCCAGAAGCCTCTGCACTAGGAAAATCAATTCTTCTATGTGGGAGTTTAGCCTGTTTTCCACCGTCAGTGGCATCTCGTCACAATGCCAGACTAATTAGCAGCATAAAGCCAGGAAACCAAGCGGGAGTCGTGAAATTAAGGCATAAATAAACTCACAGGCTGCATCACTTGTTTGATAAACCATCAGCTGTCCAGCAAACACACAGGATCCTGCAAAATTGTCACTATGGCATGAAATTGTTTGAAGTATTTTGCCACAAGCATCAAAGTGGTTTTTAGGGGTTTTGCATGACACATGAACACAAAGCAGTGCATAATCATAAAGAACACAAACAAGACAAGGTATTTAAAATTGAGATTAAGATTTTGCAGCCGTTATTAACTCAGAGCAGAACCTTCTGTCACTCTAAATTAAAGCTGCAGGTTTTTACCAACTTTGAACTTCTACATTTAGTTTCCCAAATGATTCTTTACAAATTTCCTAAAGCTCCATCACAGATAGAAAGCCTGTTGCCTGTGATTTTAGATTTGGATTTGGAGCTTGATCTTTCGAATGTCTGAACCAAACTTTGATTAGAACCATGGTGCTTGTAGCTCTGGTTTCATGTTCAGGGTGGAGGTCCTGCTGGAAGGTGAGCCTCCACACCAGGCTCAGGTCTTCTGTGGCCTCTAACTGGTTTTTCTCCAGAATTGTCCTGAATTTAGCTCCATCCATCTTCCCATCGACTGACCAGAATCACACTCTCATGCATGAAGACTGAGACTGCTGTCATGTTCTTTTAACAACTTCATACAATTTCATTTTTTAACACTGTAGCCAATATGTAGAGTTTTTATGTAAAAATAATCAAATCCTGTCAGATTTGATAATTTTTAAAAGTCCATTAAAAATGCCAACTTTGCATTAAAGTGTCATTATTTACAAAATAAAGCAAAGTTGGCACTTTAAATGAACTTTTAATTCAACCTTTTGAGCAACTTTGCATGAAAAGTGTGATTATTTACGGAATTGCACTTCATGACAACAGTCAGACATTCATAAAGACTCCTTCATGTTCATGACAGGTGTTATATCAGGTTTATGACACTGTCATATCAGTTATATCACACCCCGTCAAACAAAATGTTACAGGATATTTTTCAAGCATCTTTATGAGAAAACACTCAGGACTGACTAAACGTTCTCCACTGACTGTCCTCTAACCAACTCCAACCGTTCCTGCTCCAACAAGACATTTGTTATTATAAGAAGCAGCCAGAGGATCTCATGAACTTGGACTAAACCACAGCAGCTTTACTGTATAAGTATTTACAGTCACAGAGTGTCGGTGACATCATGGCTTACTGTGGGGTTTTTAGTTATTTTATGCGATTTCAAATATCCAGGTGTCTTTGTTCTGCTCCCAGCTTCACACCATGCAGACAGCCAGGCCCACAGAGCAGAGCACTGTGTGATGCAGACAGTTTCTGATTGGATAACAGCTTACATAAGCTGCAGGCCACAGCAGAGCGCAGAAGGCAGGGTCAACCAGTGCCATCCCAGTGAGCTGCTTAGGAAATCACTAATTCAGGGAGATCCAGCAGGATAACAGACTCTGTAAAAGGTCCCTCTTATGGTGATGTGATTTCTTTTTCTTGCCCATTGTCTTCTAAGTTACACATTCAGCTTGTCACAGCTACAATATTGGAAGTGTTGGTTGGTCACCATGTCTGAGTCTGGCTGCTGAGAGCCACAACCACCAGGCCCCAACAGCCGTGGTGAGTTAACTTTTATCAAGGTAAGACCAAAGGAAACAGGCCCTGCTTAAAACTTTAGCAAACTTACTAATTTTGCAGTACTGCTCATTCATACAGCGAATTGCATTATATTTCTGGAATTCTGTGTTTCTCTGTTTTTTGTTTTTTTTTCCACATTGTGGTCACCAGAGGTCATATATTGTACAAGTCATAGGATAATTTTATTTAATTTTTTTAAGTACGACTGTATTTTGTATCTTAGCCTCACACAGAGTCTGAAGCGAACGCAGGTCGCCTGCAGATCAGTGCCTCACACACCTGGTAGCCATGAGACACCAACATGCTTTAGCTGCATTCACAGCTCTGACTCACAGGGACCAAGTGTGATGACATTCAAATGCTCCAACATACATGTTACAAATGTCTGAACCCCAGTAAGCAGAGTGTTAGGCTCAACACCAGCATGTGGAAGACCTGCCAACAGCGACCTGCAACACTGAAGCAGGAAAACACTGAGGAACATGCAGGACGGCCCACACACAGTGATATGAAAACAGTTTCTATAATACATATAATACATATCAAAATAACCCAAATACCAGCAGTACCCAATGATGATTATGAGTCATTGTTTACATATTATATAAATGTTTAATAAAAATGACAACAAAAGCATGTTAGTGTAATAGCTATGTAATATTATGATTTGTCTCAGTGTCCCTCTCTTCTTTCATTAAGCATACAGAAGAACTCCTCAAGAGTGTGTGTGTGTGTGTGTGTGTGTGTGTGTGCGTGTGTGTGTGTGTGTGTGTGTGTGTGTGTGTGTGTGTGTGTGTGTGTGTGTGTGTGTGTGTGTGTGTGTGTGCGTTTGTTTGTAATACCTTGTGGGGACGATTTTCCTGACATATGCTATGTTGTGGGGACCAGTCGCTCCTCGTGGGGACCGGAGGCTGGTCCCCACGAGGGGAAACCCTGTTTTTGGGTCAGGGGTCAGAGTTAGGGCTAAGGTATGAATTGAGTTTTGGTTAGGGTTAGGGTTAGGTATGTGATGGTTAGGGTTAGGAAAAGGGTAAAGGTAAGGTTTAGGCTGTAGAAATGAATGGAAGTCAATGGAAAGTCCCCACAAAGATAGCAAAACAAACGTGTGTGTGTGTGTGTGTGTGCGTGTGTGTGTGTGTGTGTGTGTGGGGGGGGGGGGGGGTGTGTGTGTGTGCGTGTGTGCGCGTGTGTGTGGTTAAGGAACAGTGTGAGCCTGAGATGATAGGTGGGGCTGTGTGGAGGAGGACTGAAGGGGAAGTGTTGAAGAAAAGACCAAGATAACAGCGTCTGACAGCAGGTTACTGTTTGTGTCAGAGTGGCTCTGGGCTTTGACTCACATCTTTTTAAAGGGTTTTATTCATCAATTCCAATCCACTGTTTATAAACTGTACTTTACAAATAATATTCTATTCTCACCACTTTGTGTTCCCAAATCAGTCATAAAGCGTCTCACATTTCAGCCTCGATCATCCTGATAATCAGAATCTAAATCTTAGTTTTCACTCGATTCTGAACATCCAGCTGTCAGTTCAGCTTCATGCTGGTCTGACTGGATGTCATTTACTTCCATAAAGTATTCTGGTAGTTCTTATATACAAAAAGCCGTATTCTTCAATTTACACTAATAAATGTCACCTTTAAAAACAAATTATTGCTCTTATACGATATAGAATCAGAACACCTTAAATAAATGAACAGTAAAAGCCCCACAATGCATGTTGATGACATAGGTGATCTAGATTTAGTGCAGAATCTATAGATCATGTCTGGAATCTTCTATTTTGCATAGTGAAACTTCTTTATCTAAATCCTTAAAAATCCTCCAAACTTCCAGATTTCCATATTAATGTGACAGATTTCTTTTGTGTGTCATCAGAATCCACTCTGGGTGTGTACGTTGTGTTGTTGGTGTGCATGTGGTCGGATGCCTAATTTCACTCCAGCCACTTTTAAGTCTTTGTCTGATTATGAAACAGAACATCAAATAAATATTTAATAACCACGCAGCATGAATCATTCTGAGAAACCACACAGCTGCTGTTACTTAGAGGAAGAGCCGCCGGTTTGAATCAGTTTATTATATCTGGGTGAAAAGCACCTTTTCTTGTCTTTATTCATATATCATATGAAAACCTGATTTCACATATCAGCATTAACATGTTCTGTAATTCACAGAAACAAACAGCAATGAGTGACACCGTATGCTTAATGAAACCTGCTGGCACACGTCCCGGTGCGCCTAATCAGTCCTCAAATATTCACACAGTTCCAGATGTTTACGCGTAAACCTGGCTGTTTCCTTCTCCTGCCCACCCCCGTGAACACTTACAGTGACAGATCTGCTAGAAATGTTAATGTGGCTCCTCTCATGCGTCTGTGATAATGAGATGAGCCGGGATTTGCTACAGTCTGCAGCTTCTACCTCTGCCGTGAGCATTTGTGTCACCTGCGACGCCTGCCTTTGATTAAGGCGATGAAGGAACTTGGCCAAGACGCGTCACTCGCTCCAGACGGCATGCATCCATTTTTCTGTGACTATGCATGAGACCGCTTCATTTGCGCTGCTGCCATGTTTTGCATTAAACAGGAACTGACAGAATGAGACACTTTTTTGTCACATTTAAGAGTCAGCACCGTCTCCTCAGCTGGTTTCAGGAAAACATGGTCATTGATCCGTGGTGAGAGGCTGAACACCGACTCCTCCTCTGTGGTCAAACCTGAAAATTCATGACTGAGCTGAAGTTACATAGCAAAAAAAGAGTGGGCAACCATCTCGGCGTAAAGACTGATAGGTGGAGGAACAGCTGATGCAGTTTTCTCAGGTAGGCCCATCACAATCATTCCCAATAAAATAAAAGACATTTTAAGGTTGCAATGTGATCAACTGTCACACAAAACTCAAGGGGTGTGAATATTTATATAAAGCTCTGTTTTTTGTTTTTGTGGTCAGGAGAGAATTAGTCATACACATGTAACCAACCAAAATCAAACAAACACACTGCATTTCACAACTGGGGAAACTTTATGTTTCACCTCCTTCCTCTAATCTAATCTAAGAGAAATAGATTATTAATAACCACCACTCCCCATCATAATGACCACAGCAAAAACAGGAGCACCAAAACATGTTCTTCATGATGATTAGTTTTCACACTAATCGTGAGAAAAGCCAAGCAAACAAGGAGAAAAGTGTATTTCATCGGCAGAGTTAAGATTTGGTCCTGTGGATTTGAAGACTCCTTATTAAATACACAGAATGATACTGAGAAACATGCAGTTCAGCTTTATTCTTAGGGTTTTGTTGGCTTAAGTGGCCTCTATTTGATAGAGACTAGATAGGAAAGTGGGTAATGAGAGAGAGGGAAGACATGGAGCAAAGGACATCAGGACGGGACTCAAACCTGCGACGTCTGTGTCGAGGACTCAGGCCTCCATCCTCCACCACAGCACCCGAAAATCAACTTTTTATCATGTAAATAATTTCTGACAGAGTGCGACTTGAAAGGAGTCAAATGTAATGAAGAGGAAATCCAACCTACATCGGCAGCCCACTCTCAGCTTCACGGAGGATTTTATTTTATGATTTTTTTTCAGATAATTGCTTTTGTTTCTTACCATTAATGTAACAAATTTTATTTTCCCACAGGAGCATTAAGCAGTACATGAGCATGAAACACTTCAGTCTTGTTTTTGTAGGATCAGGTGAAAACAGCTGGGAAAATATCAGATGTTGACATTTGTAACTTTAGGACCTGACTGAGTCATATTTTATGATGTTAGAGTTGTGGCCAGTGGTTTACATCTTCTCATCATGGGCGTGAGCACATCTTAATAGCAACCTACTTAAATTACTGTATTCCAGAATGGAATGAAAATGCAACATGTAGATAAAACAATTTTAAATGACAGATGTGACGTCCCTGCTGCCTCGGTAATACAGCTCAGGTTGGTAAACCCTGATACTCCAAACTCCAAGTCCATCACTAAACAGCAGACATTCCCAGCAATGTCATTTGCTCCTCAGAGGCGGTAAGCCAGCCATACGGCCCACAGGCGCCGGTCTGGAAGTGATGGACAAACATCGTTCCAGCTACACCAACTGAAACAAGCTGGCTAGCGATGGGGTTAGCCAGCTAGCTTCTCTCTTCTGAATTGTCTGCCTTGAAAATTGATTTTTAATCATTCCTGAGACCAAATCAATTCCTCCTTCTCCATCAGCCACTGTGGGCACAAAATAAAAGAAATTCATGAGCATTAATGTGCACAGATTGCTGAGGATGTGCTTTGGCAGTGATGTCTTTGCACAGCACACTCTCCTGCAGCCTCCACAGCCTGGCAGTGACTACTGTATGAATATTATAACACAATAACATAAACGATGAATCTGAATGATGACACAGCTGTGTCAGGTCACTGCAATTAGCTCACCACAAAGAGCTTCATACAGCATGCTACAACAGAGCGTCAAGTTAGCGTTTAACTTTAATATGCTGTCAGTGTGTTTACAATATTAAACACACTGACAGTACAAAGACTGGTGTCAGGTACTTATTACACTCACTGTACATGAGTTAATAGAAATGTTTTATGTATTATTAATAATTTTCTACACTCTGTACTGCACACAATCTGCCAGTGATTACAGTAACCAGCACCATATACCCAGCCACACAGGCAGGGGGCGCTATGCCTTCACTGCACTGACATACTGTACATGGATACTGTAAACACTGTTACACTTAGTTGTCATAATTAGTTTGTTTTCTCTCTATTTGGGCCCTCAGCTTCTTCCCCAGACATTCTGATGAGAAAATTAGTGACATATTTAATTCACTGTCGCTCCATAACTTATTTCACAAGAACATCGCAAATCAGCTCAGTTCAATAATTCCATAATTTTCAAAGGTTTATTAAGAGTACACAAACCTGTAAATGCTGCTAATATATTTATTATAAAACTGAAGAACACAACAGGGACAACAGCATTTAATTAGTTAATTTCAAAAAGCAAAAATTGTGGCCATTATCGCGTAGATGGAGGTTTCCAACCAGAGGCCGGGGGGCCACCTGGAGTTCTCTGATAGTTTACACAGTAAGGGGAGAGATGAGCGGCTTGAAAAAGAAAAGTAGGGAGAGGAATGATTTAGGTTTGGCAGAACGCCAAAAAGAAAGGAAAAAGAGATGGATGGGGTTGAAAAATGTAGAAAGGAAAAAAGAAAAAGTTAGTGCAGAATGCAGCCAAATACACTGAAGTAACACCAACAGCAGCTTCTGTCACCGTCTACATGCTCTAGATCTGCCTTACAGTGAGTTTGTGCTTTTAGACGTATTCAGGGCACTCAGGACATTAAAGGCAGCCTATCAGCAATGTTGCACCATACCTGCATAAATATTTGATCAATTAAAATCAATCCATTCACCAAGAAGGCATCACCATGCTGAAAAATGAACCCATTTCACTGAGTGCTGGAGTCCACTGTGTGTTTCAGCTAAACTTAGAATTTTAAGACAATTCCAGATGAAAACGTTCAAACTTGTGGGATATAAGACCATGTTAGGAAATTAGTCTACAATCTTATGTGTGAAGTGAGATTTTTTTTTTTTACTTAACACACTTGGTGTGGCTTTGCTCAGCTGAACAACATCCATGTTTCTATGTGAAGATGTCTTTTGTGTTGTTTCAACAATAACACCAAAAGAGCTCAGAGGAGAAACTGAGCTGAGAGGTGAGGCTGCAACTCAAAAAACAAAAACAAATCATTGTAGTGCCTCTGGATAAAAAGCCTCTGGATGCTTTTAATTAAATGAGGAAAGTCTATGTTGAAGTAAAAAAAAGAAAGAAAGTTTTGACACTCATTTTTTGTAAAGATTTGTTTAATTGTGTGTTGAGTTTCCACACATGCAGCTGAAGGATTTCCATTTCATTTGAATGGTTTTGACTGTATGTCCTTTGCGTAAATTGGAATACGTTTGCGTGAATCTTACTCTACATTTAATTTATGTGAGAATGCTTGTGTATATGTTAAGAAATGCTAAATAAATGTTATTAATATATAGTTTCAGCTCAGTCCTGCAAGTACAAATATTTATTAGTTATTAGTTATAGTGGAATTTTTCATACTTCATAAAAATAACTCTTCTTGACAGGTTTGGTTGTTTATTATGCAGTGATAAAGTGAAATATTAGTTGCTAAGGAGACATGTTAAAAGTGATTATACTTGTCATTATCTCAAATACACATAATCTATAAATCATGACCCAGATGAAATGATAATTTTAGGTTTTAGACACATTAAAAGGCTGGTGTATTCACTGTCAAAGCTATAAATGTATAAGTCATGTAATGCCTGGTTGGTTCTATCAAGTGCTGATTTTTATAATTAATATCTGGATCACGTTGCTTTCTCTGGTTCATCTGGAGATTCTTGAAGGATCCACAGTCATCTGTCCAACTACACATGATGGAAATGTCCAACCAGGATCACTGAGGAAGGAGACGGGTTCTGTGCTCCAGAGCTGAACGGGTTCTGCTCTCGATTCTTGGGCATTTTTGATCTCCATCTGTTTTTGTCATTTGATTATTTCATTGTTTAGATCTTAAATCTTGCCGTTTCAGTTTATTCCTTTGTGTTTGCTTTCTTTGTTTGTTCTTAGATTTTATTCACTGTGGATTTCAGTTGTGGTTGTCTATGTTCTTCTCAGCTTGCCTCGTTTATCAGCCTCTTTCCCTCAGCATGCCTGCTCTTCTTTCACACCTGCAACCATCAGCCACCTGCTGCTTATCCAGTAACCCAGCTTCTGTAGCATTAAGATCTTCACTTTCTTACCATTGCTTCTCTGTGACTTTATCCATGCCGTATGTAAATTTCCTTAACTTAGATTTTCATTTCTTCATTAAGAGACTCATCCTATTACAAGAAGATCTCTTAAAAACATAAAACCTGACAGATATTTACACATCAACATCAGAACAAAAGTCAAAAACCTGGTGGCGATGCTGCTTAATTTGGTCCACAGTGAAACGTTTCATTTACGAGGAGAAAGGCTTTCAGTCCCTAAACAAACAGCTTTCTTCCCTCTGATGTTATTGAAATGAACAAACTGAAGTGACATCGATGCTCTCAGAGGTTCTTAGTGGATTTTACCAAATGGATTTTATTTCCAGTTTTACTCAATATGCTATGTTTTATATTAGTTAAATTTTTAAGTTCTACTCACCTCTTCTGTGTCTTGCTTTGATTTAAATTTGACATGTGGTACCGATAGTGTGTGTGCGTCTGTGTGTGCGTGTGTGTGTGGACATGTATGCTTTGTACCACTGCAAATAAATCTAATAAACCTAACCAAGCACACATCATAGTGGACAGAAGGACAACAATTGAAAAACAAACATTAAAAATATAAACTGGGAGCAATTTGACAAATAAAATACTTTGATTTGTGTGACTCAAATAATAACACCAAATTAGTTGAAGAGTGGCTTAAGGTCAAGTCAAAGACTGGAGTGACCTTCACAAAAGATAAGATATTATGAAAAAACCTCATTCTGATATTAAGTACATTTGCAGAGAAACTGTATTTTGTCTACATGCAGGTTCTGTGGTTTATAAAACAGAAACCAGCCTTCACTGTCTGTAAGACATTAACATTCTGAATGAGAGGGATATTAGCTGCTATGTATTGTGTAGGTCTCACTTCAGCACTTTCGGTTGCTCCACTCAGCAACACATGCCGGCCCGGTCACATGGTGTGAACAGGTAAGGTACTTTCCTACGTGACACTGAAGGCGAGCTGGGATTGGTTCCCTGAAATCCAACCTGCTGTTTCACTAGCTTCAGAGGGAGAGAAAGGTCTGTTTGTGTATTTCACAGTGCAAACTAAATCCCAGATGAGAGTGTCAGTTTAATCTGATGCAGCAACAAGTTTGTCCAGAACACCGGTGTTGGTGAACGCTGACTGGAATCACAGGCAAATCCAAAAGATTCAATGCTTTCACACCCTGACCGGTTCTGGTCTTTTGAACGTTTGTCAGCAGGTTCTGCTGTTCAACAGATGCTTTCAAAGCAACAGTCTCTAGTAGTGTGTTCTTTACATCTGTTGGGATGACCGTACTTTCCAGTCAAAGCAAACGACTCGCCGCCTCATCATGCTGGAAATGCAGAAACTGACGTGGTAGATGCTGGTGTGCTTGTGATAAACAGCCATGCCAATAAAAGTCAGTGGATTGAGCTCTGAGTCAGAGAGCGTCTCAGGTCGCTTGGCATGTAGCACCATGCTTGGGTGGGGAGGGGGGGAGAGCTTACTGTGGTGGGGGAAGGGAGGCACTGCTCCTATTATCTCTGCTCTGCCAAAGCACTAAATTACAAAAAAAGAAAAAAGAAAAAGGAGGAAGCCAAGGGAACGCAAACAAAGACGCAGCCCAACGTATCTCTCACCACACTGCCAGGAAACTGGGTTGGGTTTAGAGAGAGGGGCAAGAGGCAAGGGGAGAAGGAGGAGGGGAGGAAGAATGGAGCAGAGAGAATGAGACCAAACCTCAGCAGGTGTGCTCGAGCAGCATGTTATGTGTCAGCATAGACTGGTGCCAAAACACTCTGCAGTCTCTGCAACACACACACACATGCACACACACGCACACGCAGGGAATTCTCTTTGAGGAGACAGAAACGTTGATTAATCTTTCACCTCTCTGAGCACTACTCTTGATTTACACAGCTCACGCCTTGGCAGCAGTCTAACATGTCCTCCATCCAAAATGACTACTCCCTCTCAAAAAACAGTCTAGATTTGTCACTGAATCAAGTTCACTCAGCTGCTGGGTCCAAGGGGCAGTTGCCCTTCAAAAATACAACCAGGACCCTGCTGCAAAAAACCTTCAAGGCAGAATTGAAGTGTCTTTTGTCAGTGACTGTGCTCCATGTGAAAGAGAAAGATTCGGCAACGGGATAGAAGTTAGCCCACCTTTATTACTCCTCTGACTCGCCGAGCCAGGTTGTCACAGGTCTGCATTGGCTGTGAGCTCTGGACAGCAGGTTTGTGCTTCTCACACTGCATTTGGTTCTTTATGGTCTCAACCCCCATAGAGCTAAGACTTTTGGGACAGAATGAACCATCCATCGTAGGGGGACTGGCAACAGAAGTGAGCCAGTGACAAAGATGAACGTCGTCCAGGCAACTTCTGGTAAATTTGCATCATGATAGACACAAAAATGCTACTTTGCTGGCGAGAGTAAATTAGCAGTAGCCTCAACCACCTCAAGTCACAAAATGCAGTAAAGATGTCTGCAACGCTCAAACTTTTGCCTGACAGAAAAGATCCACAAGAAAAACAAAAAGAACTACAGAGATTATACAAGATTAAATATATTCTGCCAGAACTAAATTTAAACCTGTGATTAACATATTTAGGGCCAACTTACATTGTTTTAAAATGAATTTAATTTTATGTGTCTAAAATTAAGGCCTTAATTTTAGACCCATGAGTACGAGACTTTTTAGGGATGCCCGGACAAATACACTGTGGTCTGCAACTGTTTCCGTAGCGACACTGTATGGTACACCCACATGATGTTTTAAATATCAGTAGTTGTGGATTAGAAAACTTTATTTTTAGTTTTTTAGTGAGGTTTATTTATTGAAGGGTGGCACATGAGACAATATTTTATAAAACATTGCAAACATTGTTTTATAGATGGTTTTTCCACCTAAATGCTAATTTGCAATTAGCCTAAATCTAATATATATATATATATATATATATATATATATATATATATATATATATATATATATATATATATATATATATATATATATATATATATATAAGATTGTCTTTAAACCAGAGTAATCTAAATGAACAAATAAATGTCTGATCTATGTGTCTCTGTATATAATAAATCTATATTATGAGTTTCAGCTTTTGAACTGAATTCCTCCACCGACTCTTAAAAAGCAGCTGAAGACATTATGACACCGGCAGGCATTTAACTGGACTGCTGCATTTTATGACATTTTTTATATTCATGTTTTATGTTCATGTCTTCATGAAGCACTTTGTGATTTTAATGTCTGTGATAGGTGATACATAAATACATTCTACTTGCTTAAATAAATGACCTGCACTTGTAATTTGATTTAGAAGGTCTGTCTGTAGGTCACAGTCCTTCTCAAAAACAGATTTTATTTTATTTGATAATCACAAATAATCACAGTTAAGGTCAAAATAGTTCATGTTCACATCTAAGCTCTCACTCACTGCCCTGCAGCAGCTTCAACACTCATCTCAAAAGTAAGAGAATATTCTGACCACAAATAAAGGACTTATTTCACTGACGAGAAACAAAATCCACTTTAAAAGCCAGCGTGGTTTTTACAGTGGCATCAGCAGATGGCTGTTGAGGTCGCCCTGAAGTGGAAGCCTCTGCAACTGAACACGGCATTACAAAGTCCAGCTCTCTGCTCAGGTGTTGTAACACATGACATACCTTATCATTCTCTGGAAAAGTGAAGCCATTTGCTAACTGAGGCAGAGCTGTCACATGGATCCAGGAGTGCTGCTTCCTCCTGTTGCAGAGGTGCCCGTTCCCCTCCTCAAACCCCCCCCAACCAACCGTCCACCTTTCCTGCCTATGCCCCTCCCACCCCCATCCACGTGCTTTCACTTGTCTCTGAGGGTAGAAGCTGGTCTACATCAAACACGTGCTCCGAGCCACCCCAGAAAGCCACCCGCCCCCACCGCTATCAGCCTGTTTTCCTTTGCCCAACCCATCTTGCTCTGTGTTGTGTGATCCACTGAAGCCTGGGAGACATGTGATTGCTCGACTGGATACTGAGAACTCTGGTCAGCAGTGTTTTGAGAGAAGGAGGAAGAGAGGGAACAAGGAAAACATTCTGACACAAGCACATTCTGTACAACTTGAGAACATGACGATTCTGCCAGAGGACAGGCTGATTATTCTGAACAGGAATGTGTGTCAGATGAACTTTTCGCCTGCACAATAGCTTTTGAACAGAGTCGTTCAGCGAAATTGATCACCTTTTGCTCAAGTTGCTCTATTATGAATAAAAGTGTAGTGCGGACAAATCCCTTTCAAAAGAGTATTACAAAAAGAAATCTGCTTAGTTCGATTTGTATTACACCTCGAACATTTAATGACAAGTACAAACGCAGCAATCACGTCTTTTTTTTTTTTTAACCACCATTGCAGGTAGACAGTATGTTGTCTGATAACACAACACATTTTATTCACTGTATGGTTTGTTGACAGATGCAGTTGAATTTTGAATTTCAATTTTAATCTGAAATTTAGATTTCCAAATTTAAGTTGAAAAAGAAAATCACCTTAAATGTTGACCTGAAGAGGTAGCTAAGTTAGATTTCTCACTATTCCTGGCCTTAAAGTCACTACTGCTGCCTTGCATATTATTCTTAGTTGTAATCACAGTCTAATTTTCCTTTACACACCTGAAGATTTTTATCTCATCAAATCTTTTGCACTGTACTCAGTTTAAGCCTGACCCTAACTTCAAATAAAAACCCAAGCTCTTTTCCAGTCTGTGACTTTAAATGCTTGAAGTTCTTATTCGTTAACGTATTGGTGATTAACTCAGTACACTTACTGTAATGCATGCAAATCTTTAAAGTGGTGTAAGCTAACAAGCTAGTCAGATACTCTGCTAGTTCTTGCAAGCTTTAGCTTGTGCTAGCTAGCATTAGCAATTTCAAACAACTATGTAAACAAGAGAGGCTGTTCTTCCTCTGCTACAATCAATGGATTAGCAAATGAAGCTGGTGAGGTGATATTTTACTGTGTCGATCTAGCAACAAGCTAATAGAGATATACAACATATTATTACTGCATGCAATGAACTCATAAAGCATTACAAAGTTTATCTTCAAAACATAAAAAAAAGAGTTATAAAATAGTTATATTTTCACAAACGCCCAGATTGATTTGGATGGTTATATTCTCTAAATAATTCAAATCAATTAAAAACAACTTATTTTATTTACTCTGGGTAAATGATCTGGGTTTGATGATCTGAAACATTTTATTGTGACAAAAAAAAGCAAAGATTGAAGGTAATTTGAAATACTGTCTCTGATTGTGACCTATTAGAAACATTCGTTTCATTAAAACAGCTTTAGTCGGGGTCAAGCTTTCTGCTTCTGTTATTCTCTAAGCCACAAACTGAACTTTTGGGAACCACAGCTCAAAGTAAACACACCTGCATTCTGGCCAGAAACACACTGCTGGAATTTGTGTGAAAATTTCCTGTCCTCTCTACTCAGCGTGTGTGTGCACGTGTGCATGTGTGTGTGTACTTTTATACCACAAGAATGTGTTTGCGTGTATGTGTGCTTGTGTGTGTGTGTGTGTGTGTGTGTGTGTGTGTGTGTGTGTGTGGGGGTGTGTGTGCGTGTGTGTGTGTGTGTGTGTGTGTGTGTGGGTGTGTGTGTGTGTGTGTGTGTGTGTGTGTGTGTGTGGCCTTGCATTTGATACATTTTAAGGACCATTTTCCCATCAAATACTATCTTGTGGGGACCGACTGATCCCTTTAGGCCCCAAAGCTCGGGTCCCAGAAGAAGTGTTGTTTCTGGGTTAGGGATTAGATTTAAGTGTGAATGTGGTTTATTTTATGTTTAGCCATGCAGTAGTAATGGGTTAGGGTTTAGGGTAAAGGTCAGAGTTAAGCTGTAGAAATGAATGAAAAATGAATGGAAGTCAATGTAAAGTCCCTATGAAGAAACAAAGATGTTCTTTTTAAACATCTTTCTATCTTGACTCATTTATTGATTCACATATTTACACTTTTTATCGATTTCATTTATTTTATATTTAGGGCATATTTAAGTTACTTATAACTTCTCACTTGTGGAATATTGACCAATCACACAAGAGCTTTGCATCCAGAGCCGGGGTGAAAAGGACACCAGGGCTGTTGCGACAAGACGGGGCGGATGACATGAGGCTGAGAACAAAATGACCCAACTTTCATCATGCAACTGTGACGATGAGAAGTGTTTCATCAGTGTGGCTCAGCCTTGCAGAGATCTTCACTGTCCCAGTTCAGATGGCCGGTCATACTCTGATGTTCTCCTCCTCTTTAAATAAGTTGCTCCTTAACACTCGTGCTCGCTGCATGGAGTCTGCTGGTTCCTTCCATAGATGGATTATCTTATACCAATTGGGATTTTAGATTAAGTTAGACTGTAATTTACCAAGGATTGTGTTGCATGGGACGGATCAGGGTCCTCTCCTGTGGAACCAGCTGCCAGTTTTAGTCCATGAGGCAGACATCCCGTCTACTTTAAAGACCAGGCTTAAAGCTTTGTGTGTTGGTAAAGCCTATAGTTAGAACAGTTTAGCTATGCTGAGCTTCTAAATGCTGAGGCTGCTGGGGGACAAACTGACCACTTCTCCTCGCTCTGCTACATTCTACACCTTCTCTCTAATTTGCTGTTATTTCAACTTTCAACATTATCTTCTCTCTGTTTTTTTTCCTTCATACGAGCAATGGCAAAGGCGTCCCCAACATCCACTGGACTTCCTGGTCCGGTGTGGGAGTTGTGTTTTGTCTTCTGTTCCCCTCCATGTTTCTGTCACCTCGCTTTCTGATTGGCTACCTGGCTCATTCAAACAGGCTGGGTCCTCTTTTGTCCTCAGAGAACAACACAAGACAATCCAACATGTTAAATAGCCCCAATTGTAGATCAGAGTGGTTTCAGTGGACTGGATCGCTTTTAACACACCAAACACTTCAGGAACATCATTTAAAATCATCTTTAGAACAAACGTGGTAATCAGGATGTCCTTAAGATTGTTGGAAGACGGAATCGGGACAAAAATCAACATAATCTTGCCATGTGAACAAGTCTTCAGATGACTGATCCTGTCTCTCTCCTAGACATACCTAGTTGTGACTGACAGCTTGTGCTCTCTTCCATCCTACAGATGTTAAAACCAGTTCAGGGTTTCTTTGTTTGGCTCTCTCTACTCAATGAAGTCAATAAAGAACATGCTATGCACTGGCATGAACTTCTACAAAGGAAGTAGTCCCAGACCAGTTTTTGTTTATTATCTGACATCCCGAGTTGGGAGCATTACCAAGTGAACCAGGTTCTAGTTCTGGTTCTAGTTCTGGTTCTAGTTCTGGTTCTGTTGGGCATCTCTTCCTTTTAAAGGGGAGCTTTTCCTCTCCACTGTCGCTGAATGCTGAGGAAGAGTGAATGCTACAAGTCAGTGGCTGCACTGCATAGCTTGACAACTAGGCTCAGCTGGATGAATGTGTGATCGGAATGAATTAGCTTGTTTTTGAGTCAATTGAGGTGACGTGTTGTGAATGTGTGCTGCATAAATGAACTGAAAGGAAGTTTTACTGTTGTCCAGTTGGACAGATGTTTTAGATATAGATTCATTCCTTCCTCTGCTAAACTACTCCTCCATCAAATGCTTAACCTTTTCCAAACCATTCTGAACAATCTCGTGTTTGGCTTATCTAAAGTCACATCAACTTTGATTATTTTCAAGGTCACATTTCAGAGCCTTGAAAGGACTTGTTTAGGTTCAAGATGACAAATGTACTGTTTTGTTTTTCCTTGAAAAAAAAAAGAACAACAGGAAGCTTGTTATACATCTTATGGTGACTGTTCTGTCTCACCAACAGTTCAGCAGCACGTCACTGGCCTCAGGGGCCGCTTGTTATCCCGGCTCTGAGCAGCCGGGCCAAACAAGTTTCCTAACATGAACCGCGTGAAGAGAACACAAACAAAATAACAGGGCGGAGGAAAAGCATTCCAGGAGCACTAAGAATAGCAAAGTGGACCTTGAGCTCCTGTCACTAAGTTCACCAACTGGTCTGAAGCGGCAGAGAGAGAGAGAGAGGGGGAGAGAGAGGGGGAGAGAGAGGGGGAGAGAGAGAGAGAGGGAATCTGAGCGGAAAGCAGAACGGAGCTGAGGGAAGCAAACTGTTCTTGAACACCAAGTTCATTTGCTGAGCTCTGAAGGATCACTCTTAGAGTTAGGATTCATTTGGAATGAATGGCTTCAACAAGCACATAGGTGCTTCATGGAGTCGCTTGAGAAAAGTTCATTCTTGCTTTGCTTTAAAACAAAACAATGAACATTCACCACGAAAATCTTACATGAATCTTAAAAAAGTTAAAATATCCAAACAATGCCAGTGCTGCTCCACAATCTGACTGTTTGACCTCATGACGAGTCACTTCTACTGACAGCACAGCCGGATTGAAGAGAAATCCTTGCCCTGGATTCTGTTTATGGACCCATTTCTTCTCTGAATTTATTTAAAATGCCTACAACATTGCTTCCTTCAATCTCATTACTATTCACAACTTTTTGTTTTTAATATATTTGGTAGGGACAATGCACATTAATTCATATTTAGGTTTTTTGTTTAGTTTGGCTTATTTGACACAGTGTTGTTTGAAAGTGAAACACACCAACTGGAAATTTAGTAAATGTTCCAGTTTTGGTCCTCAACCAAACCCGGTCTACCGGACTATCAGGTGTGAAAACACCCTCAATGTCTCTATATTGTCAACAGGTGTGTATGTGTGTGTGCGTGTGTGTGTGTGTGAGTGTTTGTATGGTTCTTTGTCCTGTGTGTCTCTGTGTTGCCCTGTCTTAGACCGCTGACCTGTCCAGGGTATAACCTGCCCCTCAACCCAATGACTACTGGAGATAAACACCATGGTAAGCAGGTAAGGCCAGTGGATGGAGGCTTATTTAGTTTTATTAATGCTAATATTAGTATTAGTAATTTTATCTGCTCCTGATCCACCTTCTGTCAACCACTCTTGGTTACAGTCACCTATAAGTGCCATACAAACAAAGCTAGACTGATGTATTAATGCTAATACTGTGTAATGACTCTATAATATGAACACTGACACGTAGCAGCAGAGTCACACTGAAGGGAAACCACCCAGCTAAAGTGACATTTTGGGTCTCGTGTAGAGCACCGAAGCTCCTCTGAGGTGATGACAACATCAGCTCTTTGTGCTTATTTCACATTATTAGCAGGAGTCTTGCTAGGAAAAAAAACAACCTGTCAACAGAAGCCACCATGCAGATGTGACTCATAGGACAGCATAAATTATCATAAGCAGGCATCTCATTTCAAACAGGCACACTGTGCTCCTACATCCTTACACTGTAAAAACTGTTTGTCCTGCCAGATTTAGAGATTACTCAGTTTGTCTCTGTAAACAATAAAAAACAGCTTTTTGCTGTTAAGTCCAGCTGACTGTTGTGACCTGCAGCAGAGCGAGTGATGCTTTTAACCAAGGTGGACTGGAGTTGTGTTTCAGAGTTGAGGTTTATATTTGAATCATTTCTCTCTTTATCATTTTTAAAACTGGTTCCTGAGAAAATGTCTCCATGTTGACAGCCACTGGTTTGGATGTTTTATGAAGAATTCAAGAATTCAAAAGGGAGGATCAACAGCTGCGTTTCAAATGTGTGCAAAACTTTAGAAATATTTTGTTATTGTCGAAAGAAGAAAAATTTGAAGTTGCAGTGTTTCAATTAAATAAGAAAGACAATTAAAATCACATGTGGATACGTTTGTTCATGTGATAAGTCATTAAAAACCATGCTGCTCCTACCACTTCCTGTCGTCGTCTTCTTTGTGGTTTGCGCCAGCAGTAACATCCTATTGTTAATTATGTGACTCATGTGAAGCAGAACTTTTTTTTTGTGAAATAAACCAATTTCGATGTGGCCAAGAAAAATCACCTCATCCTGGCGGCAAAACTTTTTATTGAAAAAACGAGAGTTTCTTCTAATTTGCCATGTTTCTGTTAAACAAATTTATTTTCAATATGTCAAATTGCATAATTATAATGTCAATAAAAACACAACTAATGTGGCCAGGAAGAGCAACAAGACACAGAGCTTGAAAACTTGATGAACTCAGAAGAGGATATTTATTCCAGTCAGCTTTAAAAAAAACCCGTCAAACTGTAGATTGCATCAGACGTTTAATGTGAGGATTTCAAGTTTAGAGGAAAAATGAAATCTCAGCAAAAAAAAAAGTCTCTTTCTACACCGTGGGCTGAAACATTCAATGACTTTCAGAAGGATTCACACACGCTGTGCATTTCCACATTTTATCACATTGCAGCCACAAATGTCACTATATGTCATTGTCGGAAAATGACTCATGGCTTCATTGGATGTTTTCAGCCCAGCTTACTCTAATTCCTCCAAAAGAACCCAAAGCAGCCAAACGGCTTCAAACATCACCTAAAGTCCACATGTGTGTGTGTGTATAGGTGTGTGTGTGCGCGTGTGTGTGTGAAGGCTTCAGAACCATGAAGATCAAACAGCAGGTTTGAATCATCAGGTATTTAAAATGTTTTATGAGAAAAATTACAAGTAAACAGAAGAAATTTAAGGAAGCATTCACACCTTCCCTGTTTAGTCCTCTTTAACCCAACTCCAGCTGCTTCCTGGATGCTCTGGTTCATTTGGTCATGTGTTAAATTGGGCTATGCTAAGTGTGGAACTCTGCTATGTCTTTCTGTTGGAAAATCAATTAAATTCAAGTAATTAAAAAATAAAAAAAACATGATCCAGACAAATTAAAGATAAAACTAAAAACTTACAACACAAACTTTTCACTAATCTTATTTTATTTTAATTTGATAGTACAATTACTTTTGTTATTATGGGCATGGTTAGAGGAAATCCATGGACTTGGACTATACATGGACCACATTATTTGCTGTCCTTCATCCTGATTCGTCAACATAACAGGATCTTCTGCTGCTACTCATTGCAGCTTGTTTGTGATAGGACATGCTACACAGGCCAGAGAGCAAAACTCCAGTGAGTCATTTGTAGTTTCATCACAAGGCTTCAGGTAAAAGACAAAACAATGTACTGACAGCAGTCACCTTCACAGTGTTCTGTTCTTTATGTTTAATCTTGTTATTCAATAAACTTTACAAAAAACATGTGACTAGCAACATGCTAGTAGGAAGAGAGAGAAATCGGACAAGTTGCAGCTGTTCTGTTTTCAACCAGACAGAAAGCAACCTCAGACATCAAATGACAACTTCAGAAAATAAATTCTATGAGATAAAACTGATCGTAGTGAATTTGTGACATAGTTTAAATTCTGAGATAAACAGGTTGCTCAAGATTGGGAATAAATTTTTTTCTGTCCTGTCCTGCTCTGATCAACGGACGTCATCTGAAAGAGTGCGCTCTGTTCCACCGGTTTCCTGTTGCAGCTCTGTTTGCATAGTGTTAGTCAGTTGTGTGAATCACCTATAGGTTCTTTGTGTTTGTCTGCTGCTACAGAGACAGGATCTAATAAAAGAACAGAGATCAGGCCTGATCCTAGCTGAGGCAGGTCTTAAAGAAGGTCTAGAGACAGCAGAGCGTCGGCCAAATGGAGCTACTGAAGCAAAACACAGCACACACCCAGACACCCAGGAATCTCTGCGCATCGTCCCCTTCCCCCCTGTACAAACACAAACGCCAGCGGAGATGCAGCACTTTAAGAACATGAGCGTGAACAGATGTGGTTGCACCAATTCAGGCGCAGTCTCATAAAACGACATATGCTCTTGTTTCTCCTACCTGGAGCAGCAGGTGGTGTGGTGGTTTCCCCTCCCCGCTCACACAGCCAAGGAAAGCAGAGACCCCTTCTGTTGTTAGACGCACGGGAAGATGAACGGTATGGTCAGAAAGATATTTAGCTCTAATGTGTCCGGGCCATATGCGATATAAGGTGAATGATATTATCTAAAAAGAAAAGCAGTTTTTTTTAGGTGTCACTTTGGAGAGAGAGTAGAAACAACAGCACAGATGCAGGAGTCAAATATGTCCTTTAGTGGAGTCTAGTACTGACTGACTGAAGGCTGTTTCACATTGTTTGAAATGAGGTTCACTACTAAAACCTTGTTCACACATAACTGGGCCTTTATAAATGCATATATCTCCACCAAATCATTCAAAAGAAATATTTTATGTGGATTCTGTTTCAGAAACGTTTTCATCCACATGAACCCGTCACTGGGAGTTTTTTTTTTTTTTACACATGCCAATCCCATAGGGGGCAGTGTAGCGCAGAGCTAAAACCTCTGTCAGATGGCTTCAAAGCAGCAACTTCCTGCTGGGAATTAAACGTTTAAATCAGGAGATTAATTTAAACTTGGAAATAAATCTTTTCTCTTTTCTGGTCCGTCTTCTTGGAACCAGTTGCAGGAATATGGGAAGCTGAAGCTGCTGCTATTACTAGATGTTTCTAAGGCTGTTCTTACTGATTCTGGGGAAAAAAATCATCTGTCTGTAAACGTTTTAATTGAGCAATCTTTTAAATAATTTATTTATGATGGTGTTAGCGTTTTCTGTTTTGCTGTGAATGTGAATCGGGTCGAAGCAAGTATGTAGATATATTGCCACATTATTTGTCACAGACTGCAATGGATGAAACCCTGAATCTGTTTTCCCATGTACACACACACAAACACAAGTAGTTTTCTTAAATCTCCACTTTTGTCTGAGTTTTTTAAACTTAAAAGGTTTTCCTCACAGAAGGACAGTCATAGTCAACTTTACACGTTCATGGTTATTTATTTTATGCAACAATTGTAAAAATGTGTGTTTCTGAGCTCTGATCACATAAACAGACCATCTTAGTCATCATAAATTTTCAAAGCACATTTGTAATAACTGTGGCACATCTATGGTTCAGTGGCTCCGGTGGCAGTTTTCTACGCTCAGTGTAACACTGAAGCACACGTTTTATTGTATCTGAGAGGCAATTCATTCACGTGACCTTTCTACAAATTGGGTTGATGGGGCTCCGTGTTCATGTTTTCTCCCGGAAGAGAACGAGTCAGGGGTCGCTCTGATAGTAGTCAGTTTGAAAATGTATAATTATGCTATTTAATTAAGTAGAGTGAAAACATACACAAAGGAAAGATTGAATCATAAGACACATTGGAGGGCGTGTGTGTTGGACAGTAAGCAGAGCTGTGCTGCTGCTGTAATGTTTGGAAAACCGAATCAAGGAATGAATGAAAGTCTATGAGTATTAATTCATTACAAAACTGATTTACTTTCAACACTGTGCAGTCTGAAGGTAATGTCCGGTAATGACATCGTTCGATTCAGGGAAAGAAATAAAATCTACAATTTGAGGACTGACTGTGGAACAGTGTTTATATTTTCTTTAAATGGTGACGGAAAAATCTGAAGGCCATCCGTCATTTTTGATGGATGACAATTTACACCCCTGATCACTTCCAACTTTATGAACAGAGTACAAAAAATGCTGACTGGAAATACTTATTCCACCTAGTTTTAGCGTCCCTTCTGTCGTGACGCCCATATGTGTGGCTCAAACCCACTTTTTCCACCACTGCCTGTGATCTCAGAAAACAAAAGTGAGCGTGCTGATCTGATCCGCAGTAGCAACGAACTGAACCCCTGCTGAGCCTCACCAGACAGTCCTTACACCTGCATCTGTACAGATACGACCAACATGTGGAGGACACTTCCACTGGAATCTGGAAACACCAAGCAGGATGGTTTACAAATATGGTGTTGTAAGGATATGAAGTACAGGAGTGAAATAAGAAACACTGAATCTGGAAGAGATGTTGGAGTGCAGAAATAGGCCACATTCCTGTGCAGTAGTACAGGTGTGTGCATGTCAACAGGAATACATGCCAGGCCTCCTGCAGGGGGCTGGAGGATTGGGGGGATTGGCTTTCTCAGAAAGGGGAGGTGGGATAAAAAAAACAAACAAAAAAAAAACAGAAAAAAAAACAATGTTTGGTGTAAAATGGTTCTGCAAAAGAGAGGAGATGAAGATAATTGTAACCCCAGCTGGTAGTTTTGGTAGGAAGAAGAACAGAATCAGGAAATCGGCCAGCAGAGTTTGAGGTTCTTGACTGTTAGGGAGCATTTCTCTGTTCATTCAGTCTGAGTAACTCAAGGCAGAGCAAGCTTATCAAAGTTAACTACAACTAACGGCATGATGAAAATGAGAAAACATTTCTAACAGAAATAAATAAAACTGATAATTAATGGGGAAAAACTATAGCTAAGAACATTTTCCTTTGGTTCAGATCTCCTTATGTGGAACCAACAACTCCAGCACTGGTACTCACTGTTTTATGACTGAGGAGCATCAGCTGTGAGATGAAAGATTATTTCAGGTAAACCTAATGTTATTATGAAGGCCTTCTGCAAGAAGCAAAGACAGAAAGGGTTTTAGGTGAGTGTGAGAGATGACAGATTTCCAAGAGTGAATTTTATTTCTAGTTCAGCCAGAAAGTGAACGGTTCAGTTTCATCTCCCGATTTCATTCAAAAAACAGAGAATTGTGTGACCAGGGAATCCATGTCCCTCAGAGATTTCTGTTGCTGATGAATCAGGTTGTAATGTTATGAGCCTCAGGTTTGTGCCAGACATTAGGTCAAAACACTGTCCTTCACTTACATCTACCACCAGCTTTTCACAGAGGAACGTTTATGTTTTGAGCAAAATATAAGTTAGCATTAAACTTTGTGCAATGGATATTTTTTTTGCACCTTGGCTCTTTTGCTCCTTCTGAAATATTCACTAATAGACTTTTATTGATTTTCTCATCGTGTCACACTAGGAGGCAGTGTTTAAGAAATGACCTCAAACTACACCCATAGCTGTGCCTCCATTTAACGTAGATATTTAAAATCAGATTTCAGAAGCTCACAAAGCCATTGTGTCAGTATGTGGGTTTTCCCAGTTTGCTGAAGGGATATTACATCTGTGTTTATTGTGATTCCATCTTTCATATTTAAGCTTAAACCATGCAAAAGTGTCCAGTCCAAGAACTCTCTAAACTTAGACTTAAAATAAAAGATTCAAAATGGACCCGCCAAAAAATGTAGAATGTAAAACATTCAGAAAAAAATAAACTTAAAAAGTCAAACTAACATTAAAATTTAATTGAATTCTTTGTTTTTATTTGTGGTGTTGCAGCAATAATGTCAGTATAGTTTGCTTTTTTTTTTCAAATAGAGAGAGTGATGAAATATTGATGTATTTACTCTGTACTGATTGATGTAGCGTAATATTTTAGTCCAATGTGTAAATTAGCAATGGAGCTGTTCAGAATGTGCTCTGACATCTTCACAGAGCATGTTACAGTTTGTCGTCACAAGAAAAATGTCAGCTGTGCAGCAGGAATCATAATTACCAAGCAGAACTGTGCAGAGAGGCTGCAGCGCTGACACAATGTCAGCAAGGCTGACGAGGAACGTGGTTTAGATTGGATTAAAAAAAATCTGATCCAACAATAACAAAAACCTGGATAACAACAGTCCAAAGCCCCTGATTTATTTATATGTAACAAGCACCATGAAAATGATCCTGTCAGTGGGGAAACAAACAGCCAGGTAAGTGAAATGTCACGAGTCGGAGATAAGTTACTGTCACACAATTTATTTGCTATGCTTCTGGATCTCAAAAACAGATCCAGTAAAACCAATTCCAGATATAAACAAAACGTTGACTTTTGAAATAAATACCAAATTTAGTATTTACACTGTGTATGAAAATAAATGGTTTCAACTGTCTCCGGGAAAGATTAGATATTAATCAGTCATAACCTCTTGACAGAATTTTACTTGAAACAATCTTCAGGTGTAAATCTCTCTGTGTAAAATCTTTTTAAATCAGACAGATGCGAAAACGTTTGTCTCATTTTCAGAGGGAAGCGCTGCGATCTCTTGGTGAATCGGTTCCTGTGGTGAAATAAGGTCGCACTTTTAGCTTTCAGCACACAAAGATGCTTTGATGCACATATATGGATTTTTTTTTCTTCCCAGCCATAACTTTACATCTGCTCAAAATCTGCAGGTGCCTGGATTTCACCCTACAGTTTACACAAACTTGAAAAAACACAATTTATGTATTTGCTCCAGTTTGGGCTTTGTAAATGATGCAAAACAAAAACAAACAAACAAAAAAAAACACATAAGGCAAATAATGCATTTCTCCAGAAGATTTAGATTTAAAATACAATATTCAGTGAAAACACCTTCATTGCCATCACAGCAACCCTTTCCTTTTGCTTAGCAGCTTCTCCATGTGTCCTCTGGTATGATTCATCTCTGAGCTCAAAGCCATTGAGGCTGGAAGGCCTCTTTACCATTACCCTAATATATTCAAACATTAATATCCAGTCCTTTTCCAGTCAGATGTTGGTCAATTCAAAGTTTTAGTGGAAACCCAAACTTGTCAAATATGTACAAAAATGACAATCATAACCGAGCATGTATATGTGTTAGCTATGACATCGTTTTCAATCAGTTAGATTTAAAACATATACAGTCAGTCAATACCCATAAACAAATCATTTATATGCTTTAGACCTACATTCAGCCTACAAAACAGCCTGGTGATGTCCAGAAAACCATAAACTACCTTTCCTTCTACATGTACAATCTAACCTGATGTGAAGTGATATGAGCAGATAAGTGCTGTATTCTAACAGTTAGAGCATCTCTGCTGTGATAAATCTTCTGTTTGCAGCTCAGTGATAAACCGTCGTTCTGCCTCCAGAAGCTCTGCGCTCCACCAGTGCTGTGTGGTTATCGCTCTGCTCTGTATGTCCAGAGAGGAGGACAGGAAGAGACAGAGCGTTCCAAACACACTGGAGGTGATATGATAAAAGCATATCTCCATCATGTAAACGCTGCTCCAGCTCACTACAGCCTATGGGCTTTATCTCAAGGGAATTGCAATCTAATTGTTTGAATTCTATTGTGTAATTCAAGCATTTGTTTATCATCTCTTTAAAGCTGAATTATGGAACTTTTATAAAAAATATGTTTTTTTACTTACTTGTTTAATATATAATATCATTAGTTGTAATGGTATAATACAGTCTGCCATCTGTAAAAATGCACCAGTCCTGGTCAGAAACAACCAATCAGAGCCAGGAGGAGGGACTTAGCGCTGTCTATTATGCTGGTGTATGCAAAGTTCTATGTGCTAATGGTGGAGAAATATCTACCATTACAGGTAATGATGGAGGCTTATCAGCCATGCTAACTAGAGTTAAACTAGCAGAGAGCAAGTGGGAGAGTACCAGCAGAGGATACACAAGGATGATTGACAGTGCTATAAGATTACAACATAACATAATGCTCAAAACAGTCTATTTTAAATAATACTGCCCCTTTAAGAAATATGTAAAAACATGTCTAAGAGTTACAAACTGCAGCTTTAAACATCAGAGTCCTGTCATTGTGTTAAACTAGTCCTCATGCAGAAGCAGAAAGCCTTGAGTCAGCAGTGAGGATCATCTGTAATCACACTGCTTCAGCCTGCTGCAGGCTGGACGCTGCGGACGTGCAGCTCTGAGCTGCTCCTGGATCAGCGGAGGTGAAGGTTTCTTTGCACAGTGATTAAGGGGGAGGACCAATGGCAACAAAGGAGACGGAGAGGACGGTGGCTCCTCCTCTCTCTTTCTCTCTCTCTGAGCTTTCTGCATGTATATAATCCCTGAGTTGACCCAGAAAACAAACTCTTCTTTAGATCGAGAAGCCGCACAGTTTGAATCCGCCGCAGGGCTGCATGTATCCGGAGCATCAGCTGAAGGGACGAGCTGGGACTTAACGAACTTCTCCGAACGATTTCACTTTACGCCATCGGGTAGGTGATCGCTTCTGTTCGTCCTTATCAAAAAAAAAAAAGGGCAGAGAGTCAGGCAGCATTTTCTCTTTGTCCTGACACACATAGTGCGTCTCTGCGTTATAGAAAGCAGCCGGATCGTTAGCAGGTAGATCTGCTGTGACATGAGAGGTGACAGAGAGCGGAGGGATCGCTGGCTGTTAGAAACAGCAGCGCTGATTAGGATCGTGATCTGATGCTGCTGCTGCTGTTAAGTGGCTTCATGGATGGAGCAGAGCAGTGTGTGTGTGCGTGTGTGTGTGTGTAGGTGTGTGTGTGTGTCCAGGATTCACAGTTGCTAAACGACAACAAACACACTGGGGATCATTCACAGCACATCGGTCATGTGAGGAAATGTGGGGCTGCGTGTGTTTGTGTGTGTGAACAGGATGTGTTGTTGCTGTGGTAATCGAACTTCAAGCAAGAACATCAGAGATGACTGTGAATGCAGAGGCAGTGTGTTGTGTTTTGAAATCAAGAGAGAAAGAAGTTGGTGTGTATGTGTGTGTGTATTTCAGTCCTCCAAGCTGCAGTGTTTCTTCCCCCCACCCGTCATGTCTGACAGTGGTAGTGGTAATTCTTGAATGGTGTAATTTTTGAGGTTTTGTAATGCTCCCTGTGTTTCTGATGCATTTCCTCTGCCATATTTCATCCACAAACTTCACTGTGTTTTCTGTAACAGAGCAGGATGTAGAAGTTTATACTTGTGAAGTGGAACAAAAATTATGCATATTTTCTTTTTCTGTTTTGTGTACAATAAAACTTCTGAACACTGTCCTATTTCTGTATTCTGCCCCTCCTGAGTCCCTCCTGTGCAGCACCATCTTTTGGCCGCAGATACAACTGCAAGTCTTTCGTGTTTCTAAGTTGGTTTTCCCGTTTTGCATACGAAAAAAGTGTGTATAAATATTACAACAGAATGCAAATCCAAATAACACTGGGAGCAATGTAGTTTACATGCCAGGCCTGCAGGAGGCAGTGAAAATGTTGAGCTTTCTAATTTAGCAGAGTATTTTCATGACCTTTTGCTTGTCACTCATGCGGTAAATGTTTCATAATGAGCAGATTTTGCTTCAACACACTAAATGAAGTGAAGAGGTGCAGCAGCACAGAGGAAACGCAGCCATCCTCCATTATTGTTGTGCCAAATCAAAACTAGATGTGCAATAAGCTGACGTGACTTGCATCATCCAAATGTTTTTGGTTTTCGTTTAGGTGCATATGAATAACATTAAGGCCCCGCGCACACAGAAACTAGCATGGCATACTGTAAACAACTGAGGAAAAAAAATCTGCATTCACATAAAATGTAGCTCTTCTGGACCAATCTCTGTAACACTGCAAGCGAACAACACAAAATACACCAGTCAAAGCCATGTTTGTTATTTGTGAGTGTAAGGAAGACACGGCTGCCATGGAAACATGAAACCAGCGTTTATCCAATCTGGAACCCAGCTTCAAAAATCATTTGTGGGATCCCAGGGAGCTAATCCATGTAGATGCACAGACACAAAACGTTAGCAGATACACCAAAAATCGTCTCCAGGCCTGAGTTCAAAAAGTTTTACTCTGGAGTCCGTTGTTAAACCTTTCTGTTTTTGTTCAGTCAAAAATGTTCTTACCATGTAAACGAGAGGCCAAAACACATGAAAATATTGGCATTTTACTGTCCTGGTGTTGTCTCGTAACAGGCCTGAAACCTAAATTAGATTGGATTATAACATCAGCTATAGACTCTTAACTTAGAGCCCTTATAAGATTAGCTCTGTACTTTGACTGGGCCATTGTCACCCACAGGTATGAATGATGGTTCTAACTGTGGTAGGAGATCATACCACAATTGGTTCAATCCTCACTCCATCCGTCTCTGTTGTTGTGTCCTTTAGCAAGACACTTGGGGGTCAGAGGGTCCAGTGGCAACGAGGAATGGCAGCTCTGGTGCCACTGGCCGGTAGCTTCCCACCATCAGTGTGTGAATGTGTGTGTGAATGGGTGAATGACTGAATGTAGATTGAAGCGCGTTGGGGTCCTCTGGACTTGATCAACTCTAACCAGCTTCACTGTCTTCACCATCAGGTTTCACTGTGTGGATGGTGTGTTCAGAGTGCAGTGGTAGCTTTCACCACACAATATTTTGCATGCTGACCAAAGAATACCAGTATCTGGCCTCAAGTGACCAGGCCACCTTCTTCTGCTGCTCTTTTTCATGGGTGGTGGCAAACTACAAACAGAACTTCTTCCATAAAAGCCAGGAGACATGAATTCTTTATCAATAAGTTGTATAAGTTGTTTATTGACCAATAATAAATCTGTAGAAGCGTTGTATTCCAACACAGGTTGTTTTCTTACTCAAAAATGATCTTTTTAAGTCGGATTTTGCCATACTTTGTATAATCTTGCTGACATCATTGGAGGAATAATTATGGCTATGTGTTTTCACGTCATTTTTTCAGGGAAGACTTAACAACCATGGCTGAACACATGATGATGCCCATGTCTCACGGTTTCCGGATGGGCATGAACGGACCAGCGCAGCACAACGGCCAGCCGGGCCTGCGGGGGCTGCCCAACGGCCAGGTGTTGCACTACAGCAGGAACCCTCAGAATACCACAGAGGGGGTCATGAGACAGAGACCGAACATTATGGGACCGGGAGGCATGGGCGGCCCTGTGAATGGAGCTCCAATGACCAACCATCACCATCAGATGATGCATGGGAACATGATGTATAATGGCCAGGGCCAGCAGCAGCACCACCACCACCACATGCACCCCCAGCAGCAGCAGCAGCAGCAGCAGCAGCAGCAGCAGCAGGGTGGACACCCGCCGCAGTATCTCCCTGGCAACCTCACGTCGCAGCAGCTCATGGCGAGCATGCACCTACAGAAACTCAACACTCAGTATCACGGACACCCACTGGGGTCGGCCAATGGTCACCACCTGCCCAACGGGGCACAGTACCGGATGGGGCCTGCCCAGTTGTCCGGCATGCAGCACATTAGCGCGCCTTTCGGGGTGAACGGAATGGACATGGACCTGATCGATGAGGAAGTTCTAACCTCGCTAGTGTTGGAGTTAGGCTTGGATCGTGTTCAGGAGCTGCCTGAGCTCTTCCTGGGACAGAACGAGTTTGACTTCCTATCAGACTTTGTGTGTAAACAGCAGTCAAGCACGGTGAGCTGTTGAGGAGAGCAGAGTGGCTTGTTCCACCTGGACACCCAAAGAGTGACTGAGTGGCCACAGTAGCACAGCAAAAGCAGACAATCTCTCTGTTCTGTTTGGGTGTTTCTATGTTTATGTACATGACAGCGATGAGTGCGCCTTCAAACTGACCTACCTGCTAAGCGAATGGAGAATTGTAATGAGTAAAAAACAGGGAAAGTGCCAGGTTTCTGTTTCCTTTAGGCGGAAGCCAGGAAGATCTGTCACTTTTGGATAAATTGAGGCATCCAGATGTTGCAGGTTCTGCCTGTAACATCTGGCCTTCAGCACATGTGCCTACAGTACCAAAGCTTTGGGTTAGATTTCACAAATGCAGTAGGGAACGATGACCTGATGATTCTGATTCTGTGGCATTTGTAAATGTGTCTTAGCTCTGATTACACTGTCGACTGGAAGCAAACATCTTACAGTTTATCACAAGCTAAAAGTCTTCTGGGATCAGTTATGCAGGAATGAAGGGAGTTTGGAATGTTTTTTATGTGCATTTTGAAGGCTGGTTCTTCAAAAAGTAAGAAAAAAATCTACTCATAAAGTAAAGTGAGTAAGGTGAGGTTTGCTAAATTTCTAAGTGGTTATTATGAGGTTATGTTGAATTGTTTGAGTAATCATCTGGAATCTGTTGGGAGTAATGTAGAGGTTGAATGATTCTTCGGCCCTGACCTTTCACCCCAGCCAGTCAGAAACTCCCAAAAATCAAGTTTTTATTTTGATCAATTAATGCAACACGTTTCTGCTGCCAGGCTTATCTCTGAACACTGTTCGACATTGGAGTTGGTACTGACAACATGTTGAAAATGTCTGAGGTTCTTTCAGACTGTAAAACCTCCAAGAGATAACAGGAAGGCTGAATTTAGTAGCTGAAGGTTTCTGTCTTTTATTCTTATAACTTTCAACATGGAACACACTGGATTAGGAAATGTTTGTAGCCTTTAGCTTCCTCTGAAACTGCGGTTGTAGTATTGCTGATTTAGTCATTCTTTTTAAGCGCTAAAGCTAATTTCAAATGTCAATTTGTAATCATTTTGTAAATTAAAATAGTAAAAGACTGTTTTACGCTGACTGAATGCTCTCTCTCTCACACACACACACACACACAGTGTGACATTGTCTCTGCCACTCCAACAAATAATGTTTGTAGCACCGGAAAGGCTAGAAGGAAATATTTAGGATGATGTTTGTTTGACATTTTATATTGTTGTTCTGGAAGAGAAATGGGAATTGATTAAAATGAATATTAGCAGAATAAAGCTGAGATGGGAAATTGGTTGCAAAAATGTGATCGGTGCGTCTTCAGATTAACGGTGTTTTTACACTTGATGGTCCAGTAGACGCAGTTTGTTTGAGGAGCGGCAAAATTTGTTCCATGCTCAGCTTTCATATTGCACTATGTGAAACGAACCAAACACTTTGAAAAACCTGTTGCCCTCCTCACCTGTGGTGGCTCTGCATCAAGAGCCACTGAAGGAAACAACACAGAAACCTCTGAAGAAGAGATGACAGCAACTTCCTTGTCCATGAAATGTAAACAGTAATGGAGTAGAGTCAGATTTTAGCGTGGATTTTTTTGTTGTTGTTTTGGCTACAGGGACGAGTCATTTCTCCCGCTAGCATTAGACTAGCATGTTTATTTTGGTTGAATTTACCCAGAATACCCTGTGCTGTGGTCTACTTCCTGCTTTTGTAGGGATCTCATGCACATTCAAACTGAATCAGAGTTCACTTCCACTGAACCCAGACCTAGGTTTGTAGATGGACCAGGGATCACTTTTTTGATCCTAATCAGAGTTTGATTAGCATTCACACCTCCCCAAACAAACCGGACTTCCTAGACAAACGGACTGGAGTTGGATTAAAGTGGACTGAACAGGACTGGTGGGAATGAAGCCTAAATGTATCAAATTTAATTTACTTCAATTATTGTCTTGAAATGTCACTGCTACAAGTCAAATGCATTTGGCCGTATACGTATGTAAGATTAAATGTATAAAAACCAACAAAAACACAAATTCATATTGTATTTCTATACAGATTTGCAAAACAGAAAAACGATTGATCACAGACTGTGCATCTGTATGTTTTTAGAGCTTAGTTGTTGTTGTTTTTTTCCTGTGTGTCTGTGTGTGTAGCTACATCAGTGCATTGAAATCCCATCGAACGACGTCCACATCCACACACCCATCACCTGTACCATCAGGCTGGCTAGCAGCACTTAGCTTAATCATTGTTAAAAGCTGCCTCTACCTGTAGAGCCGATGTGCTGGAGCTCTAGTCATGTCTTATAGCTTCGCTTCCTCGGCTGTTGTTCCTGCTGATCGGAGTTACGTTTATCACGCTTGTCTTAATTGAGCTGGTTGTGGATGCTCTCTGATGACTCAGTCATTGGAAAACCAACACACTCTGTGGTGCTTTTTTTCCTTTCTTTTCTCGACATGTGAAAACCTCCCGCTTTTGCAGGATCAGTGTCAGAGGTCAGCGCCGCGCCGGTGCGCCGCAGTAATCTGCTCCTGCACGGCCGTGTTGGCGCCCCCTGTCTGTAGAAAAGAAGCCTGCCGGTGACGCTGATGTGGAGACGGGCACGAAGTACGCAGTCTGCAGCAGAAGCACCTCACTGTCACAACGATTCTGGCCTAAATCCAACAGTGGCCTGATTACTGTATTGTATCTTTGTACTGTAGGCTAGAGGTAAAGCTGATCTGAACACATTAAGGTACTTTGGCAGAAAACTCTAAATCAGTGGCTGAGTTTTGATGTGCTGACAAGAGATTATACTCTTTGTTTTCTTACAGTGTGTAGATACGGTAGAGCGGCGGTTTAGGGGGCGTGGTCTAAAGCTTTGACATGGACTGCATGTCTTAAGGATGCTATCACCTTTCAACCGAGCTACTGAGAATGTACAGACCGCTGCTTTGTGGGAACCTGTCTAAAGATGGTAGATTAACGTGAGATTGTACTTCCTGTTCCTACCCAACACCCCTTTCTCCCCCGTTTCTCACCCCTCCCCACTTCCCTGACCTTTTTTAATGTTATTGATTCTATTTTAAGAAAATGTATTTATTTTCAAATAAAATATTTATTTAAAAACCATTTTTTGTTGTTTCTTTATCATGTACGTTGCCGCTGTCGGCCCAGAAGATCGAGGACGGAAGAACAAAACGCATCAAGAAAAGACGCACGTTTTAGGAAACGCATGCGGAGGTTTCACCTCTGTTTGAGTTGTTTGGTTTTAAATAAGCCCCGCCCTAAATGACATAAGTAAACACAGGAGTAAAGTTCAAACTTCACAACGTGAGCCAGCACTGGAAACAGAGGAGTGTTTTCTTTTAGTTTCACATCAGCTGACGACCCAAACACTGGAGCCCAGTGAAAGTTAAGAAGTGTTTTGGAAAAAGATTTCTCAAGTGCTAACTGATCATATCACCTGATTGGGTCATTTAAAATGGTGAGATCAGAAAAACCAAAATATTATGTGCACATTTACTCTATATATTCATTTTATACAGTAAAATTAATAACATAGTCATACAAATAAATAATAGTTAGAAAATACCAAATTCAGGCAGTAGCAACACTTCCCGGAGATATATATTTTTTCAATATAAAACTTATGAAAACTAATATTTACATTATTAATGTACAGTTCCTGTATAAAATATTCACCCCTGGATGTTTTACCCTTTTAAATGCTTTTGCAAATCAATCATGATCAATAAAAACATGTATAAAGAAACAAATATGTGATGTCAAAGTGAAGCTGTCAGGTTTTGTGGGTGGGGGATATCAGCCGTGAACAGGTCTGGGCTTTGACTGGGCCACTCTTGTTGTTTTCAGAGCGTCTCTGTGTATCTTTAGCTGGAAGTTTCGGTTTGTCATCCTGCTGGATGATAAATGTTCTCTGAAGCTGAAACTCTCTGGAAGATGGAAACTAAATGTAGTCCAGGATTTCCTGATTTTCTCACCGCCACTCTCAGCTTTGACTGGTGAACAGATCTAAAGACACATCACTGGTTGTGGAAATTCAGAGCAAATATTGCAGAAGAAATTTGTTAAAAACCTGAATTTATTATTATATCTGTATTTTAAAACATGAATTAGTTTGTTTTAACTTCTATCCTGATATTAAGATCCATTGTGGAAAGTCCAAAGAGTCACTTTTGTCTCCGGAGCCGCAGGTCTCAAAATCTCACCTTGCTCAGTCCAACCAAGCAGGTCAAAGTTGACTCTTCTGATCATAAAGGTTTTCGCCGTTTTTATTTCTTGTCCACTGAGAGTGAAACGAACCTTCAGCATGATGCTGCCATCACCACACAGCCCTGAAAAAGGATCATTCAAAAGAATCTTTAAAATAGTAAATTAATATAACGTTTATGCTCATGCTGAGTGTAAGTAAGCTTCTCACTGACAGTGTATTCACATATGTGGGAACTACAAAGTTAATTTTGTTTAAAGATACTTTTAAGGGTATTTAAAAAAAAAAAAGTTTACCAATGCAGTCTCAAATTAAGATCCTAATTATCGACCTTCTGTTTCAGTGAATATCTTCAGTGTGCCTGGTGGTCTGCTCATGTAATGGCTGTTGTTGGCTGAGAGCATCCATGTAATAAAACTTAAAGTGAACAGACCCTCTGTAAGGAAACATTAAACCAGATCATCACGTCTAACAATCAAACCCAGTTCAGTTTCATGACAGATCGTTTAACACAGAGACAGTCAGAAAAGTTACTTTAAATCAAAATACACAATCTTGCTGTACAAATAATGATACAAATAATGAGAATAATAAAACAAGAGATAATCTTTTAAAGGATGGTGATTAAAGATGGGCAGATCATGATCCACTCTGTTTCCCAAACCCTGGTGGAGCCGCCCTCCCTCCTCTCACCCTGCAGCAGAGTGACGCATGCCAACGTTCACTCTGCTAATGTCTGATTTTTACTCCAGTTCTTCAGCTACGTCTCGCCATGTGCCAAAGCAAGTCTCGTCACTTTTAGCTCTTATTCACTGCATGACTCACCTCATAATACTCTTCACATTTGAAGGCATAATAAAACCAAAGATGCTCAGAGATCTGAGGTATGTGGACACAGGTACTGACTGCAGATGTGAAATCATGGGGAAGCGCTCCAGTTATGAATCAAATGAACTATTTATTGGGACTTCTTGATGGAACTGAACAACATCTGAGCAGAGGCAGACTAGTATTGTTTGAAAAGTGTGTGGACAGGTGAGTCAGATGAAGTCATAATTACAGGTCTGGATGTGTGTGAATCTTGCCTTCTTCTAAATGGGCCTGAAGCAAATAGAACAACAGCTGAAAGTGGAACTTTCACAGCTGCTGTGAACCGACAAAAAGAGTAACCTTAAGAAATGATCTGGATGGACGTGATCTGACACACAGATTCAATTTACAAGAAAGCTGGAAAACGGACAGCGGGGCATTTTACCAGGTTACGTTCTTTTCAAAGTGCCCTGCGTTCAATGCACAGACTGAGCATGAAATACGTTTCAGCAGGATTTCCAGATAGAAAAAGATCTTCCACATGTTAAACCACAATTTCTAATCACAAATCTTGAAGCTGTGTGTTTTCTTTGAAACGTTTAGAGTAAATTGTGTTTTTGTAATGGCAAAAAATGGAATGTTTCAAGTGAAATACTTTGAAAAGGAATACAGGAACACCCCAAGGCTCAGTTGTTGACCCGCTTATTCCTTAGTATACAGAAATAATGAAAGATATATTTGTTCTATTGGATGTTTTCTGGTTTATGCTAAATGATGGAATTTTGCATAGAGGCTGTTGTATAAAAGTAGTTAAAACCTCACAGATGTCCAAAGTTTTCTAGTTGCTAAATTTAAATGTTTCAGCTCATGAATAAATGTTAATATCAGATACTGATTCTATTCATTGAGAGAAAACAGACACATTAACAACCTGTTAATGTTTACAATAACTTCTGATGAGTCTGTTAAGTTGCAGTGGAGGTATTCTGATCTGACCAACTTTTTTGCAGAACTATTTCAAATTCAGGGTGGAGGAATGTGTGATTGTGAATATGAAATCTGTTTAAGGTCACACCATCAACATCTCAACCAGATTTAAAATTTGGATCATAAAAGGAAAAACCAAACATCTTCCAGCGCAACCACTGAACCTCAGAGGAACAGATGTCAGTGAGGAGCTGAGCGTCTTGGTGTTCATTAGAACCATAAACCGGACTCCTCTCATAACACAAAGCTCTCTGCAAACAAAGGCAGCGCAGGCTGCAGCTGCTGAGGAGGCCAAGGCGACTCCTGCTACTGACTGATGAACACCAACGCAGGACATGAAAATGAAGCAAGGACACTGTGATCTACAACTGCCTATTGAAGACAGATGTCTGATTTAAAATCACAAAGAATGTTGATGTTTCAAAGTCCACTTAGAAGCAAATCATTAGAAAAAATAAACTAAGAGCTGTCTCTGTCCTGTGGGATGATTTGAAACCAGACTGATGTTTTCAGTTAATTCCTCTTTAGTCCATCTGGTTTCCATCTCGTGTCTGAGGTCACACTTGTACAGAATAAAGGTAAATGCTACTGTTGGGTTATTTATCCCAGCAATATAGATTCTTATTCTTTAGTGGACGATTCAATGCGTCCATGTTTAATGTCAGCTGGTAATTGCTGGCCTCGTCCTCCTGCAGAGCAGAAGCTCAGTTTGTTCAGTCAATCTTGAACTTCGGAGCCACTTTCACACACACTCAGAGTTTAACAAGTCAATATTTGATGTGGTGTGGCTTCTGGAGCCCGACCTTTGAGATGAGAGCTGAGAGAAGATGGAATGATTATTGTTACAGATGATCATGTTCAGGCTAAATTATTTTTCACTACACTAGAAAAACCTATTCTGGTAAATAAAGAAAGCTGAAGCCCCACCTTGATGCTTTTGTCTTTAAATAATTTTCTTTAAATAAACCCAGAGTGGTCTGTCAGTTTGTGTGGGAGGTGATGTGATGTCATCATTCAACTTAAACATTTTTACAATCAAAACAAGTTTAAGGTAAACAGTTCCTAGCAATGACAAATTGCTAAAGAGCTGTTGAACAAAGATTGAATCTTTGTCTCAAAATCTTTTAGATGTATTAGAAATGTAATCCAGTTTGGTTGAATTCAAGTGTTTATATTTGTTATTTGTACTACATGTACTTATCACAGCAAGTCATTAAAGGCTTTTAATGATAAATTTAGAAAACTCTTCTAAACAGTTGGTATGACGGTGAGCAGCAGGTGGTGGCAGCATGATGCTGCTGGTCGGTTTTATTTTCAGTCTTGCAACAGTTTGTCAAAATAATAATGTTTCAACTTCACTTCAAATCAACTCTTTCATTCTGACCAAGAAGACAATTTAACTGACAATAAACAGGTGAATATTTTATTTAGAAATGCTGTACTGTTAGAGCCTGTTGTTGATCAAAGATCACCACCAATGCAGACAGTTTTCATTTGAATAAACCTCTGATGTTACTTGCTGTATTTATTCAACCTTTGAAAAACTTTTTTTTTTACATAAATCATTAAAAGCCCCAAATTATTTGGAAAGTCCAGCTTGTTCTGACTGTGTCTAAACATTTTACCAGAACTCTGCATTACTCTACATTACTCATCACTAACATTTAGATTTCCCAACAGTAATAAAGACACATTAGCAATTTGTCTCTAATGATATCTTTATGGCCATGACCAAATACATTTCAAACATTTCAAACATCTTATACAGTCGTTACAGCAAACAGGTCAAATATAACTATTCTGTAATAGTGTTACATTTGACATTTAAGCAGGTATTAAACACCATATTCATTAAGTTCATGTTTCTGTTTTTAAAAATATATTTTGTATTGGTCTGATGTAATATCCTATTTTTAAATATCTTGTTTTATAACTGTAATGGGAAATCGTCATAATTAATAGACTTTTTATTCCATCTGCACAATTAATCTGTACAATGTGTTTCATTTTATGATAAAGTTTCTGAATTAAATTGCCTTTTCAATAATATTCATATTTTTTTGAATGAGTCCACACGTGCAAATATCAGCATCCTGTAGAGAAAAATGTACTTTGTTTTTATTTTTTTAAAGTCTTATTCTTTATGCTAAAACTTAAAAATAGGGAAAAATTTGTTTTTTGTTAATAATTCCAGTAGATTTTCAAAAGGCTCTAAACCTGTTTTTATTTACCTGGACTGAGGGCAAAAGTTTCTCTTTGGATTGTAAAAATTGCAGAGTTCTGGTCCAGATCACATGTTACCAACATGCTTTCATAACAATGTGTAAGTTGTCCATTTAACTGCAGAACCACATTTTTAACTCCACAATCAAAACCCCACAATTCTCAGTCATGAAGCTGAACTTCAGTTTAGTGGGCAACTATCTTTCAACTACAGGTGAGCTCTGTTAAACAAGTGAAGACAACAGAAGCTCCATGCTGACCGTCCTGTGTGCTTCATTTTATCTGCTCAGCTCACTGAGCAGACTTTGGACCAGGCCATCCTCTTGGTTTCGTCATTTCGTTGCTGTCCAGACGTCAGCAGCTTCGGCTCTCTCTCCTCACCCCTCCACCCGTTCCTAAGTGCGTCAGCGCTCCTTCCTCTCACCCCCACCCATCTCTTCTCTTTATCCCAGCCTTCTCCCTGTAACACCTCAGCCCGGCTCCCGCAGCTCGCCGTGTCCTTGAGGACTCTAACTACAGGCTCCCCTCCCCCACATGCTCTCTCTCTCTCTCTCTTCTCTGTTTTTACATCTTAGCTACTAACAGCTGCTGGTTAGCTTCTTACATAAAACACCTAAATAGCAGAGTTTCCAGTGGAATATTTTAATACAATTTCTCACATTGTAGGTCATTATCTTTTCTTACAACAGAGACCAGTAACTTCATTTGTAAATTTATTAAACACAATTCTTGTAATTAAATTGTTTTCTTATTTATTTATTTATTTATTTATTGTTAGATTATAAGGTACATTGACCAGACCACAGAGTTCCAGCAAAATGGAACTATTGTTCCAGCAATTAGTCTGTGTTTTCTAAACGTCACACTGTGGATCGAAATACCGATCCAAGTACTCTGATCAGTCCCTTTCTGTCTTTTGAGCGTAATGAGATTTTAAAGATCATCTGAAGGTCAGTGGACAACAAATTCAGCCTTTCAGCTCTTTATTGACTGCTTTGTTCAGGACTGTGTCAATTCCACCCTGTGTTTTTACTGACATGGACACATTAGGGACAATGAACAAGGTGGTGTTATGTGTTTTCCAGGCACATTTTATAGAACAGACAAGAAACTATGTTACCTTTAGTTGTCATAAAAATGCTGAACATAAGAAGCTTGACTGAAGAGAATCTTTGCAATTTGATGTCCATCATTTGGATTCTGACAGCTTGTAATGTGATGAAGCAGAGAGGCGGGCTAAGACCCTCCCCCTGGCCCTGATTGGTTGTTTCTGACTGAGTTTTTGTATTTCTGCAGTTGGTACTGGGAGCACTGGGACAAGGCAGAGGAACTCAATTTTAGAATATGGTTAAAAAAACTATTTTTTAAATAAAAGTTACATAGAGCAGCTTTAAGGTCAGACTGTGGGAATAAAGAGGTTCTGCTTTTTGTTTATTTGAAGCTTTGGAAAGCTTTTTAGCATTTCTTTTCCCTTTGTAGAACAGAACAGCAATCAGCGGAAGAGGAAAAAAAATCTTCATTCAACAACCTGGAGAACAAAAGTTCCTCAAACACCTCAGAGTCTTGATTTCACTGAATAATTCAGGTTCTCTTCATTGTGTGCAAAGAAAGGCTCTTCCATTGACATGTTTAAAAAGATTAAAAAATAAAAAATAAAAACAAGAGACGTGAAGCAGTCACTTCCTTTTCCCTCAGACAAGATGGCCTGATTGTCTCCTGAGCTCTGCTTTGTAAACAGACGATGTGCTGCAGAGCAGGGAGAAAATCAGAATTAAAGGGGGGAAAAACGGCTGGGAAAAAAAGAGCTTCCCTGGGAGAATGACAGGCTAAAAATACATCCTGTGTGCCTCTCCGAGGTCACTCTGTCATTTTGATTTGATTGGAACACGGCCGTCACAGCCATCTTCCTCCTGAGCCTCGCTAACAAGCCTGGCCTCGCTCCGGCAGAGACCGCTCCAGCATCGTCCATATCTCAAGCACTTATTATCCTCTTAGCTCCATCCTGCTTCCCTCACTTAGACAATCTACATGTCATTTGGAAACCAGAGAACAACTCAATAAGAGGAGGGGTTTTTGTCAGTAATGGACACTTTGTTTTGCCATTTAAAAAAAAAAGATCTATTTTCCTAAGTTTGTTCTCAGCAACGAGGAGCAAAACTGAAACTTTCAAACTTTGAAATCATCCATGTTGGTTTCCGCTGGTGACTGTTTGGCCTCTGATGCTGATCAGCTGGAGGTCAGAGTCCCTCCACAGCTTTATGAAAACCTTCATCTTGTAAATATGTGACACATTTGCTTAGCTGAGTCATTATTGCTAAAGGACGTCCCTAACAAGCTGAGTAAACATTAACCGCCAAAGCTTCAGAGAGAAAAGGAACAAAAAGCAAACAGTTTAGGATGTTTAAATGGATGACATCGGCCAGTGGCTCATGAGCAACATGGTGGGGGACATCAGTGGGGCCCATATGGTCACTACGTTGCTCTGCAGCCCTGTGAGTCACACACACACACATGGAACATGGAACGTTTACACTACCAGAACTGAGTACAGATTTTATTTATTACTTTGAAATCATTTTCCCGGGTAAAACGTCCTGCAGAAAGTATGTACACCATTTGAAATTTTATCTCAACAAAGTTGTTGCTTTGGACGGAAACACAGATGAGAAGGACGAGGGAAGGAGCACAGCATGGAAACAAAAGAGAATAGAGCCACAGATGTGACTATGATGTTAAATAGAGAAAAATATTACAAGGAACGGAAATTAATGTTTTCGACTAGAATAAGAATGTGACAACATCTCCATTTAATCTCATATTAATTATGTTAAGTATTGTTACTTCCTTATTACGAGCTCAATAGTTTCTCTCTCTGTGCATTCATAATAGTCTCATGAAGTCTGAGATGTGAGTTGGTGAAACTTGCAGAAACCCTGGTGTAAAGCACAGTGGTGGGGGAGTCATGCTGTGCTTTTCCTTAGCAGAGAGCAAGAGGAACTAAATGTTGAATCAGTTAGTGGCTGCAGAACCTGAGACTGGGCTGAGCAGGACAACCCTGAACAGCACAACACTTCATCAGAAAGAATATCTTATGCTCTACTTTGTGTTCAGTTTATCACATCAAATCTGAATCAAAACATTTAAGTTTGAGGACGTTCAGTTTCTAAGTTAGTAATTAAATTCAAGGGAAAATTAACTGTAACCGTCTTCTTTATTTTCAACACAGAAACTTACAGACGGTCTCTTCCGTTATAAAAGACTCTTTCAGCAAGTCTGTCATTAATTAACCTTGCACAGGTGGTAACTGTGAGGAAGATCTTTGACAGTCAGTGTTTTTATCATCAATCTTTCAGCATTTAACATTAACACTGTCTTGTATGAACCAGGACAAGAATATGTTTCACACTTTCTGCCATTGAACGGCTTGGTGAAGCTAATAAACACCACTTTAATAAATGTTGACTGACACACACACGCACACGCACACATATTTGTGACGGCTCCTCTCTGACGACACCCGCATGAGAACAACAAAACACAACGTGACTGTGTGTGTGGGCAAGATGGAAGGAAGGCGAAGTTTCTGCATGGTAAGAAAAATTAGTCAGCCGCCCCCGTCAGCCCGGCAGGCTGACACCAAGTCACAGCTGCTGCTGCACACGGCTGGGCTTCAGCTCAGCCAGCCACACTACGGAGCACCAGACAACATAAAGAGCAGAAACAATAATAATCCCTCACAGATGTTTGTCAAATGGCTGGACAAAGAATGGAGCTGCTAAAGTGACACCAAGCTCACCAACCTCTGAGGTTATTTAATATATAATCCAAACAGGCTTATTAGCTGCATTTCCATGACAAATGTGCACAAATCCTTGTCTATATTCTGCTCATGTGTCGTGTTTCCATGAAATAAGGAGACATTAAAATCACACATGAATAAGCTTGTTCATGTCATAAGTCATTAAAAGTCATAACAGCAATTAATGTAAACAGTTACATGAGATATATTTATAATTCATCATGGTGCTGGTGCTCGTCATCTATCAGCCAATCAGAGGAGACGTCGGCTTTTTGTTCAGGTGCAACAACCGTCTGATACTGGGGAGCGGCTACGTATGCAGCGTTTTGGGGAAATTATTGTTTTTGATTTTACAGAGGAGTTATAGATTCAACATGTTGGAATGACACAAAACGTTTTATGATCTGTGTTTCTGTGAGAGCTCTGATGGAGTCAGCTGGACAGTGTCTGAAAAAAACAAAAACAAATCATCATCCTCCTACCACTTCTTGTTGTCTTCTTCATTGTTTCCACCAGTAGTAACGTCCAGTTGTTGATCACTTGACTCGTGTCTTGCATTTTTGCAAAACACATCTATTTCAATGCTTCTGAAAAACCACCTCACTATTGAGCAAAAACTTTTTATTGAAAGCTTTTCCGAAATTGAAGTGTTTACAGAAAGCAAATTAATTTACATAATTTTACTTTGAGCAATTTTATAGTTAATGAAAAAGCAGTTTGTGATGCATGATAACCACACAGTCTCACGTATCATTTTCTCCAACATAAAAGTTGACCTTTTGTCCACTAACGCTACGGCTTCTTTAGGATTCCCCTGGACTGAACATATTTCCCTAAATAAACAAATAAGTAAAACGTTGCATGACTTTTTTAGGACTACTTTACAATGGCTGTTTGTGGGATTTATTAGTACTTATTGTGTTCTGTTACCATGAATGTGTGTATCTTTAACATGGAGTCTGTCTATCTATCTATCTATCTATCTATCTATCTATCTATCTATCTATCTATCTATCTATCTATCTATCTATCTATCTATCTATCTATCTATCTATCTATCTATCTATCTATCTATCTATCTATCTATCTATCTATCTATCTATCTATCTATCTATCTATCTATCTATCTATCTATCTATCTATCTATCTATCTATCTATCTTAGTCTAATGCATTAAGGTTTGGATCTATCTGAAGGATTTGACCCCTGCCCTACATCTGGAGCCTTCCTGTGTGTTGTAGATAAACTGACCCTGGAAGCTGAGTCGGGAGCATATTCATGGTCAGACAGCAGAAATCTGTCAGCCTCCTGGCAACGTGAGAGGACACCTGAAGGTAAAGCAAGCAGCCCTCCCCAACCGACCCGTCTAACCCCTTCCCCTCTTTATCACCCCCTGCCCCCTCCCTGTGCCTCCGAACGGAGCCTTAATAAACCAATGAGTGGGCCCAGCTTACACCGAGGCTAGACACTGTGCTGAAACACTGTTGCCCCCTGCTGACTGTGGTGTGGAACAGCAACCAGTGCCATCTACAGTTGAAACCAGAAGTTTACATACACCCAACAAAAAGAGTTTATTTTTTCTCCCTGTCTGAAGTTAAATCAAACTTTAATTTGCTAAATGCTATAATAATGAAAGAAAAAATATGTCAGTTATTTATTAATGAGTGAAAAAAGAATGATTACTGTCTCTTTAAACAATGAGGAAAAGTCCAGATGATGACATGTTGGAAACTTCTGGTAGGTTAACCAAGACCACCTGTGGATGTATTTATATATTTATTTGCTTGTTGCTCCAAGACCTGAATGAGACGCTGATGTCTCCTCTGATTGGCTGATAGATGATGAGTGCTGGAGCTATGACTGAATTATGAATATATCTAATATAACTCTTTAGATCCGTACCTGCCATTGATTTAATGGCTTACAATGTTAATGAGCTTATTCATGTGTGATTTTAATTTAATTTCTTATTTAATGGAAATACAGCAATTGTGAAATTATGTTTTTTGACATTAGTAGAATATAGACAAAGATTGATGCACATCTGTAATGGGAACTCAGCTAGTGTTCATTCAGCCCACCTGGTCTGATCGCCCCCTGCTCCACCTGTTCTCTCCTCGGCTTCAGCTCCACTCCACCTTCTCATTAGATTAGATTTGCCTGTAGAGTTTCAGCATTTCTCTCCTGCTTTTATTGTTTGACCTACTTGTGTTTCTGGATTTACTCTTTATTGACTTCAATACTCACTGCTCAGACATCGAACCATGCTGGACCTCTTGGTACTGGTGAGAGACGTCCAAATGATGAGTCCAACCACTGCTTCGTCCAAACTTTCATTCCTCCATGCTTCACACGTTGCTCACTAGTGACATTTGCAGCGTTGTCACTCAAATAAACTATTAGAACACAGCAGTCATTGTATGCAATATTGTCCTGATAAAGTTTTTGTCCTATTTAACTGTGTCATTTCTTCAGTTGTGGTTCTGCTTTTTCTCTATATAGAAGCTTCATATGTATATATATATGTATCTATATATTGTTAAGAAAATAAATTTAAAATAAGCTAGTTGTAAAAACTTAACCATATGTTCAATATTAGATAAAATTAATGGTGTTTCAAATTAAAAAATTCACTTCAAATTATATCCATGGTTCAATTAGCATAATCTCTTAATCTCGCATAATTCTATTAAAACATATTACACTAAGTTGAATTAAAATAACTTAGTGTGTAGTTCTCTATAATTTAAAACACAGCTAGTTTCTCTGAGCAGGCATTCACAGATGGAAACTCACACACTCTGTGTGTGAGTTTAAACTGTTGACCACTTTGATAAGATTTAACAGCTGGTGTAAAACAGTCTGGTCCTGCCAACAGAGTAGAGCTTCCTCTCTGGACAGGGTCATAAAAAACATCTGTCTTCATTCAAAAGAAAATAACACTTCTTTGATCTTAAAAACAGGTTTTTACTGGAACATAGTCAGCTAGATTTAAATGAACTTAGCTAAGGACAGTCCCCTAAATTGAATACAGCAGAGAAGGGAAAACACACCCTCCCTTTAAAAGTATAGGACCCGGAATCTTAACTTCACATCGCTCCGGGGTTAACCATGATGTCTCTGGGGAACAGTGCGTCAGTGAAATGGTTCCACATAACATTTGTCGTGGTGTGTGGATGTCTGTGGAATGAGGTAAATATTGAATTGGATGCTGGTTTGTGATTTTATTGAGTTTTGTCAGTTTCATTAGTTGTTTGTTTATATACATACATATATATACATACATACTTATATATATATAAATGTGATAATATACTATTTAGCAGCAGCAATAATAATAATAATTGTTGCATTTTAAAGGCACATGATGTCTTTTTGTACCAGAGTCACGTTACTATGTTACCTCCAGTTGTTAAGAAAATTATGTACATATCAAATATGACTTAAAAGAAATTGGGAGGCGCTTTATGAGAACAAGCGTTTAGCTACCCCGTCTGGTTGCCATGGGAGATTTAAGGATTCCTCAAACATGCATGAAAGACTCAAGGCAAAACTCCATAAACAAGGGAATGTCAAAAAAAGATTTATATCTTTTTTTTTAGCTGTGAATCTAAAAATATATATATTTTACATAACACTGACCCTTTAAATAAAACCAGCTAGATTTAAAAATATATAAATATTTCTGTATTAGTACTGTAACGTCATTGTTTAGTTTTCCTTTTGGCTTAGAAATGTTCTGATCATATTTGGTTGAGGGAGAAAAGCAAACCCAGCCATCATAAAATCCTCTTGACGTGTTTGTGTCTGTCAGCCAAGTGGAAATGCTGTAAAATGTTGTAATAATAATAATAATAATAATAATAATAATAATAATAATAATAATAATAATAATAATAATAATAAGTCTCATTTGGCCTGGTGGACTCAGACCAGAACGATCAGGACATTCTGACAAATCAAGCCAACATCATAAAAGAAATGTTGTTTGTTCACAAAAGCAGTTCAGCTTAATTCACTGAAGGTCATTTCTTTCTCTGCCATTTCCTGACTGAATTACTGAATGAACTCAAACAGTTTTACACAAACAGACCTGATGTGTCCAAAGATCCTCCAGCTTCAACATTCTAATCAATATGTCGCCTCAATTAGCACTGGAATGCCTCATAAAAAGGTATGAGCACTAATAAAAATGTGTGACTAACATCATCCGGCCGTTGCAGACAGAATGTCAGAGTGCTGGAGAAGGTGCACATATCACATGTGATATGACCACTTGGGGTCGCTGTTGTCCTGATTAAGAAGTTGCGTGCTCTCAGCGATGTCCTCAGTGTGAGGTCAACACAGCTAGCCCTTTCGCTGACCTCTTCAGAGACAGCCCATAAGTTGCTTACAAAGCGTGACTCCCATTGACATCACTGAAGACGTGATGCATCCATGGTCACTGGAGCAGCTGTTAGTACCTTTGGCAATGTGGGCAGGTACCAGGTTCTGCTGGGGAATCAAACCAGCATCAGCATCCAGTTTGTTAACAGAGGGAAGAAGGAAGAACTCTAGAACTTCCTGGTAGACTGGACTTCAGAAAACCCAGTGGACCAGAACCAGCAGATGACATGGAGACCTAATCCATCACTGATGGGAATTGTCACTCTGAACTCTATGCAATGTGGATTCTGGTCCTCTCCACTCTTCCTCCTCCAGATCTTGGGAGCTTTAATTTTCATGAAATATAGAATTTACTTTAATCTGAAAACAGGAATATTTAGCTCTGAGTAACAGTCCAGTTGCATTTCTCCTTATCCCAGATGCGACATCTCTGATGACGTCTCTGGTTCAGCAGAGAATGCAGCATTTGTAGTCCATGTCTGATATTTGTTTATGTGTCTGGAATCGATTTTGCTTGACAATCCTCTCAAGGCTCTGGTCCTCTCTCCTTCTGGTGCAGCTTTTTCTACCACCGTTCTTTCTTCCACTCAGTTTTCTGTTGATATGCTTGGGTACACAACTCTGTGACCAAGGAGCTTCTTCAGTAATGACCTTTAGAGGCTCACACTCCTTGTAAAGGGAGTCCATGTCTGTCTTCTGGACGACGGAGATGGAGCTTCAAGAGTTAATGGAAACCTTTGCAGGTGTTTGGAGTAAATGAGCTGATTAGGGAATGGCACCAGAAGTTTTTCTAGATGACCTTTTTCACAGTATTCAAATTTTCTGAGATTCTGAATTTTGAGACAACTTACCCGTTAAAAGGGAGAAACTAAATATAAGAGACTGAGATTTGAAACATATTTTCTATAAGTAAAATCAAAGCTGACCTCTCCAAATTCCAAGTATTGTTTGTTGCAAAAATTAGCTTTGTTCACATTTCTTGGCAATCGAGCAATTTGATTTAATTCTGACTTTTAGGGTCAAGATTTGATTCAAGCGATTTCATTTCAGAAACAAATTTTTCTATTTAAATGGTCCAGAGATGCTGATTAAATTATGTGACTAAGAAAACGAGAAAACAAATAAAACATTTATATAAACCGATTCTATAAAAGGTCCCATGTTGTTTCAAATTCCATCAGTTTATATTTAAATACGTTTGTGCATAAAATTCTGTTGCTTAAATGAAAGATTAGCTTAACTGCCTGACTGTTCTTAAATAAAAAATAGCAAACTATATGCGATGGGGAAGACAGCCTTCTATGATGCCTGAGTGGATATTTTATGCGATACATGTTGCAATACTTCCAAATATGAAAGGCAAACTCCTGCCCTCAGGGAGGCGTTTCAGGGCAGTGAAGTCAAAAACAAACAGGCTAAAAAACCCAAGAGCTGTTGTTACCCTGAACAGTTAATTCATCTAAAACCTGATCATCATTTATTTATTTATCCTCAACATCCCTGTTGTTCTGTGTTTCTACTACATTTTTATACTTATTGAGATATACTTATTATTATTTTACTCAATTGTTTGAGTTGCTATTATTTTAAATTCTGTAGTGGTTTCTTTGTGCTCAATGTCAATACAAGGAATTCTGATTCAAAGATGTTCAACTTAAACTTATTTTAAAATGGAGTTTTTGGGCATTTTGAATCAATTCGGAATTCCCAGAACTAGAAATTGTGTTTCTTTATAAAATCTATTTTTTCCTGCACCTCAAATACTTTTTCTCCAGGTCCAGGTAAAGGGCAATTTACCATAACCATCAGTTGTTGGACCATGCAAGGTCATGTTCTTAGACTTTGGGAGGAACCCATGGAGAACATGCAAATGCAGAAAGACTCCAGATTCATACTCTGGATCTTGTTGCTGCAAGGCAACAGAGCTACCAGACACAGCACCGTGCAGCCCAGATGGACGGAAAGACTGTTCAATAAATGACATCCCAATCTCTCCTCTTGTCTTCTGAAGCTTTCAGGTTGGTGTGTTAGCTGACTTAGCCCATTATGAGGAAGACGAGTATCTGAGTCACTCCAGCATCCCTGAAGACTGAGTTATAGACGCGCATTTGAAAGTCATAGATGGTTTATATAAATGTGTGTGCAAGAAGAGTTTGTGTGAACAGTGGCGCATCCGATCTGAGATGAGTTACAAAAATTCAGAGGTGGACAACCAGGCGCTGTGGCAGCCCAGTTCAACATGTCAACTATGGACCCATCTTAAGGTTTCTCCCATCATTCCATTTTTCTTTAAAGTTTCTACAAATATTACTCCCACTCCCATTTTTAATCATCTCACTCCATCTCCTGCCTCATGCTTCCATCGCATTCTGCTGAAAAACCTGGAGGACTGCCAATAGTCTTACTGTGGCACTGTGTGAATGTGGCAAGTGCATTTTAGTCATGCGTGAGAAAGTGTGTATGTGCAGGTGCCAAATGAATCGCACTGGTAGTGATTCTGAAGGCGCACCGGGTTCATTCTGCCGTTTCTTTGCAAACGTAAATTTAATTGACGACTGAAGGTTGAAATCACAGAGAAGAGCGTATGTGTGTGTGTGTGTATCTGTGTGGCCTTGTTTATAAGGCATAGCAAGGATCATTTTCCTAACACATAGGGACCAACTGTAAGGACCAACTGTAGGGACCAACTGTTCCTTGTGAGGATGCAAGCTTGCTGGGAAAATGCTGTTTTGGGTTAGGGTTTGGATTATGCTGTAGAAATGAAGGGAAGTCAATAGAAAGTCCCTACAAAGACAGAGAAGCAAATGTGTGTGTGTGTGTGTGTGTGTGTGTGTGTGTGTGTGTGTGTGTGTGTGTGTGTGTGTGTGTGTGCGTGTGTGTGGGGGTGTGTGTGTGTGTGTGTACACCAATGAGAGGACGACTTTCCCCAGTTTTACCCACAAAGGTGAAAACTTTATCAATGTGAGAACTGTTCCCTGGTTCTCACGTTTTGCAATTCTGCTGCTCTACTAGTTATACATACGGTTTAGAGTTATGTTGTGAATAAAGTTGTAGTTAAGGTTAAGGTTAGGTTAAATGTCTAGGTTAGGCATAAATGCAGTTACTACAATCAATGGAAGTCAATTCAACGTCCTCAGTAGGACAGAAGTACCAGGATGTGTGTGTGTGTGTCTGTGTGTGTGTCTGGACAAATGGATGAATGGGCGCCCAGGTTCTCTGCTTTATAGGGGTGTTGTCAGTTTGTGTGTGAATAAGTGAGAGTAAATGTGTTGAAAAGAGAAAGAATATGAGGAATAGAAGCAGTGGAGGGTGTTGTCTTACAAGCGACAACAGCACATAGCAGAAAAAGGCATTTTCAACCAATTTATTAATCCTTTAAGGCAATGTTCCCTTTTCAGAAATGCAAATTGAATCAATCTGAGTCTGACTTTTAAGACTTTCAAGTGGGATTTAATTAGAAGCTGAGGCGCACAGTTTTAATGAGAGAGGGGGTGGAGAGAAGGAGAGGCAGAGAAGGAGAGAAATGGGAAGAATGGAGGGAGGGATGGGAGAACGTGTTTTAATGCGATTCCTACAGGAAGGGTGAAGGACACACAGATCCAGCGCTGACGGGTTTTCTTCACAGAAGATGTTCCGTCCTTCCATCTGTCCATCTGTCCTTGGTGTCCTTCACCTTTGACTCAGCTGTTTATGCCCAGGGAAGGTTGGAGCACAGGGTCTGCTTTGTGACTCTAAACAACACCCAGTGCGCACACACACACACACATACACACACACACCGCCAAGAGCCGTAGAATCATCACACTTCCACTTCCGGAATACTGATGCAATCTCCCCGTCTGAATCCTTTGTCTTTTGGTGTTGCTGTTATTTGCTCTGATATCTTTCTCTCTTTTTTTCATTTTTCCTCCTCTCTCACTGAGATTTCTTACCCTCCCTATCATCTTCCCATCATTTTCCAGGCCTTAAGCTGACTGAGCCTCCCAAAGCCGTCAGGTCTGATTGTCTGATCCTGAACCGTCGGGTCCACCGGCTCAAAGGAAAAATCTGAATTCCCCTCAGCCTCCCGTTTGATTCTCTTTCATTCAGCTCTCCTCTGCCTCCCACTTTTTCTCTCTTCCCACCTCTGTTGTCACACTGTATCTCGCCTTCTCCAAACACAGTCACACGTACTCCTGTAGTGATATTAGTGGCCTTCCCTGCACCTGCCAATCTCACTCCATTCCTGGATTTTAGGTTTTTAAACATGTCATGATGCACACTTGTGTGTTTGGTTCATCAGATCAGTTCATTCTGTTGAGTTAAGGTTCTTATTTCTCATTTTTAGTGTTTTTTCCCCTTGTTTATAAATCATTTAGCTGTTTGGTTCCTCTGTGTTTTTATCTCTTTAAAAGTCACCTTCACTCAGGTCTCTGCTCTGTATTCTCTCTCTCTTCTGTTCTGCATTCCCTGGTTTCCATGTCACTAAGCAATCCTTCACCAGAGATAGGCTTAGAGCCTCCAGACCCACTTGGCTCCTTGGTTTTGTCGTCCAGTGCTGAATTCTTCTCTTGTCCTCCTCGTCTGGGTCTCTTCAGGTCTTCTTCATAGATTCTTCCTGTGTTTTTGATCATTAAACTCCACCCTGCTCCTCCTGATGTCTGCCCCGTGTTTAGGTTTACCTCAACCACACATTTTGACAGTATGAAGTGTTAGCTGCAAATTTACATCTTTTAAGCTCATTAGTTGTGTGGAAGCCCTGATTTACAGGTTTCGGTAAGATGTATGTCTGGAAGGTCTGAGGCTAATTCAAAAAACAACTCTTCATCTGGCCCAATTATTCCTTTCTGCTTCTATCCAGTTATTGTCTTCCTCTTATCCAAGATTAGGTCATAGGGTCATTGAAGATTTCATAATTTCATTGTAAAATTTTAGAGATAGATCCAGAGTACCTCATAATGCCAATCCTGTCATGGCCCGAGTTCTGTTTTGTTTTCTTTTTTTTTCCTTTTTGGTTTGCCTGCTGCTTCCTTCCCTGTCCACCAGATGTCACCGGATGACTGAGCCCCTGGAGAGATGCGGTGCCAACCCCGTAGGCACACCTGTGTCTAATCTGGAGCTGCTGCTGTGGTGTATTTATGGAGCATCTGGCCAACACTCCAGTGCCTGAGTGTTGCCTTCCATGGTAAACGTTCCTCCCCGACGGCCAAGTGACTACCTCTGAGAATTTCCTCGTCGTGCTTCTGCCTCTGAGTAATTCCTCGTTGTGTTCTCCTCGTCAGGTGTTTTCCCGTGTTAGCCGAGTTCGTCAGTGAACGCTGTCCTTCCCTGATCTCCCTGTGTGCCACCTCCATCGGACGCCATACTCCGTGCACTTACCTCTCCTGATCCACCCCTGCGGACTCACCTTGAGACGCCACCAGCTACCCGCAGGTCGCCCTAGCCCCGGGAGCTAGATTAGACCTGGACCTCCGCCAGCGGCTCTGTCCGCCCACAGCAAAGCTTACCTGTCCGCCCTCCAACACTCTCCGTCGTCTCAGTCTGCCGGAACCTGGAACCCACGCCTCTGCAGCAGGTCGGCGCTTCCACTCTCCCTCCCTAATCAGACGTTCTGGTTCCCCTTACCAATCTCCGACCATCGTCCCCTTTCCCCTTTCCCTTTAAATAAACTTATCTAACTGATTTTGTTCTCCTGAGCGTGTTCTTGCATGTGGGTAAGAAAAATTGAACCCGACATGACAGAACACTCAGGCCAACAATCTACCCCAGCAGACGCTATCAGGAGAGCGCTATCAGAACAACACACTCTCATACAGTCTCATGATGCCGCGCTCAGAGAGTTAGGTAGTCGGCAGGCTGAGACAAACCGCCGACTCACTGAACTGGCAAACTTTTTGCAAGGCTCTGTTCAACAGTCGCAGAGTTCACCTCCTGCTCCGTCTCCTGCTCCGCCCCCTGCTTCGGACCCTCCAACCCACTCCACGTTTTCCGACGTCCGACCGCCGGCCCCGGAGAAGTTTGCAGGTGACATTCACAAATGTAAGGGTTTCATCCTACAATGTCAGATAATTTTCAACCACTCTCCGCAAAGTTTTTTACATGATAACTCAAAGATTGCTTACATGCTTTCCTTGTTGACCGGTCGTGCCTTAGAATGGGCTGAATCTAGATTCACGTCGCCCACAGAGTTTGGGTGCACTTTCCCTGAGTTTTTGAAGGAGCTAAAACAAGTTTTTTGTCAAGAGACTGACAAGACCTCAAGCTCCCGCGAACTAAGAAATCTTAAGCAAGGGCAGAGAACTGTTTCTGACTTCGCTATCGATTTCAGAATTAAAGCTGCGGCTTCGGGCTGGAACGCAGCAGCATTAAAAAGTGCTTATTTTCATGCCCTGAATGAGCAAGTAAAGGATGAACTAGCAACGCTAGATGAACCCGATACGTTGGAGGAGTTGATAAGTCTTACTATAAGGCTGGATAATCGTATACGAGCTAGAGCCAGGGATCGGAGCCGAAGGGGCTCAACTGTCAAGACGCACTTCGCAGTTCCATCTTCCTGCTCCACTCAACCTACCCCGGTGCTACCGTCCACCTCGGAGTCGGAACCCATGCAGATTGGTCACACCCGCCTAACACCGGAGGAGAGGCAAAAGAGAATGGCATCTAGGCTCTGTTTGTATTGTGGTTCACCTACACATTTCCTTGCTAATTGTCCCATCCGTTTAAACAGGCAGGCCCGGCAGTAGCGGCGAGGAGACTGCTGGCGCAAGACGAGAAGACGCCTCGCCTACTACTCCCTGCTACCTTATTCAATGACCAAACATCTGTTTCTCTCTCTGTCCTCATAGATTCTGGTTGTGAGCAAAATCTTATTAACACAGTCTTAGTCCAACAGCTGGGAATCAAAGTCGAGCTGCTACCAGTTCCCCTCCGTGTTTCTGCCCTCAACGGGGAGGCCCTGCCCAAAATAACCCACCGTACTTCACCAGTACGTCTATTAATTTCTGGCAACCATTCTGAACACATCTCATTTTTTGTCTTCCCAGCCGCTAGTTCCGCCATTGTCCTGGGCTTTGGCTGGCTTCAAGCTCACAATCCACACATCAACTGGAGTGAGTCCCACATCGAGTCCTGGTCCAGTAAGTGTCATATCACTTGTCTCCGCTCTGCCGTCCCACTCAGTCCGGCGGCGGCAGAACCTCATGAGGCAGGCCCCCCCGACCTCTCAGTTGTTCCCATAGAGTATCACGACTTGGCAAACGTTTTCAGTAAAGAAAAGGCTCTCTCTCTGCCGCCCCATCGACCCTACGATTGCGCCATTGATTTGTTGCCCGGTGCGCCACTTCCTAACAGCAGGTTGTACAACATTTCCAGACCTGAGCGTCAAACAATGGAAAAATACATAAATGACTCACTGGCCGCCGGTATAATCCGCACGTCCTCATCCCCCCTAGCTGCAGGATTCTTTTTTGTGGGGAAAAAGGATGGCTCATTGAGACCCTGTATTGACTATCGAGGGCTCAACCAGATTACTGTTAAGAATAAATATCCCTTACCACTTCTCTCCTCAGCCTTCGAACCTGTCCACGGAGCCACCATATTTACCAAATTGGATCTCAGAAACGCCTATCATCTCCTCCGCATCCGTGAAGGAGATGAATGGAAGACGGCGTTTAAGACCCCTATGGGCCATTATGAATACTTGGTCATGCCTTTCGGATTAACTAACGCTCCTGCATTTTTTCAAGCATTGGTGAATGATGTGTTGAGGGATTTCCTTAACGTGTTTGTCTTCGTCTACCTAGATGACATACTGATTTACTCTAAGTCCCGAGAAGAACATGAGAAGCATGTTCGCCTGGTTCTCCAGCGACTCCTGGAGAATAAACTCTACGTTAAGGCAGAGAAATGTGAATTTCATCGTCAGTCCGTCACCTTCCTGGGGTACGTCTTAGAGGGCGGACAGGTAAGACCCTCCGAGGACAAGATCAAGGCAGTTCTGGATTGGCCTAGGCCAGAGACAAGAAAGCAGCTCCAACGTTTCTTGGGGTTTGCAAACTTCTATCGTCGATTTATTCGAAACTATAGTCAGACGGCCTCACCATTAACAGCCCTCACCTCTACCAAGTCTGCCTTCACCTGGACACCCCAAGCTGAGAAAGCCTTCAATGATTTAAAGTCCCTGTTTGCCAACGCACCCATTCTGGTCCAGCCTGACCCCTCCAAACAGTTTATTTTGGAGGTTGATGCATCCGACACTGGTGTTGGTGCAGTATTGTCACAAGTTTCTAGCCAAGATCACCGTACTCATCCATGTGCCTTCTTCTCTCGCAGATTAACCCCTCCTGAGCGTAATTATGATGTTGGAGACCGTGAACTCCTTGCCATTAAGTTGGCTCTGGAGGAATGGAGACACTGGCTGGAGGGAGCTGAGCATCCCATTTTGGTTTGGACCGATCATAAGAACCTGGCCTATCTCCAGTCGGCTAAACGGTCAAACCCACGTCAGTGCCGCTGGTCTCTATTCTTTTCCAGATTTAACCTTTCCATCTCCTACCGCCCAGGTTCTAAGAATACCAAACCCGACGCCCTATCTAGAGTTTATGCGCCTGATAACTCCTATGAGGGTCCGGCCCCCATTTTACCTCCCAGCTGCACGGTGGGGTCTGTTTTCTGGGAGATCGAGGACATCCTCAGACAGGCTCATCAATCGGAGCCACCTCCTCCCTCGTGTCCTAAGGGGAAGATCTACGTGCCCACTTCAGTCCGTTCCCGTTTCCTCCAATGGATACATGCATCTAAATTCTCTGGCCACCCAGGTATGGGTCGTACCGTTGCCCTGGTTAGTAGAAGGTTCTGGTGGCCATCTGTCCATAAAGACGTAAGAGAGTTTGTCCAAGCATGTGTAGTGTGTTCCAGAAACAAGTCCTCTCACCAGCCTCCTGCAGGCCTACTCCAACCTCTACCCATTCCTAAGCGTCCCTGGTCCCACATTGCTGTCGATTTTGTCACGGGTCTCCCCACGTCTAAAGGTATGACAACCATATTTACCATTATTGACCGGTTTTCCAAGTCCTGCCATTTAGTTCCCCTCCGTAGGTTACCCACCGCTGCTCAAACTGCTCTACTTTTGATGAAACATGTTTATCGACTGCATGGTATCCCCCAGGAGATTTTGTCAGACCGTGGACCTCAGTTCATCTCCCAGGTCTGGAAGAAGTTCTGCGCAGCTCTGGGAGCTAAAGTTGCCCTGACCTCAGGTTATCACCCCCAAACCAATGGCCAGACAGAGAGAATGAACCAGGAGCTGGAGACCACTCTTCGCTGTCTTACTGCTTCCAATCCCAGAAACTGGGCCCAATACCTCCCATGGGTTGAGTATGCACATAACAGTCACATCTCTGCCGCCACAGGTTTCTCCCCATTCGAGGTTTCCCTGGGCTACCAACCACCGCTCCTTCCCTCTGATGAGGAGTCCATTTCGGTCACCTCTGTCCAGCACCACATCCGTCGCTGCCAAAAGGTATGGAAAGATACCATTGCTGCACTCAACAAAACAGCCACTCAGAACAAACGCATGGCTGACCGTAAGAGGACCCCTGCACCTATTTATGTTGTTGGTCAAGAGGTCTGGCTGTCCACCCGTGATGTTCCCCTGAAGGCCACATCTAAGAAGTTGGGTCCCAAATACATCGGCCCTTTTGAAATCCTGGCTGTTATTAGCCCAGCCGCTGTTCGGCTACGCCTTCCCAAGTCCCTACGCATGCATTCCACCTTTCATGTGTCCCAGATTAAACCTGTCCATTCGAGTGACCTTTGCCCTCCGACCGAACCCCCTCCTCCCGCCCGAGTCATAGATGGCCATCCGGCCTACTCTGTCCGCCGGATAGTGGCCTCCCGTCGGCGAGGTCGGGGTTACCAGTATCTCGTCGATTGGGAGGGCTATGGTCCGGAGGAACGCTCCTGGGTCCCACGTTCCTTCATCCTCGACCCCTCCCTCATCTCTGACTTTACCGTCTCCCAGTCTTCTCGGTCGCCGGGTGGCGACCGTTGAGGGGAGGGTATTGTCATGGCCCGAGTTCTGTTTTGTTTTCTTTTTTTTTCCTTTTTGGTTTGCCTGCTGCTTCCTTCCCTGTCCACCAGATGTCACCGGATGACTGAGCCCCTGGAGAGATGCGGTGCCAACCCCGTAGGCACACCTGTGTCTAATCTGGAGCTGCTGCTGTGGTGTATTTATGGAGCATCTGGCCAACACTCCAGTGCCTGAGTGTTGCCTTCCATGGTAAACGTTCCTCCCCGACGGCCAAGTGACTACCTCTGAGAATTTCCTCGTCGTGCTTCTGCCTCTGAGTAATTCCTCGTTGTGTTCTCCTCGTCAGGTGTTTTCCCGTGTTAGCCGAGTTCGTCAGTGAACGCTGTCCTTCCCTGATCTCCCTGTGTGCCACCTCCATCGGACGCCATACTCCGTGCACTTACCTCTCCTGATCCACCCCTGCGGACTCACCTTGAGACGCCACCAGCTACCCGCAGGTCGCCCTAGCCCCGGGAGCTAGATTAGACCTGGACCTCCGCCAGCGGCTCTGTCCGCCCACAGCAAAGCTTACCTGTCCGCCCTCCAACACTCTCCGTCGTCTCAGTCTGCCGGAACCTGGAACCCACGCCTCTGCAGCAGGTCGGCGCTTCCACTCTCCCTCCCTAATCAGACGTTCTGGTTCCCCTTACCAATCTCCGACCATCGTCCCCTTTCCCCTTTCCCTTTAAATAAACTTATCTAACTGATTTTGTTCTCCTGAGCGTGTTCTTGCATGTGGGTAAGAAAAATTGAACCCGACATGACAAATCCAGGATATGCTTCTGTTTAATTCAAGAATTTATATGCCCCAACTCCTGAGAGGTAACAACAAACCTTCGTTGTTAGATGATTACTATAACCACAACATTTCATAATTTTACTGTGGAGTTTTGGTGACAGACCCAGGTATCACAACTATTATTCTAGATTGTGCCAATAACCATCTGTAGAATGTTTATCAACACATCCAGGCCTACAGGCTCATGACCCTCAGTTTTTCTTCATTTCATTTTTTTTTTGGCTGTAAGGGCAGACCCTACCACTCCTTTACTGTAGTGCACTACATTAGCACAAAGCGAGAGCACTAACATCGCTGGCTTGCTCTGGTATTTCCAGAAGTGCTACTTTTGTAGTAAAGAAAACAAGTGTGATATAGGCAAATCATGTTATTATTAGCTATCCTTTTTAACTTTTGTTTGCTTTCAGGTGCGAACAGATTCAACTTATTTTGATGGCAGACGACAACAGGGTGCGTTGCCTGGTGAGGGAATGTTTTTTGATGCCTTTGAGCTGCAGGGCAGTAACCACTCAGGTCTATGGAGAGGGCACCAACAATGACTCAACTCCAACTCAAATTCACCCTAAAGAATGTGTTTGTAACAGAGGTAAATTGATGGGCCCTCAAGACACAAAAACTGTCAGTGTTACATTTCCTATGTTTGAGTCATCAGTGGTCAGTGTTAAAGCCAGAGTGGTTGAAGCTCTTGGACAGGATGAGTCGCTCCTCATAGACCTTCACCACAATCAAATTGTAGATTTTGAAGGAACAAGAGGTAACTCCGCTGTATTTTCCAAAAGTTTAATGCTGCAAACTGATTTGCTCCATAAAACATAGATTCTTCTTCTAGGACAACACATAATGGTTTCAGTCGACAAGGGGTCACTGGACCACCGAGTGTATTGGGCCATGTAGAGGGGGTTGTTGTTACCGCAAATGTAATGTTTGTTCAGTTGCTGATTTTATGGTATTTTCTTTATAACTTTGTGATTTTATGTTTTTATTATGTAAAGCTCCTTGAACTGTCCTGCTGCTGCAGTGTGCTATACAAATAAACTTTATTGATTGATTGATCGATCGATCACGAAAAGTTAAAACTTCTACTGAAGCAGCTGCATCAACTGATGAATACATTTTAACACATAAGCACAGTTTTGGAAATTTCAGAGACCATAATGCCGCTGATGAAGGCAGCATGTCTTCTGTGTCTTTATGAAGGTCAGAGGTCAGGAAATACAGAATTCAGAGTTTGCAACTTTTGTCATAAGAGAAGGTGAAGTTTCAGAAAGGCCAGGAGTTTTTAAAGAGACAGAGGCCCAATTTCAAGGTGTTACATTTTTTAAGTCATATTTGATATATTCAGCCTTGTTATAGCAACTGAAGGTAACATGTTTGCTATAAAATGGCTCTATGTCTGGAAAATACATAATATTGTTGTCGTTGTAGAACTATAAACATGGAACTGTATGTTATTGATATTTTTAGAATTATATTTGCTTGATACATGCACCAGAAATGTGATACCATCAAAGATTTTAATCTAAAAAAAAAAAAGCTTTAGAAGGCATTGCTCCAGGACCAAGATGTTTATTAGGTGGTTGGTGGGGATTTGTGCTTGGCTCAGGGGGTGGAGTGTAAGGTGTCAGTGTGGTAGATGAGCTCGTAATGTGTGAGCCACAGGGTGATGGAATGTGTGAGGTACAACCCATTCCCGTCATTAATAACCCAGACAGTCCCGCTAGCACCTCAGAGGCCCCGCTCCCACACAGAGCCCTCAGAGGAGCCACCAGGGGCCCCAAAACTGGACTGGGACCTGGCCACATGCATAGCCACACTTTGGCAAAAATACTGATCAATCAGCCAATCAAGTTTGTTTGTATCGGACATTTCAGCAACAGATTAGTTGAAAGTGCTTTACATCATAAAAACATGATGTCACAAAACATCATACAGTCACCAATCACAGAACAGACATGACATTTTGCTAAATTTCATCACCAAAAATCATCAATACACATCAAATGTGTTGGCCAATATTTCACTCTGTACAGGTGGGTACTCAGCCTTCATTCAGAGGAACTCAGTGTTTCAACTGTTTTGCAGTTTTCTGGAAGTTTGTTCCAGATTAGAGGAACATAAAAACTGAATGCTGCATCTCTTCTGTATGTATATGTACTAGATATGTATACACTCTAGATAACATATTTAATAGATGTGTCAGCATCAACAGCAACTAAATCAAAATTTTGGTTCGGGTTTTATTGTAAATCAAACATTAAATCTGTTTTTGTTTGTTTGTTTCTTTGTTTTCCTGTTGATTCTCCTGCCCTGGTTCGGTCTGATGGACCTGTGTGTTCAGACTGATGGGCAGCCTGCCTGCCCATCAGTCTGGGAGTTCTGCAAGTTCTTAAGCCTGAGTCTCGTTTGCATGCGCGGCGGTGGCTCGATCTCGCCATCACCCAAGGTCACCTGAGACTGAAGGTGGTCTGAGCGGGGCCTTCGCGAGCCGCCATAGGAGGGCCCATGGTATCGGACGAGCTGGCCCGCTTCTATTAGCATTCACAGCCTCCCTGTGTATTGCTAAATTTTTCAGTAACCTCCAGCTGCTTGATGTTGGAGCAAATCACCAGAGGTTTGCCGTGTGCCAATCCCCCCTTCCAGACCCCCGCCCGCACCACCCTCCGTCTCCTTCCCCTCTGGAGTGCCGTCTTATCCAGGCCTCTTCACTTATTCATGTGTTTATTTATTATTTCATTGGCCGCGTCTGAGCCGAAGAGAGGAGGCATCTAGTTGTGAGAACAGTCATTAATTCATTAAAGCCTCTCTGCCTCTTTTCCTCTCTCCCCTCCAATCCATCTCTCGCTTTATCTCCCCCTCTCTGTCTGAGAGGATGCACAAACCACCGGCTTTCATTCCTCTGCTGCCCTTCTCTCTCTCTCTCTCTCTCTCTCTCTCTCTCTCTCTCTCTCTCTCTCTCTCTTTCTCTCTCCCAATCTTCACACCCGTCTCCTTCTTCCTCCCTTTTGTGTTTGCCATCAACCCGTTTCTTCCACTGTTTTCATTCACCCTTCACCTTCTGATACGTGTGAAGAATTAGCAATGTTCAGACGATGACTCTGGAGAAGAAGGAGCTGTCGAACCACATTTTTAAAAAGTCGGGCTTTGGTCCAATTGTTGATCTGTGGGAGCGAGAAATCCTCCTTCCCCTTTTCCCTGGGATTTATTTGTTTTTCTTTGCAATCTCTTACCTTTTCTTTCTAAACAAGGAATCTCACATCCCAGATGCCTAAATCATGGAGGTTTGATCAGACCTGAATGTTTTCAGGATTTTGGGTCTATAGAGAATTTTGTTCAGTAAAAATTTACCCGTTTAGAATTTGGACAAATTGTATATGTGAAAATATATGATTTATAAAAAAAAGAAAGAGTTTTCTTTCTACCAGCTTTACAGATTTTATTTTTGCTTTGGGTCAGGACATGTGAGTTAAAAAATTTGATTACATATTGATGATTCAAACTGTATTTACTGCTAAATATATTTTATTTCAATACCTTTTGCAATACAGAAAGTTGCAGAGTTCTATGGAAGTGTAGAAATAAAGTTTCAAAGTTTAGTTACTTCGTTAGAGTTTTAAAAAAAAAGGTGTGAAGTGATGTGGCATAACTGTCCTCAGTCCATCTGTCCAGAACAGATGTAGATCAGATTTATGTGTTGCTGAACAGAATGAACAGAACATTCAGCTGCAGCAGACAGACACTTAATGTGCTCACAATCATTTGAATGGGATTATAGATTTATAGAAATAAAAGGTTTCATTACACACAGCTAGCCTAAGAAAGTGAAGACAGGACACACGTGAGAGTCTGTTTAAAACCTCTGTTACATGTAACAGCTGCACCTGTAAACTGAACAAATTAAAAATGGTGTTTGCTGAAAGTAAAAGTTAAAATGACAAGCAACATTAAGTCATCGGTGCATTATGGTGGCTGTTTCTCATCCCATCCAAACATTTCTAGACATTCATCAGCTGATTTCAATTTTCAGCTCTTTTATGACATTTGTTGTGTTTTTATGGACCTTATAATTGTGTAATTTGACATTTTGAAAATAAATTTACTTCTTAAAAAAAACAAAAAACAAACTAATTTTTCAATAAAGTTTTGGTGCTAGGTTTATTTGGGGGCGTATTAAACTTGGTTTGTTTTGCAAAACTGCAATGGAAACACATTTTCTGCATCACGAGTCACATGATCAACAACCAGATGCTGCTGCTGGTGAGAACCACAAAGAAGACGACAGGTTGGAGGCTGATGGTGCAAGATGTTTTTAAGTGACGTATTGTATGAACAAACTTCTTCACATGTGATTTTAATGACATTTCTTATTCAGTGGAAACACTGAAATTGTAAAATTGTGTGTTTTTTTTTACATTAGTGAAATACTGACAACATTTTGTGGACATTTGTAACAGAAACACACCTGGTGGTGCACTGAGTGCTGCTTTTTATTTTCCATATGGAACAGCTCACACACTTAAGGCGCTTTCGCACTGCACGGAACGGCACGGAACGGAACGGTTCAGAGCGTGTTCGCATTACAACTTGCGACCGGTTTCACCCGGCCCCGTGGAACCACAAGAGCTGTGGTTCCAATCGTACCGGCCAAGCGGTTCTGCTTAGAACCAGCAGCTGATTGGCCGCTGGTTGTTATGGAGTCAGAAGTTGATTTTCCGTTGACAGCTGGCTCTCACTACTATATTTTGTAGAGTGCTTTTTGCAATATTTTTATTAAATTGGCAGTTAGCAACCAACCAAGTCAAACCACATTGTTTAGTTTTAAAAATAATGACGTCCGGGGCGCCCTCAGTGTAATGCGAACACAACAGGGCTGGAACCGTTCCGTTCCGTACCGTTTCATTCCGTACCGTTCCGTTCCGTTCCATACCGTACCGTGCAGTGCGAAAGCGCCTTTATTTGCGAGTTGTGTTGTTTGAAGGTAACGTTTGCTTCAGTTTTATATTTTAAATGTGTTGCCACGGTTACAGACTAATACAAACAAAACGTCCCTTTGAGCAACAGGGCCATTATTCAGGCCTGTGTGATAAGTGTTTTAAAAATGAAGAGTTTGAGTTGAAAGCTGAATTAAGACTGAATTAAAAGAGAAATCTACATGAGCCACAGGAAAGACACAGTCTGCTGGCTTTGCTCAGGCACAAACTTGATGTGTTGTTAGATAACTGGAATGGATGACATTAACTCTGAAGCCGTTTGTACAATTGGAATTAATTGACATTATATTTCTGTACATAGTTTCCTTTTTGCAAACCGCCTTGAGGCAACATTTCTTGTGAACTTGAGTCATATAAATAAACTCAAGTGAAACTGAATTAAGTCCTCGGTCATCTTTGATCCCGATCTCAGCCCCGGCTCCCTTGGGCCCTGGGGCATGGATGGCCCCTGGTTCCCAGTCCTCCAGCCGTGATACTGACAGACGGGATGGAAGGCTCGGGGCGCCACCGAGCACCAGACACGTCCATGATTTACGGGCAGTGCTGCCGGGGTTGCCGGGCGACGTCTCGCTGCGGTCCCCGGCCACTATAATCGCAGCTCCATGTTCGGCTCCAAGCAGTCTGCTCCATCTCAGATCAAATCCTTCCCTCCCCTCCCCTGCCGACCTCAGCTGTGCGGTGCTCTCTCCTCCTCCAGCCGCTCACCACTGAGACATTGTGCAACGGGGATCGTAACAATAGAAGCTGTGTGATGACGGCTACTTGTATGAGGTAAAGACATGTAGATGCACATGCAAGCACATAGAGAAGCATACATTCATGCTTCCATGTGCACAGACACCCAGACATGCATGGAAAAGACGGAACAAAGAGCAACAACAGCACAATGGTGCTGTGTTGCGGTGTGGATTTACTGGCTTCTATAGCTGCTGATCTGTCCCCCTTATAGAAAAAGAGCATTGTGCTGGCTGTCTGGAGCAGCAGCTCCAGCTCTCTGTCTGGGCCTCAGCACCTCCACCTCTCCTCTATAATCTGCGGAGAGCTCTGAGAGAGACGTGGAGCCTCGCTGGCTGGCTCTGCTCATTCCTGAGTGCTGGCTGAGAGCGAGGTCATCTGTCCGGAGGAGCGCGTCTCCAGGGAAGCAGAGGCCGAGGGACGCAATGGAGCTATTTGTGGAGCGAGACGGGGTGAGGAGATCCGTCTGCCCGCTTCCTGTAGTGTCCCCATTGATTCTCTCACAATCACATCTGTCTATAGCATCTCTCACAGTACACGTTATTTCTCTTCATGTGATGATTTGCAATTCATTTTCAACCTGACCTTCAAATGAATTCACTACAAAATCAAGATATTTCAAATTCAACTCAAAGACACTTTATTGATCCCAAAGAGAAATTAAAGGGGCAGCATTATGTGTCTTCCAGGCAATGGTGCCATTTTATAGCATGATTAAGTAACTATGCTAACATTACTTGTTATAAAAATTCTATATGTCAAATATGACTTAAAAGGAATTTGACTTTATTAAATGCCTTGAAATTGAATAAGTCGTAGAAAGATCATACCAAAGAATAAAAACAGCATCATAACGTGATGCAACAGTCGAATTAAAATGATTAAATGTTGTAACTTGTTTAGTTAAAGAGTTATTGTAGGTGATGATAGATGTGGGCAGAATAGATCTCCTTTAGCAGTGTGTATTGCACAATATTTGAAGAAGCCTCTGACTGAAGACAGTTTTTTAGACAGACAGAGCAGATCAGAACCAGAACAGATGTGCAAATCTACCAGGTGTATGCTAATTGTTCCTGGCTGGTCTGAAGGAGCAGAGTTGGAGGAGAGGGAGGTCAGAAACTTGGAAACTGCAGCTCCGAGGAGGAGCTGCGTCTCAAAGGCGGGGCTAAGTCCACCCAGGCATTTTGCACAGCTGAATAGTTGCCATGGAGATTAAAATATTTCTCAAACATTCATGAAAGAATCAAGGCAACACTCCAGGTATGATTTTGATAAGGGAATAACATTATAGCTCAAAAATGTTGACTTTACATGATACTGCCCCTTTAAGACAGCAAAGATTTGACTCTGCTGATGTCCCCTGAATGAGACACCCACTGATAGCTGACATGCACATTTACACAAACTTTTTGGGGTTATTAGTAAACACCAGAGAGACAGATGGAATTAGAAGCTGACATGAAGGAAACTGCAAAAGTAAAGAAAGAGAGACATGAAGGGAGGATTCATGTCAGTCGGTTTGAAACCGGGCCGACTGACCTTGTATGTGCGAGGCTGTGAGAAAAAGGCTGAGGATCTCTTCACAATTTTGATAGAGTCTTTGTCACCAAAGAGTCTGTTATTGTGTTTCTAAGGCCAGAAATCAGAAGACCCAGATTTCTCAACATTTTTTTTTAAAGTTCTACTGAGACCTCTAACTCACCCCTTCGCACAGTACCTCACCATCAATCATCTTTTATTTTTTGCTAACACATTGTTATAGTGTTGGAAGCTCAAAGTGTAGAGGTAATGACATACACATGTCCCTATTAAGAATGTGGCACATAGCAGGGAACTTTCCCAGTTGTGCATAATTGATATTAATCCCTGCTCTTTGGAGTCGCTCTGGAAAACGAATGAAGGAGACTTGTGCACTATGGCACAGTCCACTGCCCTGTAAGGAAGCGAAGCCTTATAAAGATAGACTTGCATAAATAACATTAAAACACACCAGACAAAATGCAAGGCAACTTTCTGTATCACCAGGGCTGGCCATACCCATTTTGGCACCCTGGGGAAGATTTTATGTGGAGGTCCCCGTACTTCCCCCATACACTCAATATTAAAAAAATATATTTCTTTATTTTTCAGAGAGGGGGACAGGGGGAATGTTAACGAAAACACAAATTACCTACAAACCCAAAATATAGAAAACATAACAAATATTCTTACTTGATGAATCATAGATTAGAGGACATGTTCAGTAGGACTGTGTGTTGCTGCAACCTTTATTTCTGCTGCTTGGATGAGATCCTGCCAGGTGGGATTTAATATGTCAATATTGCATCTGGAGAGGAAAAAAAGAGAAGAAAGATTCCAAAAATAAAAGTAAAAAAAAAAATGAATTTCCCGAAATGGAATTTAAATCAGGTTGAAATTATGACAATAAGCTACAGAATTAAAAGAAGTAATAATTTTTAATAGTTTATGGAAGTGTTATAATGATGCTGATATGTAATGTTATGCAATCAGATCACCCAGTTTGCTTGTTTAACTAGTTTAGACTTTTTTTCTTGCTTTGACCCCTTTAAAGAAACTGAGGTCCATTCAGTTTTCATGACCACCACCTCAGAGCAGAGGACGCCTGTCGCAAACATTGAAAACTTTTTCTCATTGGAAATGCTCCAATAGGAACATATGGACCAGTCAAACCTCTGATTTATGATAACAATGTCTATTAAGGATTTTATATGAGAGAAAGAGAATCTTAAAGTTTATTCTGGATTTAACAGGGAGCCAGCGAAGGGAAATCAAACACCTTCCACCTCTTCTATAAAAAGTCCAGCTCTACCACCGGATCTACCATCATAATGCTGAATGAATTCATGTTGCAGATACAGAACCACGGAAAAACAGAGGGAGCGTAGAAGTGCAACTCTAAAGTCACTAAAGATCTGATGGCTGTAGAAAGTTAAGAGAAGTTTCCTCTGACATGGGTGTGAGTTGATAACGACCAGATTTTTCTGTTTTTATTAGCTCACTGTTTCCGTCAGACTTGGAGTTTTTCATCATTCCATTCTGTTTCATGGTCTGGCCTTGAAGATAGATGCACTGCTGGGAGCCCCGCTGTTTCTCACCATGCTGATTGGACTCATGCAACGAAACCATGGCTGCTCAGTGGCCCACTGGCATCCAAGAATTATGTCTCCAAACTCAAACACGCACATTAAACCACCCACACTTGCTTCTTTACCCCGCTGACAAGCAGAAAAGTATCCAAATGAGGGACACGGAGGAAGCCATTCAAATCCACGTGTTGGCGTGGATCTGAGGGAGCGTATGTCCGGGGCGGTTGTTAAATATAAAATGCGTGTTTGTGTGCAAGTCAGCAACTCAACACTTAAATTATTTATTTTCAGATTTGACCATAAAATTTTTAGGGGAGGTTTGGAAATTTGATCAGTGATGTAACGAGAGGTAAACCCACCTAATTAGCCTAGCAACGTTTTCTGGCTGATGTAAATGTTAATTATGTATACTCTGTGTTGAACATGTGAGGGAGTACAACACTGATGTAAGTTTCATGAAATATTTTTTATTTTTTTAAAATGGGAAATAAATAAAGGAAGGAATTAGAGGAGGATTGGAAACATCTCTGTTATGGAATATATTATACTGCTGAATGAAGTACAGTACAGAAACTAAACCTCATAATGGTGCACAGCTATATCTTCCCTTCCTTGGTAATTAGACTGCTTGATATTATTATTTTTCCTTTTTAATTTTTATCTTAGACAATTTTTGTTCATTTGCAGTAACTACCAACCTTTTAAAGGGGCAGTATGTTGTGTTCTCCAGCCACATGCTGTCAATTTATTGCACAATAAATTAATTATGTTACATTCAGTTGTTATAAAAATGCTGTATATGTCAAATAAGATTTAAAAGAAAGTCGACTTCCTAATTTAATGCCTTCAAATTGGGCCTCTGTCTCTTTAAAACCTCCTTGTTCTTTCTGAAACTCTGCTTTCAGGAAGTCATAGCAACATGGCTCCTCTATTAACCCTTTAACAACGTTTTTACTACTGAGAAGTAGCTCCTATAATGAGCTCAGCAGATTTACAGTTCCACCGGGTGTTTGCTAATTGCTGCTGACTAGTCTGAAGGAGCTGAGTGGAAGAATCAGGGGAGGGCTGCTCTGTTAGAAACTGCAGCTTGGAGGAGGAGCTGCATCTTGAAGGCGGGCCTAGGCCCACCCAGGCGTTTGAACAGCTCGGCGTCTGAACTGCCATGGAGATTAAAGGATTTCTCAAACATGCAAGAAAGAATCGAGGCAAACTCCAGGTTTGTTTTTGTTTAGGGAGAAACATTAAATCATGATGGAAAAATCAAAAAATGCTCATTTTACAGAATACTGGCCCTTTAAATAAATGCAACTTTTTCTGCAAAAACTCTGAAGGATCAGGTCTCCCTGAGTGGAACAAAAGAATCCGGCTTGGCTCTGCTCCTCCTAAAGTCCACATTCATCTCCTCTGTGAAGATGAGCTGCCTGTTTCCACAGAAGGCCGCAAAACTGCTGCAGCTCTTTTAACACTGCTTCTTTCCTTGCTGTGTGTGGTGGCTTGTAAAGATATTTATTCTTCTTGAACTCGTTAACATTTTGTCACATTCCACTGTAATAATTGGATTTCTTTATTTTATTTGGTTTTATTGGCTCTACTGGCCTTTATTTGAGAGAGGTCAGATAGGAGAGTGGGTGATGGGAGAGGAGGAAGACATGGGCCAAAGGTCATCAGGCCAGGATTTGAACCTGTGATGGCCACGCAGGTCCAGGGCCTCCATATGTGGGTTGTGCTTCACTGCTTTGCCACCACAACACACATTAATGTTAGATTATGTTTGGGAATTAGACAGTAAACCAAAGCAAAGTGGCACATGCTAATAAAGAAGGGTGTTTGATTGCAAATTGAATAAAAAAAAGTAAAGTATCAGTGACCATCTTAACCTAAATCCATCCCTAATAATGGCTGACTTTTTTATTTTGTTAATTAAAATGAAAGGTTCACACTGGTTCTTTGTTCACAGCTCCAATCTGTACATAAAGTATGTATTAGTTAGCGGCAGACTTTCCACCCACCACCCACTCCCACTTGCAGTGTTTTCATTTTGCCACCTTTTTGTCTATAAGTATCTTGGCTCACATGTCTGTGTGCTTCACCAAGGCTAGAGGCTGGAAGGCCAATCAGAGCTCACAACCCGGCTAATCTGCAGTTAACCTTTCAGCTCCTGGGAGATGCTGCTTCCACATCGTCTACACATGCCTGTTGCTGGATTTTGGGCCGCAGCCAGGATGCCCCCTTTTTGCACTCTGGTTCACCCGCCAAACGCTGGCTCTATTTTGAGTCACAAAGACATTTGTATGCCAGTCATGTTCCAAAGGGGGCCACTGGCACTTTAAGAGTGTGGGAAAGGGGGCATTCCTCCAGCGAAGCGGCTCGTTTTCACACATTCCTCAGAAGGGCACATTGAGCTCATTATCACAGCTAAGTACAATAGAGCTTTGTGCAGGATGCAAAGTTTGGAAAGGTGCCAAATATCCTCGGGTGCACACATAGATGCACATGTGTGCATCTTTTTATGGTCTACTATGTAAACTGAAACATAATGGACAAATGTTTTATTATTATTATTATTATTATTATTATTATTATTATTATTATTGGAGATGTCTACCAAAATAAATCAGCCTGCTAAAAAGCCTGACTTTGATTTATCAAACACTCAAAAACTTTATGAATTTCATTATTACCTGAATAAACACACCTTTTCAAACCTTACAGTCTTTAACTGTGGGAGCTTTTTTGTTTGATAAAAAATAAATAAACTTACTTGGGTAAATTTCTATTTCATTAAGTGTAGTTTTGATTTATGAAGCTGTTTTGAATTATTTAGACGCATCATAAAATTTTCTTTTTTTTACAGTCGGACTGCAGGTGGTTCTGATATCTTTTGTTCACTCTGTGCTGCCGTCAGCCATCTTGTAGAACGTCACAGCAGCAGCTGATCTCTAGCTGGGAAGAAGCGGTTAGATCAGCTCATCAGGAAGGCCAGCTCTGGGCTGGGATGACCTTTGACCCAGGGCAGGTGATTGCACACAAAAGAACTCTGATTAAAATAGCATCACTGTTGGACAATGCATGAGGCTGGAGAGCGACAGACAAGAGGGTTACCATAGATCCTTCCTCCTCCATAATCATCATTGCTTCCAACAATGATTACAGTTAGAGTTTACAACGCAGCTAATATTTGCCCAGTGTTTTTTTTTTTTTTTTCTTGCAGTTG